>NC_138903.1:22870917-23195270 GCF_965194825.1 Balaenoptera physalus | reverse complement strand
TGTGTGCGCATGTCTAGTTGTCCCAGCACTGTGAGTTAAAAGACTCCTTTCTCTATTGAATTGCCTTTGCTCCTTTGTTAAAGGTCAGTTGACTGTATGAGGGGTCTATTTCTAGGTTTTCTATTCTGTGCCTTGGTCTATTTGTCTCTTCTTTTGCTAATAGTATGTGGTCTTGATTATTGTAGCTTTAAAGTCCGTTTTGAAATCCAGTAATATCAGTTCTCTGACTTTGATCTTCTTCGGTATTGATTTGAGTTGGTTATTATGGATCTTTTCATTTTTTATATAAACTTTAGATTGTTTGTTGCTATCTACAAAATAACTTGCTGGAGTTTTGAGCAGAATTGTATTGCGTGTATAAATCAAGTTGGGAGTAACTGACATCTCAACAATCTTGCATCCTCCTATCCATGAACATGGAGTGTTTCTCTATTTATTTAGATCTTCTTTAATTTTTTTCAGTGACGTTTGTATTTCTCATATAAATCTTATACGTATATTTTTAAGAGTTATTTATAATCAATCTTTTTTTGGTGCTAATGTAAGATGGCATTAGGTTTTTCAATTGCAAATTCCATTTGTTTATTGGACAACAATTGACTGTTGAGTATTAACCTTGGCTTATTAATACCAGGAGTTTTCTTGTTGTTGATTATTTGAGATTTCCTACATAGACAGTTAGGTCATCTGTGAGCAAAAACAGCATTTACACTTGACTGCTCTCATCTGGAACCTCCTCTCTTTCTCACCCCTTGTTTTTAACTTGTCATTTATTTAGGTCTTAGAGTGTGTCTCACCATCTTCTTGATATGGCGGCAGCTCCTAGGCTCTAAAGTTCTGTGCACAGTGGCTCAGTCTTCTTTTTCTTACCATCCCCAGTTCTGCCATGGAGCCTTCCAAAGAGTAGATGCTCAATTAATGGTTGGGAATAAGAGTGGCAACGATAAGGATGTCTACTTTATTATTGTTTAATTTCTCTCACAGTCTTGAATAATCTAAGAAAACATCTTTCAATTTTACAAAAAGAAGCACTAAAAGAATAAACCAAACCAAAAATGTACCACCATTTACTCTTTTTCTTTTCTTTTTTACTGGACCCACATTATTTAACTGCCGAGTCTATTCACAGTTCCATGGAAATCCCTCTTCCATTGCTGTGTTTTCTTGTTCGAGGTCATAAAAAAAATGGAAGGTTTCTAAATTTGTTTTATAAAATATCAAAACTTTAACTTGTACCTGATAAAAGTAATGAATGTGTGATCCATACTGTCACCAGCAGAATGGCGATTTCCTTGGTTCTTGCCCTCCCAAAGAGGAAGAATTCAATCGAGAGGCGTAGAGCAGTTTTAAGTAGCAAGAGTTCAGTTAAGCAGAGCAAAAGTACACTCCCGAGAAAGCAGGAGAGCGGGCTGTCTGGAAACCAGAAGCAGCCCCGCAATGGGGTAGGGCCGTGTTTTGTAGAGTGGTGGTCCCTCCCTGTGTCCTGTGTTATTTGACTGACAAATCGATTGACAGCTTTAGGTTATGTAACTTTCCTGCTAGTATGCAGGCACTTACCCATAAGCACCCAAGCAGAACCCATGGGGTGGGGCGGGGAAGCAAAAGCCGCAATGCTAAGTTATTACAAATGAGGCATAACGAACCCTGGGTTACCTTGAGTCACCTTCTCGGTCTTGGTGCGCCTGCGTCAACCTGTGCTGGCGGTTTTGTCTTGCTTGGTCCTGGTATGGCTGGAAACCTAGCAGTGGTCCTTGACCACGAGAGGGAGGATCTCTGGGCATGCTCCAGCCACCGGTGTCCAGGTAGGGGAGGGAAAGACGAACCGTCCAGGATGGGGCAGGCCCGCTCATCTGTGACTCGCTATCCTCATCTTGGCTCTGGGCACCCTCTTCAGATCCTGGGCAGGAAACCCCTGCATCACGACAGCTAGTGGCTGGGGCTCCCCGAGGCTCCCGGCGAGCGCCAGCAGCACGGGAGCTCGGGGGAGTACCCCGAGAAACAGAAGCGGGGGAGGAGGGCGACTCTTCTATCTCTGCCGCCGCCGCCGCCGCCGCCGCCGCCGCCGCCTCAGTGGCCTGGGCACCCTTGAGACTCTGAGTCTCCCCCCGGGCCTGGTGGCGTCTCTCGCGGGCACGGCGCTTCCTCTTCTGGCCCCGAGGCACGATGACACAGGTCAGGGCCAGCAGGCGGGAGTGTGGGCAGGAAGGCAGGCAATGAGGGCACCTGGGGGAGGGACAAGGAGATGCTGTGAGCACCTTCAGCGGGGAGATTCCTCCCTGGCTTTAACCAAGGCCGCCTCTGCAGGGTCCTTGAGGGCACTGCTCGAGGACCCACAGGGCTCCCGTTCTCCTGCTCCGCCTGTCCCCTGAGACCCCTGTGGAGGGCGGTAGAGTGAGCCTTGGGCTACAGGCTGCCAGCCTACCTGAGTGTCCCTGGGGTGACAGAAGGGGCTGCCAGTGGGACCTTCCGCGTTCTAGGGCGGGGAGTCTGCTCAGTTCATCTTCAGGATCTTTAGGTGGACGGCAGCCAGGGCCTGGGCTTCCTCCTCTCTGTTGCTCTGCAGTTGACACCTCAGTGGTCCCGGGGACCCATGAGGAGGAAGTGAGGGGTGCCCCAGCTCACCGCCCTGACAGGGGGAACACAGTGCTGACAGCTCTGTGGAGTCCTTTCTATCCTGGGATCACTGGGTCCTCAGTCCCTATTCAGTGCTCTCAGTTGGCTTCACGTAGGGCCTGGGACCCACCCTTCTGCCCTCTAATGGCTTTACCTTCAGGCTAAGGATCTCACCTCCCTTAGACCTGACGTAAAGGAGCCTCGGCCCGACTGCCCTGTCCTGAGCCTTCAAGTGCTGAAAGCAGGGGCAAGGCTAGACTCTTTGTCGTCCCCACAGCTCCGGGGGTGGGGCATGTTCCCCTTAGTCGTCACTCAGCGTTCTCAGTTTGACTCCTGGGAAGGCCTGTGGCTCCTCTCTCTTTACCTGAGGACATGTGCTCGTAGAAAGGCCCACAGCTCTCTGAGGCCCAACAGAAGGAAGTGAGGGTAGCCTGATTCCCCACGTCTACCTGTGGTCTCCGAAGGCAGAAAGCTGTGGCAGGCGAATCCAGGCCTTATTACGGTTGGCCGCGCCAGTCCTCACTCAGGCTCCTCCGTCTGACTCCTGGGAAGACCTGTAATTTCTCGCTCTCTTCACCTATTAACTGTCCTCCCGTCTCTGTCACCCTGGGAGGAGTTAAGGGTTGCCTCTGCTCGGCCTGACATCTATCCAGGCGTCTCCCAGGACTGACGGCAGGGGAGAGATGATGTGCTGCCCCCATCGTTATGGTTTTCCTGCTCCACTCCAGCCTTAGGTCCTCACCCCAACTCCTAGCACAACCTGGAAAGTCCCCCTGTGCTGAGTCAGCCAGCCTCAGAGCAAAGTCCTCACCACCCTGAGTCCCCAGAAGGAGAAGTCACAGTAGGCCACATGCAGCCACAGCTCTCTCTGAGGGGCTTCTGAGGACTAACAGCAGAGGGCAAGATTCTCCGGGCTCCACTCTTCTGGGCTTTGTGACCTCAGTAGTCCTCACTGTGTCAGGATCTGGGACTCTTCCCTCTACTGACCTGAGTCCTCCAGAGCTGGAAGCAAGTGGGGGACACATCGAACTACCCCTGCCTGGGGCTTCCCAGGGCCGAAAGGGTGGTGGGGCTCTGTGTTCCTCTCTCTTTTCGGTTGGGCGTTCCCCTTGGTCCTCACTCAGGAGTCCTTACACCGACTCTTCCCGTGACCTAGAGAGGCCTGTCCTCTCATACCACAGCCTTTAATTCCCTGAGACCACCTAGGAGGATGTGAGGGTTGCCTCGCGTGGGCATGACTGCCTGTGGTCACTCATGGGCGACAGTAAGGGAGGGATTCTGTGGCGTCCCCACTTTTATGATTTGGGTGGTTCCCTCAGTCCTCACGGTGCTCTGCTTTGACTCTTGGCAGGACCTGGAACTCCTCCCTGTGCGAACGTGAGGCTGGCCCCTGAGACCAAGTGCCTCATCTACCGGAGATGCTCTAAAAGGAAACGTGTGGGGCGCATCATGCCAACATTCCTGGATTTGCCGAGGGGAAGTATCCAGTGGCAGGGCTCTGTTCTAGGTGGAGTCCCTTTATCCTCATTTAGAGTCACTAGATTTCCAGTCTCTACTGAGTGAGGCTGTTCCCAACAGACCAAGGCCCTCGCCTCCCTGAGACCACTCCCAGTGGAAAGAGGGGGCACGTCAGCCAGAAAGCTTTGTCCTGGGCCGCCTGGGGCTGACATCAGGGGTGGGACTCTGCATTCTCCTCTGTTCTGGAGTGAGTGGTCCCCTTGCTCCTCATTCAGGGTCCTCATCGTGATGCCGGACCAGACCCAGGACTCCGCCCTCCACTCCCCTGAAGCTGTGCTCCTCAGAACAAAGGCGTTACCTTCTTGGAAATTCGGAATTGGAAGTCAGGATGAACCAGATCTGTCCAAAGCTGTTGGGGTCTTCTGAGGAGCAGGATTTTACAAGGCCCCACTCTTCTGGAGTCAGTGGCCCCTCAGTCCTAACTCAGGTTTCTTACCTTGACTTCAGGTGGCATATGGGACTCCAGCCTCCCTGCTGACTGTCTGCCTGCCAGCCTCAGGCCAAGGCTTTCACCTTCCTGAGACACCAGAAGGGGAGGTAAGAGACCTATTCCCTGGCTACCCCTGCCGGGGGCCTCTGTGTGGTCCCCTTTGTTATGGGGGGTCCACTCATCAGCACCCAGTGTCCTCACCCTGAATCAAATTAAGGCCTGTTAGGATCCCCTACTTGGGCAGGATTGGAGATGCTGCCACAAGACCAAGGAACTCGCCTCCCTGAGAACCTCTCCACCCTTGCCCCGGAGGAAAAGAAGGGGTACCTTCAGACACACAGCTCTGCCCATGGCCACACAAGGGAGAAAGCAGGGTACACTTTGTGGGGCCCCCTTCTCTTCTAAGGTCCTCACCTTGAATAACTATCAGAGGCTGGGACTCCTCCCTCCACTGACCTGAGGACACAGCTCTTAAACCAAGGCTTTTATGTCCCTGAGAAACTTGAAGAGTAAATGAGGAGATGCTGATCTTTTCAGGTTATCTGGCATTGCATATGTAGAAGACCCCATTGTCACCGAATATTTTTTTTTTATTCATACCATTCACTTATTCAGCGTTACTAATACTGTGTTCCAAAACAGTGCTTTGGGAACAGGGCCCCTTTTATCCCATGAGATACCTTTTGGAGTGGTGAGAAGAAAAATGAATTAAAAGACATAAGGTCTGCCTTAGGCTGGGAGGAGTGGAAGAGTGTAGGCTCTAGACTATTCCCGACCAGGGGACTAGACCCAGCAAGGTCACTTAATCAGTCTTGTGAACTTGAGAAATTTGCAAGTTATTCACCTAGAAAGGGAGTCTGCCAAATCCTATCCTGCATGAATGTTGGAATGTTATGTACTACATATAAAGCAGTGGCATACTCATTAAGAAATATTGGGTTTTTGATGAATGGCAGTTATGATGTGATTATTATGAACCCCCAAAATACCACCCTCCCATCAGAGTTTATTTTTAATCCAGTAGGTAGCAGAGAATATGCAGTGCACTAGGACAAAAGAAACAAATACTCACAAATGAGAAAGTTTAAAAGAAATAAGGCAAACCACGAATTAAATACCTTTTACTCTATGTTTTCTCCATTTTTTGTTTCCAAATATTTTCTGTGGTCGTCTTTCACGTTTCCATGAAAATCTCTATTGCAGTGCCATGTTTTCTACTTGTGGATCATACAGAAAATATAGATGGTTCGTGAATTTCTTTTACATGTACCAAAACTGTAACTTTAGAACTCTTTAAACAGCAATAAATATGCAAGCAATGTCATGTACGAATTCAATACTCTTAAGAAAACACACTATCTATTACAAGATAAAAACATTTGAAAAAACCTAAATAAGTCAATAAATAAGGTATAGAGGTTACTAGTTTAAAACAGGAAGATAAATAAGATCTATACTTTGTCCCCTCCACCCCTACTACTCTGCACTATTTAGGAGCTTGACTGCTCCCTTCCAAAACAAAGTGAACAAACTGCCCGCGGCCTCCCTCCCTAGATGTGGGAGGAGCTGCGGGGCCTTGGCCCTGGAAGTGCACTGCCCTCAGCCATAGCTGCAGCTCTGGCCGCGGCTCTCACTCCTGCTCTCTCTTCCTCATCTTCCAGAGCCTCCTCATAGAGATCTGGGAAGGCACTGGGGACGGTACCAGCGATCTTGGCCACAAACTCCAGCACTTTCATCTTGCTGGTTTCAGCCAGGGCTCTCGGGCCCCACAGGAACTCATAGCGCGGAGGATCGCTGTTGGGCACCTGGCGGTACGTCAGGTACTTCTGCTGCACGAAATCTTCGCTGATGATCCTCCTGGGCTCCCCAAAGATCGAGTGCCTCCTCCCAGCATACAACCCCACCGCATTGAGGAATTCCCAGATCTCCTCCTCGGTGGCACGGTTGCCCTTCTTGAAGATCATGCCCAGTAGAATCATCAGGAGACCGGACGTGGGCAGCCCCGACTCATCACTCGGCCTTCCCTCGCTGGGGAGGGCCAGCTTGCTGATGAGGGCGTAGGAGTGACGGCTGGGGTCGACTTCCTTCAGCTCGAGGCCAAAGACCAGCTCCATGCACTCAGAGGCTCTCCGGAGGATCTCAGGGAAGTGCTTCGTGTACTTCTTGCTGACAGCCTTCAGCATTTCTGCCTGCGGGATGGGCTCGTTCAGCTTGTACGTCTCCAGCAGGACCTGCACCAACATGCTGGCCTTCATGGACAGAGGATCTATGCAAGTGCTGTGAGTGGAAGGTGCTGTGTGGGAGGTACTTGCACTTTCCTCATCTTGGCTCACCCGGGCACCCTCTTCAGATCCTGGGCAGGAAACCCCTGCATCACGAGAGCTAGTGGCTGGGGCTCCCTGAGGCTCCCGGCGAGCGCCAGCAGCACGGGAGCTCGGGGGAGTACCCCGAGAAACAGAAGCGGGGGAGGGGGGCGACTCTTCTATCTCTGCCGCCGCCGCCGCCGCCGCCTCAGTGGCCTGGGCACCCTTGAGACTCTGAGTCTCCCCCCGGGCCTGGTGGCGTCTCTCGCGGGCACGGCGCTTGCTCTTCTGGCCCCGAGGCATGATGACACAGGTTAGGGCCAGCAGGCGGGAGTGTGGGCAGGAAGGCAGGCAATGAGGGCACCTGGGGGAGGGACAAGGAGATGCTGTGAGCACCTTCAGCGGGGAGATTCCTCCCTGGCTTTAACCAAGGCCGCCTCTGCAGGGTCCTTGAGGGCACTGCTCGAGGACCCACAGGGCTCCCGTTCTCCTGCTCCGCCTGTCCCCTGAGACCCCTGTGGAGGACGGTAGAGTGAGCCTTGGGGCACAGCCAGCCAGCCCTGCCTGGGCGGTACGGGGGTGACAGTGGGGGCTGGCAGGGGACGTCGGTCCTCGTGGTTCCCATTCAGAGTCAGGATGACAGTTGCTGGCAAGACTCCCCCACCCTCCCCCCCCCACCCCATCCCGTCTGCTGCTCTGAAGTTGACACCACCATCTTCCATGACACCCAGGAGGAGGAAAGGAGGGAGCGTTCAGCCCACCACCGAAGGGTCCTGGGACCCTCCCTTCTGCTGCCTGGTGATGGCCCCTTCAGAACAAAGCTCTAACCTCCCTTGGACCTGGCAGAGGAAATTACGGGCAGTCTCAGCCTGACAGTCCTTCCTTGGGAGTTTACGGGTTGGCAGGAGGGGACAGGCCATATTCTCTCTCGTCCCTTCTCTTCGGGGTGGGTGGCTCCCTTAGTCCTCACTCGGGGTCCTCCCTGGACGGCCGGTGCAGCCTGGAGCTCCCCTCTTGCCCCGAGGGCCATCTGCTCGCACCAGTGCCGGCACCTCCTTGAGTCTCATTAGGAGGCAGTGAGGGTGACCACGCGGCCGCATGTGGCAGAGTTTTACCAAGCCTGCAGCGTGCGGCAGACAGGTCGAGGCCCTGTGGTTGGCGGCCCCACTGGTCCTCACTCAAGGGCTTGGGCTGACTCTTGGGAGTGCTCAGGGACGCGCCTTCTGCTGGCCTGCACCTCCCCTCTCAGACAGCCGCCCTCCCTTCTCCGTGTGTGGCCGGAAGGAAGCGGCTGACAGCAGGGGAGGGGTTCTGAGGTGCCCTTGCGACGGGGAGGACGGTCCTCACCCTGACTCCTCCCGTGCCCTGGAAATCCTCCCTCTGCTGACCTGCGGCCAGCCCCTCAGAACAAGGCCCCCTCCTCCCTGAGTCTCCCGCGTCCGTCCGTCCGTCCGTCCGCGTTCGCACTGAGGGAGCCCCTCCATCTTGAGACCTGCCCGGAGGCTCCCAGGCTGACGTCAGGGGCGGGGTCTGCGTGGCCGCCATTCTGGGGTGTGGAGCCCCTCGGACCCCACGAGGGTCCCGTCCTTCACTGCACAGGGCCTGGGGCGCTCCCTCTACTGAGCTGAGCCAGGGTCCACCAACCTCAGAGCGAGGCCTTCCTTGCCCGAGACCCCGCGGGGGAAGCGGATGGACTTGGGGCCTAACAGCCAGGCCCGAGCCTCTCGGGCCGAGAGCAGGGGCGGGGTGGGCGGGGCCTGTGTGGCCGCCTCTTTGGGGAGGGAAAGGGGATTGGGGGTGTCGGGGGCGTCCCCGCACTTCTAACTGGGGTTACCTCACACTTTAACACCTGAGGAGACGTGGGACTCCTCCCGCGGCTCACCCTCGCAGGACGGCAGCTCTCAAAAATGGCCTCGCCCCCACAGCGTGGTTAGGAGGACGTCGCATCCGGTCATGCGCATCTGGGCTCCAGGAGGACAGCAGGGGCGGGGCGGGTCCGGCCGGCCGGGGCGGGGCGGACCCCGGCCGGGGTGGGGTGGGGCGGGGCGGGGCGGGGCGGGGCGGGGCGAGGCGGGGCGGGGCGAGGCGGGACGGGAGGTGTGGGGTGGTGCCGGCGGAGCTTCCCGCAGGACTGGCACGTGGGCCTTTCATTGACTCTTGGCAGGTCCTGGGACTTTTCCCTCTGCTGAGCTGAGTCAGCAGGCGTCACACCTTGGCTCTCATTTCTGTCGGCACCCCCAGCCGGAAGTATCTGGGGGCCTGAGCCTCACAGCCATGCCTGGGTCCCCCGAGACTGACAGTGAGGCCTCTTTGGGGCCCCCTGTTCTATGGTGGATGCTGCTCTCAATCCCCTCTCAGTGTCTTCTCTTGACTCCCTGTAGGTGCTGGGCTACCTCCCGTCTGCTGACCTGAGGCCGAGGCCTCGCATCAAAGACATCAGCTCCCTGAGACTGCTGGTGTGAAGTGCAGGCACATCTCATCTGGACACTTCTGCCTGGAGCCTCCCAGAGATGGCTGGTGCAGGTAAGATGAGCTGAGGGGAAAGGAGACGAGACTCTCTTCTGTGGTTTGGAGCCCATCAGGTCTCACTCAAGGTCCTCACACTGACTGCTGGCAGGGCCTGCGATTCCATCCTTCTCTGGTATGACTCCATCCCTGTCCCCAACCATGCCCCACAGAATCCCAGAGGAGTTAGTGAAGGGGCTCCTTAGCCTGACAGTTCTCACCGTGGTCTCTCTTTGTTGACATCAGGGGCATTGCCCAAAAGTTCAGAAATGAATTTCTGTCCTTTTGTACAACTGCTGTGTTACTTGCTATTCTCTTTGAGTCCGTGTGTGATAGTCTATTAAGATGATCATTTAAAAAGGCCAGTTGTCATCCACTAACAAAGTTTCAGATGGTTATCTCACAGCCTGTGGACCATACTGCCACATCCAGCCCAATCTTTGGTGTCCCATGCTCCTGGCATGCGGGCTCTGAAATGCTGCCTCAGGTTCCTTCAGTGAAGCAGTAGAGATTCATGGTCCCAGAGCACAGTGGAAGAATCAAGGGCTCAAGTTTAAAGGCTTTTCTCTAATCAATCCTGTCATCTGCCTCTCTTGCAGGCTACAGACCTGTCTCGAATTCAGGGCATCCCCCTACCTGCCCACACTCAGGTTCTAGTTCAGTGGAGACTTATCGTCCCTCAGGGATTATTTAGTTTTGTGTTTTTGCTTTTGTTAATGTTTTCTCTTTATTCCTTCTGTAATTTTTCCATGGTTGATTTTGGGTACAGGAAACAGTAGCCCATGTTTGATTGTCATCAGCTGCTATGGATAAGGTACTAAATCTGTAAATGAATTAAGGAAAATCGATATTCTTACAATGTCTGTGCCTCACGAATACACATAACATACTATTCTGGTTGAGACTTCTTTTTCCTAAGTCAGTCAGGAAATTCTTCTAATTGCCTCCATGTAGATTATATACATTTTTGTATGGTTTCTTTCTAGGTATGTTTTTTATATTATTGCTTTAGTCTCTGGTGTATTTTCTTTTTTTTTTTTTTTCCTTTTTTTTGATTTTTTTTTAACATCTTTATTGGAGCAGTATTGCTTCACAATGGTGTGTTAGTTTCTGCTTTGTAACAAAGTGAATCAGTTATACATATATCCCCGTATCTCTTCCCTCTTGCATCTCCCTCCCTCCCACCCTCCCTATCCCACCCCTCTAGGTGGTCACAAAGCACCGAGCTGATCTCCCTGTGCTAAGCGACTGCTTCCCGCTAGCTCTCTGTTTGACATTTGGTAGTGTATATATGTCCATGCCACTCTCTCACTTTGTCCCAGCTTACCCTTCCCCCTCCCCGTATCCTCAGGTCCATTCTCTAGTAGGTCTGCATCTTTATTCCCATCTTGCCCCTAGGTTCTTCATGACCATATTTCTTTTTTCTTAGATTCCATATGTATGTGTTAGCATACGGTATTTGTTTTTCTCTTTCTGACTTACTTCACTCTGTATGACAGACTCTAGGTCCATCCACCTCACTACAAATAACTCAATATGTAGGCTTTTTAAACTAGCTCCTTTTGCTAATCAGTATACATTTAAGTTTCTCTATATCTGTTTGTGGTTTGAAATGTCATTTCTCTTCATGGCTGAATAGCATTCCATCATGTGGACTACCACAGTTTGTTTACCCATTCATCTGCTGAAGGTCATCTTGGTTGATTTCAGTTTTTGGCAACTATGAATTTGTGTACTCTTAACATTGGTTTGAAGGCTTTCGGATGGACATAAGTTTTCAACTCCTTTGAGTAAATACCTAGGCGTTTAATTGCTAGATCATATGATAAGATTATGTTTAGCTTAAAAGAAACTTCCAGCCAGTTTCCAGACAGTGTGTCTCTATCACTTTGTATTCCCTTTAGCACTGAATGAGAGTTCCTATTGGTCCCCATCCTTGCCAGCATTTGGTATTGTCAGGTGTTTGTTTTTGTTTTAGCCATATTAATAGGTATCTCATTGTTGTTTAAATCCCAAACTCCCTGAAGACCTGTGATGTTGATCGTCTTTTCGTATGCTATTTGCCGTCTGTGTATATTTTTGGTGAGGCGTCTGTTCAGCTCTTTTCACCACTGTTAAATTGACGTTTTTGTTTTCTTATTGTTGAGTTTTTTAAGAGTTCATTGTATATTTTTGATTCATGTTAATTATCAGATATGTGTCTTACAATTATTTTTTTCCCAGTCTGCGGCTTGTCTTTTCATTCTCTTAATAGTACCTTTTACAGAGTAGAAGTTTTTAATTTTAATGAAGTTCAGCTTATCATTTTTCTCTTTCATGGATTGTGCTTTTGGTGTTGCGTCTAAAATCTCGTTGCCAAACCCAAGATTTTCTCCTATATTTCCTTCTGTTTTTTTGTTTTGTTTTGTTTTGTTTTGTTTTCCCACTCCGCATGGCAGGCAGGATCTTAGTTCCCTGACCAAGGATCAAACCCATGCCCCCTGCCGTGGAAGTGCAGTCTTAACCACTGGACCATGAGGGAAGGCCCGGGCTTTTTTTAAATTTTGAGTTTTCCATTTAGGTCTGTGATCCATTTTGAGTTAATTATTTTGCAACATGTAAAGTCTGTATCAACATTCTTTTTTGTTGTGTGCGCATGTCTAGTTGTCCCAGCACTGTGAGTTAAAAGACTCCTTTCTCTATTGAATTGCCTTTGCTCCTTTGTTAAAGGTCAGTTGACTGTATGAGGGGTCTATTTCTAGGTTTTCTATTCTGTGCCTTGGTCTATTTGTCTCTTCTTTTGCTAATAGTATGTGGTCTTGATTATTGTAGCTTTAAAGTCCGTTTTGAAATCCAGTAATATCAGTTCTCTGACTTTGATCTTCTTCGGTATTGATTTGAGTTGGTTATTATGGATCTTTTCATTTTTTATATAAACTTTAGATTGTTTGTTGCTATCTACAAAATAACTTGCTGGAGTTTTGAGCAGAATTGTATTGCGTGTATAAATCAAGTTGGGAGTAACTGACATCTCAACAATCTTGCATCCTCCTATCCATGAACATGGAGTGTTTCTCTATTTATTTAGATCTTCTTTAATTTTTTTCAGTGACGTTTGTATTTCTCATATAAATCTTATACGTATATTTTTAAGAGTTATTTATAATCAATCTTTTTTTGGTGCTAATGTAAGATGGCATTAGGTTTTTCAATTGCAAATTCCATTTGTTTATTGGACAACAATTGACTGTTGAGTATTAACCTTGGCTTATTAATACCAGGAGTTTTCTTGTTGTTGATTATTTGAGATTTCCTACATAGACAGTTAGGTCATCTGTGAGCAAAAACAGCATTTACACTTGACTGCTCTCATCTGGAACCTCCTCTCTTTCTCACCCCTTGTTTTAACTTGTCATTTATTTAGGTCTTAGAGTGTGTCTCACCATCTTCTTGATATGGCGGCAGCTCCTAGGCTCTAAAGTTCTGTGCACAGTGGCTCAGTCTTCTTTTTCTTACCATCCCCAGTTCTGCCATGGAGCCTTCCAAAGAGTAGATGCTCAATTAATGGTTGGGAATAAGAGTGGCAACGATAAGGATGTCTACTTTATTATTGTTTAATTTCTCTCACAGTCTTGAATAATCTAAGAAAACATCTTTCAATTTTACAAAAAGAAGCACTAAAAGAATAAACCAAACCAAAAATGTACCACCATTTACTCTTTTTCTTTTCTTTTTTACTGGACCCACATTATTTAACTGCCGAGTCTATTCACAGTTCCATGGAAATCCCTCTTCCATTGCTGTGTTTTCTTGTTCGAGGTCATAAAAAAAATGGAAGGTTTCTAAATTTGTTTTATAAAATATCAAAACTTTAACTTGTACCTGATAAAAGTAATGAATGTGTGATCCATACTGTCACCAGCAGAATGGCGATTTCCTTGGTTCTTGCCCTCCCAAAGAGGAAGAATTCAATCGAGAGGCGTAGAGCAGTTTTAAGTAGCAAGAGTTCAGTTAAGCAGAGCAAAAGTACACTCCCGAGAAAGCAGGAGAGCGGGCTGTCTGGAAACCAGAAGCAGCCCCGCAATGGGGTAGGGCCGTGTTTTGTAGAGTGGTGGTCCCTCCCTGTGTCCTGTGTTATTTGACTGACAAATCGATTGACAGCTTTAGGTTATGTAACTTTCCTGCTAGTATGCAGGCACTTACCCATAAGCACCCAAGCAGAACCCATGGGGTGGGGCGGGGAAGCAAAAGCCGCAATGCTAAGTTATTACAAATGAGGCATAACGAACCCTGGGTTACCTTGAGTCACCTTCTCGGTCTTGGTGCGCCTGCGTCAACCTGTGCTGGCGGTTTTGTCTTGCTTGGTCCTGGTATGGCTGGAAACCTAGCAGTGGTCCTTGACCACGAGAGGGAGGATCTCTGGGCATGCTCCAGCCACCGGTGTCCAGGTAGGGGAGGGAAAGACGAACCGTCCAGGATGGGGCAGGCCCGCTCATCTGTGACTCGCTATCCTCATCTTGGCTCTGGGCACCCTCTTCAGATCCTGGGCAGGAAACCCCTGCATCACGACAGCTAGTGGCTGGGGCTCCCCGAGGCTCCCGGCGAGCGCCAGCAGCACGGGAGCTCGGGGGAGTACCCCGAGAAACAGAAGCGGGGGAGGAGGGCGACTCTTCTATCTCTGCCGCCGCCGCCGCCGCCGCCGCCGCCGCCGCCTCAGTGGCCTGGGCACCCTTGAGACTCTGAGTCTCCCCCCGGGCCTGGTGGCGTCTCTCGCGGGCACGGCGCTTCCTCTTCTGGCCCCGAGGCACGATGACACAGGTCAGGGCCAGCAGGCGGGAGTGTGGGCAGGAAGGCAGGCAATGAGGGCAGCTGGGGGAGGGACAAGGAGATGCTGTGAGCACCTTCAGCGGGGAGATTCCTCCCTGGCTTTAACCAAGGCCGCCTCTGCAGGGTCCTTGAGGGCACTGCTCGAGGACCCACAGGGCTCCCGTTCTCCTGCTCCGCCTGTCCCCTGAGACCCCTGTGGAGGGCGGTAGAGTGAGCCTTGGGCTACAGGCTGCCAGCCTACCTGAGTGTCCCTGGGGTGACAGAAGGGGCTGCCAGTGGGACCTTCCGCGTTCTAGGGCGGGGAGTCTGCTCAGTTCATCTTCAGGATCTTTAGGTGGACGGCAGCCAGGGCCTGGGCTTCCTCCTCTCTGTTGCTCTGCAGTTGACACCTCAGTGGTCCCGGGGACCCATGAGGAGGAAGTGAGGGGTGCCCCAGCTCACCGCCCTGACAGGGGGAACACAGTGCTGACAGCTCTGTGGAGTCCTTTCTATCCTGGGATCACTGGGTCCTCAGTCCCTATTCAGTGCTCTCAGTTGGCTTCACGTAGGGCCTGGGACCCACCCTTCTGCCCTCTAATGGCTTTACCTTCAGGCTAAGGATCTCACCTCCCTTAGACCTGACGTAAAGGAGCCTCGGCCCGACTGCCCTGTCCTGAGCCTTCAAGTGCTGAAAGCAGGGGCAAGGCTAGACTCTTTGTCGTCCCCACAGCTCCGGGGGTGGGGCATGTTCCCCTTAGTCGTCACTCAGCGTTCTCAGTTTGACTCCTGGGAAGGCCTGTGGCTCCTCTCTCTTTACCTGAGGACATGTGCTCGTAGAAAGGCCCACAGCTCTCTGAGGCCCAACAGAAGGAAGTGAGGGTAGCCTGATTCCCCACGTCTACCTGTGGTCTCCGAAGGCAGAAAGCTGTGGCAGGCGAATCCAGGCCTTATTACGGTTGGCCGCGCCAGTCCTCACTCAGGCTCCTCCGTCTGACTCCTGGGAAGACCTGTAATTTCTCGCTCTCTTCACCTATTAACTGTCCTCCCGTCTCTGTCACCCTGGGAGGAGTTAAGGGTTGCCTCTGCTCGGCCTGACATCTATCCAGGCGTCTCCCAGGACTGACGGCAGGGGAGAGATGATGTGCTGCCCCCATCGTTATGGTTTTCCTGCTCCACTCCAGCCTTAGGTCCTCACCCCAACTCCTAGCACAACCTGGAAAGTCCCCCTGTGCTGAGTCAGCCAGCCTCAGAGCAAAGTCCTCACCACCCTGAGTCCCCAGAAGGAGAAGTCACAGTAGGCCACATGCAGCCACAGCTCTCTCTGAGGGGCTTCTGAGGACTAACAGCAGAGGGCAAGATTCTCCGGGCTCCACTCTTCTGGGCTTTGTGACCTCAGTAGTCCTCACTGTGTCAGGATCTGGGACTCTTCCCTCTACTGACCTGAGTCCTCCAGAGCTGGAAGCAAGTGGGGGACACATCGAACTACCCCTGCCTGGGGCTTCCCAGGGCCGAAAGGGTGGTGGGGCTCTGTGTTCCTCTCTCTTTTCGGTTGGGCGTTCCCCTTGGTCCTCACTCAGGAGTCCTTACACCGACTCTTCCCGTGACCTAGAGAGGCCTGTCCTCTCATACCACAGCCTTTAATTCCCTGAGACCACCTAGGAGGATGTGAGGGTTGCCTCGCGTGGGCATGACTGCCTGTGGTCACTCATGGGCGACAGTAAGGGAGGGATTCTGTGGCGTCCCCACTTTTATGATTTGGGTGGTTCCCTCAGTCCTCACGGTGCTCTGCTTTGACTCTTGGCAGGACCTGGAACTCCTCCCTGTGCGAACGTGAGGCTGGCCCCTGAGACCAAGTGCCTCATCTACCGGAGATGCTCTAAAAGGAAACGTGTGGGGCGCATCATGCCAACATTCCTGGATTTGCCGAGGGGAAGTATCCAGTGGCAGGGCTCTGTTCTAGGTGGAGTCCCTTTATCCTCATTTAGAGTCACTAGATTTCCAGTCTCTACTGAGTGAGGCTGTTCCCAACAGACCAAGGCCCTCGCCTCCCTGAGACCACTCCCAGTGGAAAGAGGGGGCACGTCAGCCAGAAAGCTTTGTCCTGGGCCGCCTGGGGCTGACATCAGGGGTGGGACTCTGCATTCTCCTCTGTTCTGGAGTGAGTGGTCCCCTTGCTCCTCATTCAGGGTCCTCATCGTGATGCCGGACCAGACCCAGGACTCCGCCCTCCACTCCCCTGAAGCTGTGCTCCTCAGAACAAAGGCGTTACCTTCTTGGAAATTCGGAATTGGAAGTCAGGATGAACCAGATCTGTCCAAAGCTGTTGGGGTCTTCTGAGGAGCAGGATTTTACAAGGCCCCACTCTTCTGGAGTCAGTGGCCCCTCAGTCCTAACTCAGGTTTCTTACCTTGACTTCAGGTGGCATATGGGACTCCAGCCTCCCTGCTGACTGTCTGCCTGCCAGCCTCAGGCCAAGGCTTTCACCTTCCTGAGACACCAGAAGGGGAGGTAAGAGACCTATTCCCTGGCTACCCCTGCCGGGGGCCTCTGTGTGGTCCCCTTTGTTATGGGGGGTCCACTCATCAGCACCCAGTGTCCTCACCCTGAATCAAATTAAGGCCTGTTAGGATCCCCTACTTGGGCAGGATTGGAGATGCTGCCACAAGACCAAGGAACTCGCCTCCCTGAGAACCTCTCCACCCTTGCCCCGGAGGAAAAGAAGGGGTACCTTCAGACACACAGCTCTGCCCATGGCCACACAAGGGAGAAAGCAGGGTACACTTTGTGGGGCCCCCTTCTCTTCTAAGGTCCTCACCTTGAATAACTATCAGAGGCTGGGACTCCTCCCTCCACTGACCTGAGGACACAGCTCTTAAACCAAGGCTTTTATGTCCCTGAGAAACTTGAAGAGTAAATGAGGAGATGCTGATCTTTTCAGGTTATCTGGCATTGCATATGTAGAAGACCCCATTGTCACCGAATATTTTTTTTTTTATTCATACCATTCACTTATTCAGCGTTACTATTACTGTGTTCCAAAACAGTGCTTTGGGAACAGGGCCCCTTTTATCCCATGAGATACCTTTTGGAGTGGTGAGAAGAAAAATGAATTAAAAGACATAAGGTCTGCCTTAGGCTGGGAGGAGTGGAAGAGTGTAGGCTCTAGACTATTCCCGACCAGGGGACTAGACCCAGCAAGGTCACTTAATCAGTCTTGTGAACTTGAGAAATTTGCAAGTTATTCACCTAGAAAGGGAGTCTGCCAAATCCTATCCTGCATGAATGTTGGAATGTTATGTACTACATATAAAGCAGTGGCATACTCATTAAGAAATATTGGGTTTTTGATGAATGGCAGTTATGATGTGATTATTATGAACCCCCAAAATACCACCCTCCCATCAGAGTTTATTTTTAATCCAGTAGGTAGCAGAGAATATGCAGTGCACTAGGACAAAAGAAACAAATACTCACAAATGAGAAAGTTTAAAAGAAATAAGGCAAACCACGAATTAAATACCTTTTACTCTATGTTTTCTCCATTTTTTGTTTCCAAATATTTTCTGTGGTCGTCTTTCACGTTTCCATGAAAATCTCTATTGCAGTGCCATGTTTTCTACTTGTGGATCATACAGAAAATATAGATGGTTCGTGAATTTCTTTTACATGTACCAAAACTGTAACTTTAGAACTCTTTAAACAGCAATAAATATGCAAGCAATGTCATGTACGAATTCAATACTCTTAAGAAAACACACTATCTATTACAAGATAAAAACATTTGAAAAAACCTAAATAAGTCAATAAATAAGGTATAGAGGTTACTAGTTTAAAACAGGAAGATAAATAAGATCTATACTTTGTCCCCTCCACCCCTACTACTCTGCACTATTTAGGAGCTTGACTGCTCCCTTCCAAAACAAAGTGAACAAACTGCCCGCGGCCTCCCTCCCTAGATGTGGGAGGAGCTGCGGGGCCTTGGCCCTGGAAGTGCACTGCCCTCAGCCATAGCTGCAGCTCTGGCCGCGGCTCTCACTCCTGCTCTCTCTTCCTCATCTTCCAGAGCCTCCTCATAGAGATCTGGGAAGGCACTGGGGACGGTACCAGCGATCTTGGCCACAAACTCCAGCACTTTCATCTTGCTGGTTTCAGCCAGGGCTCTCGGGCCCCACAGGAACTCATAGCGCGGAGGATCGCTGTTGGGCACCTGGCGGTACGTCAGGTACTTCTGCTGCACGAAATCTTCGCTGATGATCCTCCTGGGCTCCCCAAAGATCGAGTGCCTCCTCCCAGCATACAACCCCACCGCATTGAGGAATTCCCAGATCTCCTCCTCGGTGGCACGGTTGCCCTTCTTGAAGATCATGCCCAGTAGAATCATCAGGAGACCGGACGTGGGCAGCCCCGACTCATCACTCGGCCTTCCCTCGCTGGGGAGGGCCAGCTTGCTGATGAGGGCGTAGGAGTGACGGCTGGGGTCGACTTCCTTCAGCTCGAGGCCAAAGACCAGCTCCATGCACTCAGAGGCTCTCCGGAGGATCTCAGGGAAGTGCTTCGTGTACTTCTTGCTGACAGCCTTCAGCATTTCTGCCTGCGGGATGGGCTCGTTCAGCTTGTACGTCTCCAGCAGGACCTGCACCAACATGCTGGCCTTCATGGACAGAGGATCTATGCAAGTGCTGTGAGTGGAAGGTGCTGTGTGGGAGGTACTTGCACTTTCCTCATCTTGGCTCACCCGGGCACCCTCTTCAGATCCTGGGCAGGAAACCCCTGCATCACGAGAGCTAGTGGCTGGGGCTCCCTGAGGCTCCCGGCGAGCGCCAGCAGCACGGGAGCTCGGGGGAGTACCCCGAGAAACAGAAGCGGGGGAGGGGGGCGACTCTTCTATCTCTGCCGCCGCCGCCGCCGCCGCCTCAGTGGCCTGGGCACCCTTGAGACTCTGAGTCTCCCCCCGGGCCTGGTGGCGTCTCTCGCGGGCACGGCGCTTCCTCTTCTGGCCCCGAGGCATGATGACACAGGTTAGGGCCAGCAGGCGGGAGTGTGGGCAGGAAGGCAGGCAATGAGGGCACCTGGGGGAGGGACAAGGAGATGCTGTGAGCACCTTCAGCGGGGAGATTCCTCCCTGGCTTTAACCAAGGCCGCCTCTGCAGGGTCCTTGAGGGCACTGCTCGAGGACCCACAGGGCTCCCGTTCTCCTGCTCCGCCTGTCCCCTGAGACCCCTGTGGAGGACGGTAGAGTGAGCCTTGGGGCACAGCCAGCCAGCCCTGCCTGGGCGGTACGGGGGTGACAGTGGGGGCTGGCAGGGGACGTCGGTCCTCGTGGTTCCCATTCAGAGTCAGGATGACAGTTGCTGGCAAGACTCCCCCACCCTCCCCCCCCCACCCCATCCCGTCTGCTGCTCTGAAGTTGACACCACCATCTTCCATGACACCCAGGAGGAGGAAAGGAGGGAGCGTTCAGCCCACCACCGAAGGGTCCTGGGACCCTCCCTTCTGCTGCCTGGTGATGGCCCCTTCAGAACAAAGCTCTAACCTCCCTTGGACCTGGCAGAGGAAATTACGGGCAGTCTCAGCCTGACAGTCCTTCCTTGGGAGTTTACGGGTTGGCAGGAGGGGACAGGCCATATTCTCTCTCGTCCCTTCTCTTCGGGGTGGGTGGCTCCCTTAGTCCTCACTCGGGGTCCTCCCTGGACGGCCGGTGCAGCCTGGAGCTCCCCTCTTGCCCCGAGGGCCATCTGCTCGCACCAGTGCCGGCACCTCCTTGAGTCTCATTAGGAGGCAGTGAGGGTGACCACGCGGCCGCATGTGGCAGAGTTTTACCAAGCCTGCAGCGTGCGGCAGACAGGTCGAGGCCCTGTGGTTGGCGGCCCCACTGGTCCTCACTCAAGGGCTTGGGCTGACTCTTGGGAGTGCTCAGGGACGCGCCTTCTGCTGGCCTGCACCTCCCCTCTCAGACAGCCGCCCTCCCTTCTCCGTGTGTGGCCGGAAGGAAGCGGCTGACAGCAGGGGAGGGGTTCTGAGGTGCCCTTGCGACGGGGAGGACGGTCCTCACCCTGACTCCTCCCGTGCCCTGGAAATCCTCCCTCTGCTGACCTGCGGCCAGCCCCTCAGAACAAGGCCCCCTCCTCCCTGAGTCTCCCGCGTCCGTCCGTCCGTCCGTCCGCGTTCGCACTGAGGGAGCCCCTCCATCTTGAGACCTGCCCGGAGGCTCCCAGGCTGACGTCAGGGGCGGGGTCTGCGTGGCCGCCATTCTGGGGTGTGGAGCCCCTCGGACCCCACGAGGGTCCCGTCCTTCACTGCACAGGGCCTGGGGCGCTCCCTCTACTGAGCTGAGCCAGGGTCCACCAACCTCAGAGCGAGGCCTTCCTTGCCCGAGACCCCGCGGGGGAAGCGGATGGACTTGGGGCCTAACAGCCAGGCCCGAGCCTCTCGGGCCGAGAGCAGGGGCGGGGTGGGCGGGGCCTGTGTGGCCGCCTCTTTGGGGAGGGAAAGGGGATTGGGGGTGTCGGGGGCGTCCCCGCACTTCTAACTGGGGTTACCTCACACTTTAACACCTGAGGAGACGTGGGACTCCTCCCGCGGCTCACCCTCGCAGGACGGCAGCTCTCAAAAATGGCCTCGCCCCCACAGCGTGGTTAGGAGGACGTCGCATCCGGTCATGCGCATCTGGGCTCCAGGAGGACAGCAGGGGCGGGGCGGGTCCGGCCGGCCGGGGCGGGGCGGACCCCGGCCGGGGTGGGGTGGGGCGGGGCGGGGCGGGGCGGGGCGGGGCGAGGCGGGGCGGGGCGAGGCGGGACGGGAGGTGTGGGGTGGTGCCGGCGGAGCTTCCCGCAGGACTGGCACGTGGGCCTTTCATTGACTCTTGGCAGGTCCTGGGACTTTTCCCTCTGCTGAGCTGAGTCAGCAGGCGTCACACCTTGGCTCTCATTTCTGTCGGCACCCCCAGCCGGAAGTATCTGGGGGCCTGAGCCTCACAGCCATGCCTGGGTCCCCCGAGACTGACAGTGAGGCCTCTTTGGGGCCCCCTGTTCTATGGTGGATGCTGCTCTCAATCCCCTCTCAGTGTCTTCTCTTGACTCCCTGTAGGTGCTGGGCTACCTCCCGTCTGCTGACCTGAGGCCGAGGCCTCGCATCAAAGACATCAGCTCCCTGAGACTGCTGGTGTGAAGTGCAGGCACATCTCATCTGGACACTTCTGCCTGGAGCCTCCCAGAGATGGCTGGTGCAGGTAAGATGAGCTGAGGGGAAAGGAGACGAGACTCTCTTCTGTGGTTTGGAGCCCATCAGGTCTCACTCAAGGTCCTCACACTGACTGCTGGCAGGGCCTGCGATTCCATCCTTCTCTGGTATGACTCCATCCCTGTCCCCAACCATGCCCCACAGAATCCCAGAGGAGTTAGTGAAGGGGCTCCTTAGCCTGACAGTTCTCACCGTGGTCTCTCTTTGTTGACATCAGGGGCATTGCCCAAAAGTTCAGAAATGAATTTCTGTCCTTTTGTACAACTGCTGTGTTACTTGCTATTCTCTTTGAGTCCGTGTGTGATAGTCTATTAAGATGATCATTTAAAAAGGCCAGTTGTCATCCACTAACAAAGTTTCAGATGGTTATCTCACAGCCTGTGGACCATACTGCCACATCCAGCCCAATCTTTGGTGTCCCATGCTCCTGGCATGCGGGCTCTGAAATGCTGCCTCAGGTTCCTTCAGTGAAGCAGTAGAGATTCATGGTCCCAGAGCACAGTGGAAGAATCAAGGGCTCAAGTTTAAAGGCTTTTCTCTAATCAATCCTGTCATCTGCCTCTCTTGCAGGCTACAGACCTGTCTCGAATTCAGGGCATCCCCCTACCTGCCCACACTCAGGTTCTAGTTCAGTGGAGACTTATCGTCCCTCAGGGATTATTTAGTTTTGTGTTTTTGCTTTTGTTAATGTTTTCTCTTTATTCCTTCTGTAATTTTTCCATGGTTGATTTTGGGTACAGGAAACAGTAGCCCATGTTTGATTGTCATCAGCTGCTATGGATAAGGTACTAAATCTGTAAATGAATTAAGGAAAATCGATATTCTTACAATGTCTGTGCCTCACGAATACACATAACATACTATTCTGGTTGAGACTTCTTTTTCCTAAGTCAGTCAGGAAATTCTTCTAATTGCCTCCATGTAGATTATATACATTTTTGTATGGTTTCTTTCTAGGTATGTTTTTTATATTATTGCTTTAGTCTCTGGTGTATTTTCTTTTTTTTTTTTTTTCCTTTTTTTTGATTTTTTTTTAACATCTTTATTGGAGCAGTATTGCTTCACAATGGTGTGTTAGTTTCTGCTTTGTAACAAAGTGAATCAGTTATACATATATCCCCGTATCTCTTCCCTCTTGCATCTCCCTCCCTCCCACCCTCCCTATCCCACCCCTCTAGGTGGTCACAAAGCACCGAGCTGATCTCCCTGTGCTAAGCGACTGCTTCCCGCTAGCTCTCTGTTTGACATTTGGTAGTGTATATATGTCCATGCCACTCTCTCACTTTGTCCCAGCTTACCCTTCCCCCTCCCCGTATCCTCAGGTCCATTCTCTAGTAGGTCTGCATCTTTATTCCCATCTTGCCCCTAGGTTCTTCATGACCATATTTCTTTTTTCTTAGATTCCATATGTATGTGTTAGCATACGGTATTTGTTTTTCTCTTTCTGACTTACTTCACTCTGTATGACAGACTCTAGGTCCATCCACCTCACTACAAATAACTCAATATGTAGGCTTTTTAAACTAGCTCCTTTTGCTAATCAGTATACATTTAAGTTTCTCTATATCTGTTTGTGGTTTGAAATGTCATTTCTCTTCATGGCTGAATAGCATTCCATCATGTGGACTACCACAGTTTGTTTACCCATTCATCTGCTGAAGGTCATCTTGGTTGATTTCAGTTTTTGGCAACTATGAATTTGTGTACTCTTAACATTGGTTTGAAGGCTTTCGGATGGACATAAGTTTTCAACTCCTTTGAGTAAATACCTAGGCGTTTAATTGCTAGATCATATGATAAGATTATGTTTAGCTTAAAAGAAACTTCCAGCCAGTTTCCAGACAGTGTGTCTCTATCACTTTGTATTCCCTTTAGCACTGAATGAGAGTTCCTATTGGTCCCCATCCTTGCCAGCATTTGGTATTGTCAGGTGTTTGTTTTTGTTTTAGCCATATTAATAGGTATCTCATTGTTGTTTAAATCCCAAACTCCCTGAAGACCTGTGATGTTGATCGTCTTTTCGTATGCTATTTGCCGTCTGTGTATATTTTTGGTGAGGCGTCTGTTCAGCTCTTTTCACCACTGTTAAATTGACGTTTTTGTTTTCTTATTGTTGAGTTTTTTAAGAGTTCATTGTATATTTTTGATTCATGTTTATTATCAGATATGTGTCTTACAATTATTTTTTTCCCAGTCTGCGGCTTGTCTTTTCATTCTCTTAATAGTACCTTTTACAGAGTAGAAGTTTTTAATTTTAATGAAGTTCAGCTTATCATTTTTCTCTTTCATGGATTGTGCTTTTGGTGTTGTGTCTAAAATCTCGTTGCCAAACCCAAGATTTTCTCCTATATTTCCTTCTGTTTTTTTGTTTTGTTTTGTTTTGTTTTGTTTTCCCACTCCGCATGGCAGGCAGGATCTTAGTTCCCTGACCAAGGATCAAACCCATGCCCCCTGCCGTGGAAGTGCAGTCTTAACCACTGGACCATGAGGGAAGGCCCGGGCTTTTTTTAAATTTTGAGTTTTCCATTTAGGTCTGTGATCCATTTTGAGTTAATTATTTTGCAACATGTAAAGTCTGTATCAACATTCTTTTTTGTTGTGTGCGCATGTCTAGTTGTCCCAGCACTGTGAGTTAAAAGACTCCTTTCTCTATTGAATTGCCTTTGCTCCTTTGTTAAAGGTCAGTTGACTGTATGAGGGGTCTATTTCTAGGTTTTCTATTCTGTGCCTTGGTCTATTTGTCTCTTCTTTTGCTAATAGTATGTGGTCTTGATTATTGTAGCTTTAAAGTCCGTTTTGAAATCCAGTAATATCAGTTCTCTGACTTTGATCTT
This sequence comes from Balaenoptera physalus, assembly GCF_965194825.1. Taxonomy (NCBI): domain Eukaryota; kingdom Metazoa; phylum Chordata; class Mammalia; order Artiodactyla; family Balaenopteridae; genus Balaenoptera; species Balaenoptera physalus. The sequence continues at coordinate 23,171,043 of NC_138903.1, read as the reverse complement.
CTTCGGTATTGATTTGAGTTGGTTATTATGGATCTTTTCATTTTTTATATAAACTTTAGATTGTTTGTTGCTATCTACAAAATAACTTGCTGGAGTTTTGAGCAGAATTGTATTGCGTGTATAAATCAAGTTGGGAGTAACTGACATCTCAACAATCTTGCATCCTCCTATCCATGAACATGGAGTGTTTCTCTATTTATTTAGATCTTCTTTAATTTTTTTCAGTGACGTTTGTATTTCTCATATAAATCTTATACGTATATTTTTAAGAGTTATTTATAATCAATCTTTTTTTGGTGCTAATGTAAGATGGCATTAGGTTTTTCAATTGCAAATTCCATTTGTTTATTGGACAACAATTGACTGTTGAGTATTAACCTTGGCTTATTAATACCAGGAGTTTTCTTGTTGTTGATTATTTGAGATTTCCTACATAGACAGTTAGGTCATCTGTGAGCAAAAACAGCATTTACACTTGACTGCTCTCATCTGGAACCTCCTCTCTTTCTCACCCCTTGTTTTAACTTGTCATTTATTTAGGTCTTAGAGTGTGTCTCACCATCTTCTTGATATGGCGGCAGCTCCTAGGCTCTAAAGTTCTGTGCACAGTGGCTCAGTCTTCTTTTTCTTACCATCCCCAGTTCTGCCATGGAGCCTTCCAAAGAGTAGATGCTCAATTAATGGTTGGGAATAAGAGTGGCAACGATAAGGATGTCTACTTTATTATTGTTTAATTTCTCTCACAGTCTTGAATAATCTAAGAAAACATCTTTCAATTTTACAAAAAGAAGCACTAAAAGAATAAACCAAACCAAAAATGTACCACCATTTACTCTTTTTCTTTTCTTTTTTACTGGACCCACATTATTTAACTGCCGAGTCTATTCACAGTTCCATGGAAATCCCTCTTCCATTGCTGTGTTTTCTTGTTCGAGGTCATAAAAAAAATGGAAGGTTTCTAAATTTGTTTTATAAAATATCAAAACTTTAACTTGTACCTGATAAAAGTAATGAATGTGTGATCCATACTGTCACCAGCAGAATGGCGATTTCCTTGGTTCTTGCCCTCCCAAAGAGGAAGAATTCAATCGAGAGGCGTAGAGCAGTTTTAAGTAGCAAGAGTTCAGTTAAGCAGAGCAAAAGTACACTCCCGAGAAAGCAGGAGAGCGGGCTGTCTGGAAACCAGAAGCAGCCCCGCAATGGGGTAGGGCCGTGTTTTGTAGAGTGGTGGTCCCTCCCTGTGTCCTGTGTTATTTGACTGACAAATCGATTGACAGCTTTAGGTTATGTAACTTTCCTGCTAGTATGCAGGCACTTACCCATAAGCACCCAAGCAGAACCCATGGGGTGGGGCGGGGAAGCAAAAGCCGCAATGCTAAGTTATTACAAATGAGGCATAACGAACCCTGGGTTACCTTGAGTCACCTTCTCGGTCTTGGTGCGCCTGCGTCAACCTGTGCTGGCGGTTTTGTCTTGCTTGGTCCTGGTATGGCTGGAAACCTAGCAGTGGTCCTTGACCACGAGAGGGAGGATCTCTGGGCATGCTCCAGCCACCGGTGTCCAGGTAGGGGAGGGAAAGACGAACCGTCCAGGATGGGGCAGGCCCGCTCATCTGTGACTCGCTATCCTCATCTTGGCTCTGGGCACCCTCTTCAGATCCTGGGCAGGAAACCCCTGCATCACGACAGCTAGTGGCTGGGGCTCCCCGAGGCTCCCGGCGAGCGCCAGCAGCACGGGAGCTCGGGGGAGTACCCCGAGAAACAGAAGCGGGGGAGGAGGGCGACTCTTCTATCTCTGCCGCCGCCGCCGCCGCCGCCGCCTCAGTGGCCTGGGCACCCTTGAGACTCTGAGTCTCCCCCCGGGCCTGGTGGCGTCTCTCGCGGGCACGGCGCTTCCTCTTCTGGCCCCGAGGCACGATGACACAGGTCAGGGCCAGCAGGCGGGAGTGTGGGCAGGAAGGCAGGCAATGAGGGCACCTGGGGGAGGGACAAGGAGATGCTGTGAGCACCTTCAGCGGGGAGATTCCTCCCTGGCTTTAACCAAGGCCGCCTCTGCAGGGTCCTTGAGGGCACTGCTCGAGGACCCACAGGGCTCCCGTTCTCCTGCTCCGCCTGTCCCCTGAGACCCCTGTGGAGGGCGGTAGAGTGAGCCTTGGGCTACAGGCTGCCAGCCTACCTGAGTGTCCCTGGGGTGACAGAAGGGGCTGCCAGTGGGACCTTCCGCGTTCTAGGGCGGGGAGTCTGCTCAGTTCATCTTCAGGATCTTTAGGTGGACGGCAGCCAGGGCCTGGGCTTCCTCCTCTCTGTTGCTCTGCAGTTGACACCTCAGTGGTCCCGGGGACCCATGAGGAGGAAGTGAGGGGTGCCCCAGCTCACCGCCCTGACAGGGGGAACACAGTGCTGACAGCTCTGTGGAGTCCTTTCTATCCTGGGATCACTGGGTCCTCAGTCCCTATTCAGTGCTCTCAGTTGGCTTCACGTAGGGCCTGGGACCCACCCTTCTGCCCTCTAATGGCTTTACCTTCAGGCTAAGGATCTCACCTCCCTTAGACCTGACGTAAAGGAGCCTCGGCCCGACTGCCCTGTCCTGAGCCTTCAAGTGCTGAAAGCAGGGGCAAGGCTAGACTCTTTGTCGTCCCCACAGCTCCGGGGGTGGGGCATGTTCCCCTTAGTCGTCACTCAGCGTTCTCAGTTTGACTCCTGGGAAGGCCTGTGGCTCCTCTCTCTTTACCTGAGGACATGTGCTCGTAGAAAGGCCCACAGCTCTCTGAGGCCCAACAGAAGGAAGTGAGGGTAGCCTGATTCCCCACGTCTACCTGTGGTCTCCGAAGGCAGAAAGCTGTGGCAGGCGAATCCAGGCCTTATTACGGTTGGCCGCGCCAGTCCTCACTCAGGCTCCTCCGTCTGACTCCTGGGAAGACCTGTAATTTCTCGCTCTCTTCACCTATTAACTGTCCTCCCGTCTCTGTCACCCTGGGAGGAGTTAAGGGTTGCCTCTGCTCGGCCTGACATCTATCCAGGCGTCTCCCAGGACTGACGGCAGGGGAGAGATGATGTGCTGCCCCCATCGTTATGGTTTTCCTGCTCCACTCCAGCCTTAGGTCCTCACCCCAACTCCTAGCACAACCTGGAAAGTCCCCCTGTGCTGAGTCAGCCAGCCTCAGAGCAAAGTCCTCACCACCCTGAGTCCCCAGAAGGAGAAGTCACAGTAGGCCACATGCAGCCACAGCTCTCTCTGAGGGGCTTCTGAGGACTAACAGCAGAGGGCAAGATTCTCCGGGCTCCACTCTTCTGGGCTTTGTGACCTCAGTAGTCCTCACTGTGTCAGGATCTGGGACTCTTCCCTCTACTGACCTGAGTCCTCCAGAGCTGGAAGCAAGTGGGGGACACATCGAACTACCCCTGCCTGGGGCTTCCCAGGGCCGAAAGGGTGGTGGGGCTCTGTGTTCCTCTCTCTTTTCGGTTGGGCGTTCCCCTTGGTCCTCACTCAGGAGTCCTTACACCGACTCTTCCCGTGACCTAGAGAGGCCTGTCCTCTCATACCACAGCCTTTAATTCCCTGAGACCACCTAGGAGGATGTGAGGGTTGCCTCGCGTGGGCATGACTGCCTGTGGTCACTCATGGGCGACAGTAAGGGAGGGATTCTGTGGCGTCCCCACTTTTATGATTTGGGTGGTTCCCTCAGTCCTCACGGTGCTCTGCTTTGACTCTTGGCAGGACCTGGAACTCCTCCCTGTGCGAACGTGAGGCTGGCCCCTGAGACCAAGTGCCTCATCTACCGGAGATGCTCTAAAAGGAAACGTGTGGGGCGCATCATGCCAACATTCCTGGATTTGCCGAGGGGAAGTATCCAGTGGCAGGGCTCTGTTCTAGGTGGAGTCCCTTTATCCTCATTTAGAGTCACTAGATTTCCAGTCTCTACTGAGTGAGGCTGTTCCCAACAGACCAAGGCCCTCGCCTCCCTGAGACCACTCCCAGTGGAAAGAGGGGGCACGTCAGCCAGAAAGCTTTGTCCTGGGCCGCCTGGGGCTGACATCAGGGGTGGGACTCTGCATTCTCCTCTGTTCTGGAGTGAGTGGTCCCCTTGCTCCTCATTCAGGGTCCTCATCGTGATGCCGGACCAGACCCAGGACTCCGCCCTCCACTCCCCTGAAGCTGTGCTCCTCAGAACAAAGGCGTTACCTTCTTGGAAATTCGGAATTGGAAGTCAGGATGAACCAGATCTGTCCAAAGCTGTTGGGGTCTTCTGAGGAGCAGGATTTTACAAGGCCCCACTCTTCTGGAGTCAGTGGCCCCTCAGTCCTAACTCAGGTTTCTTACCTTGACTTCAGGTGGCATATGGGACTCCAGCCTCCCTGCTGACTGTCTGCCTGCCAGCCTCAGGCCAAGGCTTTCACCTTCCTGAGACACCAGAAGGGGAGGTAAGAGACCTATTCCCTGGCTACCCCTGCCGGGGGCCTCTGTGTGGTCCCCTTTGTTATGGGGGGTCCACTCATCAGCACCCAGTGTCCTCACCCTGAATCAAATTAAGGCCTGTTAGGATCCCCTACTTGGGCAGGATTGGAGATGCTGCCACAAGACCAAGGAACTCGCCTCCCTGAGAACCTCTCCACCCTTGCCCCGGAGGAAAAGAAGGGGTACCTTCAGACACACAGCTCTGCCCATGGCCACACAAGGGAGAAAGCAGGGTACACTTTGTGGGGCCCCCTTCTCTTCTAAGGTCCTCACCTTGAATAACTATCAGAGGCTGGGACTCCTCCCTCCACTGACCTGAGGACACAGCTCTTAAACCAAGGCTTTTATGTCCCTGAGAAACTTGAAGAGTAAATGAGGAGATGCTGATCTTTTCAGGTTATCTGGCATTGCATATGTAGAAGACCCCATTGTCACCGAATATTTTTTTTTTTATTCATACCATTCACTTATTCAGCGTTACTATTACTGTGTTCCAAAACAGTGCTTTGGGAACAGGGCCCCTTTTATCCCATGAGATACCTTTTGGAGTGGTGAGAAGAAAAATGAATTAAAAGACATAAGGTCTGCCTTAGGCTGGGAGGAGTGGAAGAGTGTAGGCTCTAGACTATTCCCGACCAGGGGACTAGACCCAGCAAGGTCACTTAATCAGTCTTGTGAACTTGAGAAATTTGCAAGTTATTCACCTAGAAAGGGAGTCTGCCAAATCCTATCCTGCATGAATGTTGGAATGTTATGTACTACATATAAAGCAGTGGCATACTCATTAAGAAATATTGGGTTTTTGATGAATGGCAGTTATGATGTGATTATTATGAACCCCCAAAATACCACCCTCCCATCAGAGTTTATTTTTAATCCAGTAGGTAGCAGAGAATATGCAGTGCACTAGGACAAAAGAAACAAATACTCACAAATGAGAAAGTTTAAAAGAAATAAGGCAAACCACGAATTAAATACCTTTTACTCTATGTTTTCTCCATTTTTTGTTTCCAAATATTTTCTGTGGTCGTCTTTCACGTTTCCATGAAAATCTCTATTGCAGTGCCATGTTTTCTACTTGTGGATCATACAGAAAATATAGATGGTTCGTGAATTTCTTTTACATGTACCAAAACTGTAACTTTAGAACTCTTTAAACAGCAATAAATATGCAAGCAATGTCATGTACGAATTCAATACTCTTAAGAAAACACACTATCTATTACAAGATAAAAACATTTGAAAAAACCTAAATAAGTCAATAAATAAGGTATAGAGGTTACTAGTTTAAAACAGGAAGATAAATAAGATCTATACTTTGTCCCCTCCACCCCTACTACTCTGCACTATTTAGGAGCTTGACTGCTCCCTTCCAAAACAAAGTGAACAAACTGCCCGCGGCCTCCCTCCCTAGATGTGGGAGGAGCTGCGGGGCCTTGGCCCTGGAAGTGCACTGCCCTCAGCCATAGCTGCAGCTCTGGCCGCGGCTCTCACTCCTGCTCTCTCTTCCTCATCTTCCAGAGCCTCCTCATAGAGATCTGGGAAGGCACTGGGGACGGTACCAGCGATCTTGGCCACAAACTCCAGCACTTTCATCTTGCTGGTTTCAGCCAGGGCTCTCGGGCCCCACAGGAACTCATAGCGCGGAGGATCGCTGTTGGGCACCTGGCGGTACGTCAGGTACTTCTGCTGCACGAAATCTTCGCTGATGATCCTCCTGGGCTCCCCAAAGATCGAGTGCCTCCTCCCAGCATACAACCCCACCGCATTGAGGAATTCCCAGATCTCCTCCTCGGTGGCACGGTTGCCCTTCTTGAAGATCATGCCCAGTAGAATCATCAGGAGACCGGACGTGGGCAGCCCCGACTCATCACTCGGCCTTCCCTCGCTGGGGAGGGCCAGCTTGCTGATGAGGGCGTAGGAGTGACGGCTGGGGTCGACTTCCTTCAGCTCGAGGCCAAAGACCAGCTCCATGCACTCAGAGGCTCTCCGGAGGATCTCAGGGAAGTGCTTCGTGTACTTCTTGCTGACAGCCTTCAGCATTTCTGCCTGCGGGATGGGCTCGTTCAGCTTGTACGTCTCCAGCAGGACCTGCACCAACATGCTGGCCTTCATGGACAGAGGATCTATGCAAGTGCTGTGAGTGGAAGGTGCTGTGTGGGAGGTACTTGCACTTTCCTCATCTTGGCTCGCCCGGGCACCCTCTTCAGATCCTGGGCAGGAAACCCCTGCATCACGAGAGCTAGTGGCTGGGGCTCCCTGAGGCTCCCGGCGAGCGCCAGCAGCACGGGAGCTCGGGGGAGTACCCCGAGAAACAGAAGCGGGGGAGGGGGGCGACTCTTCTATCTCTGCCGCCGCCGCTGCCGCCGCCTCAGTGGCCTGGGCACCCTTGAGACTCTGAGTCTCCCCCCGGGCCTGGTGGCGTCTCTCGCGGGCACGGCGCTTCCTCTTCTGGCCCCGAGGCATGATGACACAGGTTAGGGCCAGCAGGCGGGAGTGTGGGCAGGAAGGCAGACAATGAGGGCACCTGGGGGAGGGACAAGGAGATGCTGTGAGCACCTTCAGCGGGGAGATTCCTCCCTGGCTTTAACCAAGGCCGCCTCTGCAGGGTCCTTGAGGGCACTGCTCGAGGACCCACAGGGCTCCCGTTCTCCTGCTCCGCCTGTCCCCTGAGACCCCTGTGGAGGACGGTAGAGTGAGCCTTGGGGCACAGCCAGCCAGCCCTGCCTGGGCGGTACGGGGGTGACAGTGGGGGCTGGCAGGGGACGTAGGTCCTCGTGGTTCCCATTCAGAGTCAGGATGACAGTTGCTGGCAAGACTCCCCCACCCTCCCCCCCCCACCCCATCCCGTCTGCTGCTCTGAAGTTGACACCACCATCTTCCATGACACCCAGGAGGAGGAAAGGAGGGAGCGTTCAGCCCACCACCGAAGGGTCCTGGGACCCTCCCTTCTGCTGCCTGGTGATGGCCCCTTCAGAACAAAGCTCTAACCTCCCTTGGACCTGGCAGAGGAAATTACGGGCAGTCTCAGCCTGACAGTCCTTCCTTGGGAGTTTACGGGTTGGCAGGAGGGGACAGGCCATATTCTCTCTCGTCCCTTCTCTTCGGGGTGGGTGGCTCCCTTAGTCCTCACTCGGGGTCCTCCCTGGACGGCCGGTGCAGCCTGGAGCTCCCCTCTTGCCCCGAGGGCCATCTGCTCGCACCAGTGCCGGCACCTCCTTGAGTCTCATTAGGAGGCAGTGAGGGTGACCACGCGGCCGCATGTGGCAGAGTTTTACCAAGCCTGCAGCGTGCGGCAGACAGGTCGAGGCCCTGTGGTTGGCGGCCCCACTGGTCCTCACTCAAGGGCTTGGGCTGACTCTTGGGAGTGCTCAGGGACGCGCCTTCTGCTGGCCTGCACCTCCCCTCTCAGACAGCCGCCCTCCCTTCTCCGTGTGTGGCCGGAAGGAAGCGGCTGACAGCAGGGGAGGGGTTCTGAGGTGCCCTTGCGACGGGGAGGACGGTCCTCACCCTGACTCCTCCCGTGCCCTGGAAATCCTCCCTCTGCTGACCTGCGGCCAGCCCCTCAGAACAAGGCCCCCTCCTCCCTGAGTCTCCCGCGTCCGTCCGTCCGTCCGTCCGCGTTCGCACTGAGGGAGCCCCTCCATCTTGAGACCTGCCCGGAGGCTCCCAGGCTGACGTCAGGGGCGGGGTCTGCGTGGCCGCCATTCTGGGGTGTGGAGCCCCTCGGACCCCACGAGGGTCCCGTCCTTCACTGCACAGGGCCTGGGGCGCTCCCTCTACTGAGCTGAGCCAGGGTCCACCAACCTCAGAGCGAGGCCTTCCTTGCCCGAGACCCCGCGGGGGAAGCGGATGGACTTGGGGCCTAACAGCCAGGCCCGAGCCTCTCGGGCCGAGAGCAGGGGCGGGGTGGGCGGGGCCTGTGTGGCCGCCTCTTTGGGGAGGGAAAGGGGATTGGGGGTGTCGGGGGCGTCCCCGCACTTCTAACTGGGGTTACCTCACACTTTAACACCTGAGGAGACGTGGGACTCCTCCCGCGGCTCACCCTCGCAGGACGGCAGCTCTCAAAAATGGCCTCGCCCCCACAGCGTGGTTAGGAGGACGTCGCATCCGGTCATGCGCATCTGGGCTCCAGGAGGACAGCAGGGGCGGGGCGGGTCCGGCCGGCCGGGGCGGGGCGGACCCCGGCCGGGGTGGGGTGGGGTGGGGCGGGGCGGGGCGGGGCGGGGCGGGGCGGGGCGAGGCGGGGCGGGGCGAGGCGGGACGGGAGGTGTGGGGTGGTGCCGGCGGAGCTTCCCGCAGGACTGGCACGTGGGCCTTTCATTGACTCTTGGCAGGTCCTGGGACTTTTCCCTCTGCTGAGCTGAGTCAGCAGGCGTCACACCTTGGCTCTCATTTCTGTGGGCACCCCCAGCCGGAAGTATCTGGGGGCCTGAGCCTCACAGCCATGCCTGGGTCCCCCGAGACTGACAGTGAGGCCTCTTTGGGGCCCCCTGTTCTATGGTGGATGCTGCTCTCAATCCCCTCTCAGTGTCTTCTCTTGACTCCCTGTAGGTGCTGGGCTACCTCCCGTCTGCTGACCTGAGGCCGAGGCCTCGCATCAAAGACATCAGCTCCCTGAGACTGCTGGTGTGAAGTGCAGGCACATCTCATCTGGACACTTCTGCCTGGAGCCTCCCAGAGATGGCTGGTGCAGGTAAGATGAGCTGAGGGGAAAGGAGACGAGACTCTCTTCTGTGGTTTGGAGCCCATCAGGTCTCACTCAAGGTCCTCACACTGACTGCTGGCAGGGCCTGCGATTCCATCCTTCTCTGGTATGACTCCATCCCTGTCCCCAACCATGCCCCACAGAATCCCAGAGGAGTTAGTGAAGGGGCTCCTTAGCCTGACAGTTCTCACCGTGGTCTCTCTTTGTTGACATCAGGGGCATTGCCCAAAAGTTCAGAAATGAATTTCTGTCCTTTTGTACAACTGCTGTGTTACTTGCTATTCTCTTTGAGTCCGTGTGTGATAGTCTATTAAGATGATCATTTAAAAAGGCCAGTTGTCATCCACTAACAAAGTTTCAGATGGTTATCTCACAGCCTGTGGACCATACTGCCACATCCAGCCCAATCTTTGGTGTCCCATGCTCCTGGCATGCGGGCTCTGAAATGCTGCCTCAGGTTCCTTCAGTGAAGCAGTAGAGATTCATGGTCCCAGAGCACAGTGGAAGAATCAAGGGCTCAAGTTTAAAGGCTTTTCTCTAATCAATCCTGTCATCTGCCTCTCTTGCAGGCTACAGACCTGTCTCGAATTCAGGGCATCCCCCTACCTGCCCACACTCAGGTTCTAGTTCAGTGGAGACTTATCGTCCCTCAGGGATTATTTAGTTTTGTGTTTTTGCTTTTGTTAATGTTTTCTCTTTATTCCTTCTGTAATTTTTCCATGGTTGATTTTGGGTACAGGAAACAGTAGCCCATGTTTGATTGTCATCAGCTGCTATGGATAAGGTACTAAATCTGTAAATGAATTAAGGAAAATCGATATTCTTACAATGTCTGTGCCTCACGAATACACATAACATACTATTCTGGTTGAGACTTCTTTTTCCTAAGTCAGTCAGGAAATTCTTCTAATTGCCTCCATGTAGATTATATACATTTTTGTATGGTTTCTTTCTAGGTATGTTTTTTATATTATTGCTTTAGTCTCTGGTGTATTTTCTTTTTTTTTTTTTTTCCTTTTTTTTGATTTTTTTTTAACATCTTTATTGGAGCAGTATTGCTTCACAATGGTGTGTTAGTTTCTGCTTTGTAACAAAGTGAATCAGTTATACATATATCCCCGTATCTCTTCCCTCTTGCATCTCCCTCCCTCCCACCCTCCCTATCCCACCCCTCTAGGTGGTCACAAAGCACCGAGCTGATCTCCCTGTGCTAAGCGACTGCTTCCCGCTAGCTCTCTGTTTGACATTTGGTAGTGTATATATGTCCATGCCACTCTCTCACTTTGTCCCAGCTTACCCTTCCCCCTCCCCGTATCCTCAGGTCCATTCTCTAGTAGGTCTGCATCTTTATTCCCATCTTGCCCCTAGGTTCTTCATGACCATATTTCTTTTTTCTTAGATTCCATATGTATGTGTTAGCATACGGTATTTGTTTTTCTCTTTCTGACTTACTTCACTCTGTATGACAGACTCTAGGTCCATCCACCTCACTACAAATAACTCAATATGTAGGCTTTTTAAACTAGCTCCTTTTGCTAATCAGTATACATTTAAGTTTCTCTATATCTGTTTGTGGTTTGAAATGTCATTTCTCTTCATGGCTGAATAGCATTCCATCATGTGGACTACCACAGTTTGTTTACCCATTCATCTGCTGAAGGTCATCTTGGTTGATTTCAGTTTTTGGCAACTATGAATTTGTGTACTCTTAACATTGGTTTGAAGGCTTTCGGATGGACATAAGTTTTCAACTCCTTTGAGTAAATACCTAGGCGTTTAATTGCTAGATCATATGATAAGATTATGTTTAGCTTAAAAGAAACTTCCAGCCAGTTTCCAGACAGTGTGTCTCTATCACTTTGCATTCCCTTTAGCACTGAATGAGAGTTCCTATTGGTCCCCATCCTTGCCAGCATTTGGTATTGTCAGGTGTTTGTTTTTGTTTTAGCCATATTAATAGGTATCTCATTGTTGTTTAAATCCCAAACTCCCTGAAGACCTGTGATGTTGATCGTCTTTTCGTATGCTATTTGCCGTCTGTGTATATTTTTGGTGAGGCGTCTGTTCAGCTCTTTTCACCACTGTTAAATTGACGTTTTTGTTTTCTTATTGTTGAGTTTTTTAAGAGTTCATTGTATATTTTTGATTCATGTTTATTATCAGATATGTGTCTTACAATTATTTTTTTCCCAGTCTGCGGCTTGTCTTTTCATTCTCTTAATAGTACCTTTTACAGAGTAGAAGTTTTTAATTTTAATGAAGTTCAGCTTATCATTTTTCTCTTTCATGGATTGTGCTTTTGGTGTTGTGTCTAAAATCTCGTTGCCAAACCCAAGATTTTCTCCTATATTTCCTTCTGTTTTTTTGTTTTGTTTTGTTTTGTTTTGTTTTCCCACTCCGCATGGCAGGCAGGATCTTAGTTCCCTGACCAAGGATCAAACCCATGCCCCCTGCCGTGGAAGTGCAGTCTTAACCACTGGACCATGAGGGAAGGCCCGGGCTTTTTTTAAATTTTGAGTTTTCCATTTAGGTCTGTGATCCATTTTGAGTTAATTATTTTGCAACATGTAAAGTCTGTATCAACATTCTTTTTTGTTGTGTGCGCATGTCTAGTTGTCCCAGCACTGTGAGTTAAAAGACTCCTTTCTCTATTGAATTGCCTTTGCTCCTTTGTTAAAGGTCAGTTGACTGTATGAGGGGTCTATTTCTAGGTTTTCTATTCTGTGCCTTGGTCTATTTGTCTCTTCTTTTGCTAATAGTATGTGGTCTTGATTATTGTAGCTTTAAAGTCCGTTTTGAAATCCAGTAATATCAGTTCTCTGACTTTGATCTTCTTCGGTATTGATTTGAGTTGGTTATTATGGATCTTTTCATTTTTTATATAAACTTTAGATTGTTTGTTGCTATCTACAAAATAACTTGCTGGAGTTTTGAGCAGAATTGTATTGCGTGTATAAATCAAGTTGGGAGTAACTGACATCTCAACAATCTTGCATCCTCCTATCCATGAACATGGAGTGTTTCTCTATTTATTTAGATCTTCTTTAATTTTTTTCAGTGACGTTTGTATTTCTCATATAAATCTTATACGTATATTTTTAAGAGTTATTTATAATCAATCTTTTTTTGGTGCTAATGTAAGATGGCATTAGGTTTTTCAATTGCAAATTCCATTTGTTTATTGGACAACAATTGACTGTTGAGTATTAACCTTGGCTTATTAATACCAGGAGTTTTCTTGTTGTTGATTATTTGAGATTTCCTACATAGACAGTTAGGTCATCTGTGAGCAAAAACAGCATTTACACTTGACTGCTCTCATCTGGAACCTCCTCTCTTTCTCACCCCTTGTTTTAACTTGTCATTTATTTAGGTCTTAGAGTGTGTCTCACCATCTTCTTGATATGGCGGCAGCTCCTAGGCTCTAAAGTTCTGTGCACAGTGGCTCAGTCTTCTTTTTCTTACCATCCCCAGTTCTGCCATGGAGCCTTCCAAAGAGTAGATGCTCAATTAATGGTTGGGAATAAGAGTGGCAACGATAAGGATGTCTACTTTATTATTGTTTAATTTCTCTCACAGTCTTGAATAATCTAAGAAAACATCTTTCAATTTTACAAAAAGAAGCACTAAAAGAATAAACCAAACCAAAAATGTACCACCATTTACTCTTTTTCTTTTCTTTTTTACTGGACCCACATTATTTAACTGCCGAGTCTATTCACAGTTCCATGGAAATCCCTCTTCCATTGCTGTGTTTTCTTGTTCGAGGTCATAAAAAAAATGGAAGGTTTCTAAATTTGTTTTATAAAATATGAAAACTTTAACTTGTACCTGATAAAAGTAATGAATGTGTGATCCATACTGTCACCAGCAGAATGGCGATTTCCTTGGTTCTTGCCCTCCCAAAGAGGAAGAATTCAATCGAGAGGCGTAGAGCAGTTTTAAGTAGCAAGAGTTCAGTTAAGCAGAGCAAAAGTACACTCCCGAGAAAGCAGGAGAGCGGGCTGTCTGGAAACCAGAAGCAGCCCCGCAATGGGGTAGGGCCGTGTTTTGTAGAGTGGTGGTCCCTCCCTGTGTCCTGTGTTATTTGACTGACAAATCGATTGACAGCTTTAGGTTATGTAACTTTCCTGCTAGTATGCAGGCACTTACCCATAAGCACCCAAGCAGAACCCATGGGGTGGGGCGGGGAAGCAAAAGCCGCAATGCTAAGTTATTACAAATGAGGCATAACGAACCCTGGGTTACCTTGAGTCACCTTCTCGGTCTTGGTGCGCCTGCGTCAACCTGTGCTGGCGGTTTTGTCTTGCTTGGTCCTGGTATGGCTGGAAACCTAGCAGTGGTCCTTGACCACGAGAGGGAGGATCTCTGGGCATGCTCCAGCCACCGGTGTCCAGGTAGGGGAGGGAAAGACGAACCGTCCAGGATGGGGCAGGCCCGCTCATCTGTGACTCGCTATCCTCATCTTGGCTCTGGGCACCCTCTTCAGATCCTGGGCAGGAAACCCCTGCATCACGACAGCTAGTGGCTGGGGCTCCCCGAGGCTCCCGGCGAGCGCCAGCAGCACGGGAGCTCGGGGGAGTACCCCGAGAAACAGAAGCGGGGGAGGAGGGCGACTCTTCTATCTCTGCCGCCGCCGCCGCCGCCGCCGCCGCCGCCGCCTCAGTGGCCTGGGCACCCTTGAGACTCTGAGTCTCCCCCCGGGCCTGGTGGCGTCTCTCGCGGGCACGGCGCTTCCTCTTCTGGCCCCGAGGCACGATGACACAGGTCAGGGCCAGCAGGCGGGAGTGTGGGCAGGAAGGCAGGCAATGAGGGCACCTGGGGGAGGGACAAGGAGATGCTGTGAGCACCTTCAGCGGGGAGATTCCTCCCTGGCTTTAACCAAGGCCGCCTCTGCAGGGTCCTTGAGGGCACTGCTCGAGGACCCACAGGGCTCCCGTTCTCCTGCTCCGCCTGTCCCCTGAGACCCCTGTGGAGGGCGGTAGAGTGAGCCTTGGGCTACAGGCTGCCAGCCTACCTGAGTGTCCCTGGGGTGACAGAAGGGGCTGCCAGTGGGACCTTCCGCGTTCTAGGGCGGGGAGTCTGCTCAGTTCATCTTCAGGATCTTTAGGTGGACGGCAGCCAGGGCCTGGGCTTCCTCCTCTCTGTTGCTCTGCAGTTGACACCTCAGTGGTCCCGGGGACCCATGAGGAGGAAGTGAGGGGTGCCCCAGCTCACCGCCCTGACAGGGGGAACACAGTGCTGACAGCTCTGTGGAGTCCTTTCTATCCTGGGATCACTGGGTCCTCAGTCCCTATTCAGTGCTCTCAGTTGGCTTCACGTAGGGCCTGGGACCCACCCTTCTGCCCTCTAATGGCTTTACCTTCAGGCTAAGGATCTCACCTCCCTTAGACCTGACGTAAAGGAGCCTCGGCCCGACTGCCCTGTCCTGAGCCTTCAAGTGCTGAAAGCAGGGGCAAGGCTAGACTCTTTGTCGTCCCCACAGCTCCGGGGGTGGGGCATGTTCCCCTTAGTCGTCACTCAGCGTTCTCAGTTTGACTCCTGGGAAGGCCTGTGGCTCCTCTCTCTTTACCTGAGGACATGTGCTCGTAGAAAGGCCCACAGCTCTCTGAGGCCCAACAGAAGGAAGTGAGGGTAGCCTGATTCCCCACGTCTACCTGTGGTCTCCGAAGGCAGAAAGCTGTGGCAGGCGAATCCAGGCCTTATTACGGTTGGCCGCGCCAGTCCTCACTCAGGCTCCTCCGTCTGACTCCTGGGAAGACCTGTAATTTCTCGCTCTCTTCACCTATTAACTGTCCTCCCGTCTCTGTCACCCTGGGAGGAGTTAAGGGTTGCCTCTGCTCGGCCTGACATCTATCCAGGCGTCTCCCAGGACTGACGGCAGGGGAGAGATGATGTGCTGCCCCCATCGTTATGGTTTTCCTGCTCCACTCCAGCCTTAGGTCCTCACCCCAACTCCTAGCACAACCTGGAAAGTCCCCCTGTGCTGAGTCAGCCAGCCTCAGAGCAAAGTCCTCACCACCCTGAGTCCCCAGAAGGAGAAGTCACAGTAGGCCACATGCAGCCACAGCTCTCTCTGAGGGGCTTCTGAGGACTAACAGCAGAGGGCAAGATTCTCCGGGCTCCACTCTTCTGGGCTTTGTGACCTCAGTAGTCCTCACTGTGTCAGGATCTGGGACTCTTCCCTCTACTGACCTGAGTCCTCCAGAGCTGGAAGCAAGTGGGGGACACATCGAACTACCCCTGCCTGGGGCTTCCCAGGGCCGAAAGGGTGGTGGGGCTCTGTGTTCCTCTCTCTTTTCGGTTGGGCGTTCCCCTTGGTCCTCACTCAGGAGTCCTTACACCGACTCTTCCCGTGACCTAGAGAGGCCTGTCCTCTCATACCACAGCCTTTAATTCCCTGAGACCACCTAGGAGGATGTGAGGGTTGCCTCGCGTGGGCATGACTGCCTGTGGTCACTCATGGGCGACAGTAAGGGAGGGATTCTGTGGCGTCCCCACTTTTATGATTTGGGTGGTTCCCTCAGTCCTCACGGTGCTCTGCTTTGACTCTTGGCAGGACCTGGAACTCCTCCCTGTGCGAACGTGAGGCTGGCCCCTGAGACCAAGTGCCTCATCTACCGGAGATGCTCTAAAAGGAAACGTGTGGGGCGCATCATGCCAACATTCCTGGATTTGCCGAGGGGAAGTATCCAGTGGCAGGGCTCTGTTCTAGGTGGAGTCCCTTTATCCTCATTTAGAGTCACTAGATTTCCAGTCTCTACTGAGTGAGGCTGTTCCCAACAGACCAAGGCCCTCGCCTCCCTGAGACCACTCCCAGTGGAAAGAGGGGGCACGTCAGCCAGAAAGCTTTGTCCTGGGCCGCCTGGGGCTGACATCAGGGGTGGGACTCTGCATTCTCCTCTGTTCTGGAGTGAGTGGTCCCCTTGCTCCTCATTCAGGGTCCTCATCGTGATGCCGGACCAGACCCAGGACTCCGCCCTCCACTCCCCTGAAGCTGTGCTCCTCAGAACAAAGGCGTTACCTTCTTGGAAATTCGGAATTGGAAGTCAGGATGAACCAGATCTGTCCAAAGCTGTTGGGGTCTTCTGAGGAGCAGGATTTTACAAGGCCCCACTCTTCTGGAGTCAGTGGCCCCTCAGTCCTAACTCAGGTTTCTTACCTTGACTTCAGGTGGCATATGGGACTCCAGCCTCCCTGCTGACTGTCTGCCTGCCAGCCTCAGGCCAAGGCTTTCACCTTCCTGAGACACCAGAAGGGGAGGTAAGAGACCTATTCCCTGGCTACCCCTGCCGGGGGCCTCTGTGTGGTCCCCTTTGTTATGGGGGGTCCACTCATCAGCACCCAGTGTCCTCACCCTGAATCAAATTAAGGCCTGTTAGGATCCCCTACTTGGGCAGGATTGGAGATGCTGCCACAAGACCAAGGAACTCGCCTCCCTGAGAACCTCTCCACCCTTGCCCCGGAGGAAAAGAAGGGGTACCTTCAGACACACAGCTCTGCCCATGGCCACACAAGGGAGAAAGCAGGGTACACTTTGTGGGGCCCCCTTCTCTTCTAAGGTCCTCACCTTGAATAACTATCAGAGGCTGGGACTCCTCCCTCCACTGACCTGAGGACACAGCTCTTAAACCAAGGCTTTTATGTCCCTGAGAAACTTGAAGAGTAAATGAGGAGATGCTGATCTTTTCAGGTTATCTGGCATTGCATATGTAGAAGACCCCATTGTCACCGAATATTTTTTTTTTTATTCATACCATTCACTTATTCAGCGTTACTATTACTGTGTTCCAAAACAGTGCTTTGGGAACAGGGCCCCTTTTATCCCATGAGATACCTTTTGGAGTGGTGAGAAGAAAAATGAATTAAAAGACATAAGGTCTGCCTTAGGCTGGGAGGAGTGGAAGAGTGTAGGCTCTAGACTATTCCCGACCAGGGGACTAGACCCAGCAAGGTCACTTAATCAGTCTTGTGAACTTGAGAAATTTGCAAGTTATTCACCTAGAAAGGGAGTCTGCCAAATCCTATCCTGCATGAATGTTGGAATGTTATGTACTACATATAAAGCAGTGGCATACTCATTAAGAAATATTGGGTTTTTGATGAATGGCAGTTATGATGTGATTATTATGAACCCCCAAAATACCACCCTCCCATCAGAGTTTATTTTTAATCCAGTAGGTAGCAGAGAATATGCAGTGCACTAGGACAAAAGAAACAAATACTCACAAATGAGAAAGTTTAAAAGAAATAAGGCAAACCACGAATTAAATACCTTTTACTCTATGTTTTCTCCATTTTTTGTTTCCAAATATTTTCTGTGGTCGTCTTTCACGTTTCCATGAAAATCTCTATTGCAGTGCCATGTTTTCTACTTGTGGATCATACAGAAAATATAGATGGTTCGTGAATTTCTTTTACATGTACCAAAACTGTAACTTTAGAACTCTTTAAACAGCAATAAATATGCAAGCAATGTCATGTACGAATTCAATACTCTTAAGAAAACACACTATCTATTACAAGATAAAAACATTTGAAAAAACCTAAATAAGTCAATAAATAAGGTATAGAGGTTACTAGTTTAAAACAGGAAGATAAATAAGATCTATACTTTGTCCCCTCCACCCCTACTACTCTGCACTATTTAGGAGCTTGACTGCTCCCTTCCAAAACAAAGTGAACAAACTGCCCGCGGCCTCCCTCCCTAGATGTGGGAGGAGCTGCGGGGCCTTGGCCCTGGAAGTGCACTGCCCTCAGCCATAGCTGCAGCTCTGGCCGCGGCTCTCACTCCTGCTCTCTCTTCCTCATCTTCCAGAGCCTCCTCATAGAGATCTGGGAAGGCACTGGGGACGGTACCAGCGATCTTGGCCACAAACTCCAGCACTTTCATCTTGCTGGTTTCAGCCAGGGCTCTCGGGCCCCACAGGAACTCATAGCGCGGAGGATCGCTGTTGGGCACCTGGCGGTACGTCAGGTACTTCTGCTGCACGAAATCTTCGCTGATGATCCTCCTGGGCTCCCCAAAGATCGAGTGCCTCCTCCCAGCATACAACCCCACCGCATTGAGGAATTCCCAGATCTCCTCCTCGGTGGCACGGTTGCCCTTCTTGAAGATCATGCCCAGTAGAATCATCAGGAGACCGGACGTGGGCAGCCCCGACTCATCACTCGGCCTTCCCTCGCTGGGGAGGGCCAGCTTGCTGATGAGGGCGTAGGAGTGACGGCTGGGGTCGACTTCCTTCAGCTCGAGGCCAAAGACCAGCTCCATGCACTCAGAGGCTCTCCGGAGGATCTCAGGGAAGTGCTTCGTGTACTTCTTGCTGACAGCCTTCAGCATTTCTGCCTGCGGGATGGGCTCGTTCAGCTTGTACGTCTCCAGCAGGACCTGCACCAACATGCTGGCCTTCATGGACAGAGGATCTATGCAAGTGCTGTGAGTGGAAGGTGCTGTGTGGGAGGTACTTACACTTTCCTCATCTTGGCTCACCCGGGCACCCTCTTCAGATCCTGGGCAGGAAACCCCTGCATCACGAGAGCTAGTGGCTGGGGCTCCCTGAGGCTCCCGGCGAGCGCCAGCAGCACGGGAGCTCGGGGGAGTACCCCGAGAAACAGAAGCGGGGGAGGGGGGCGACTCTTCTATCTCTGCCGCCGCCGCTGCCGCCGCCTCAGTGGCCTGGGCACCCTTGAGACTCTGAGTCTCCCCCCGGGCCTGGTGGCGTCTCTCGCGGGCACGGCGCTTCCTCTTCTGGCCCCGAGGCATGATGACACAGGTTAGGGCCAGCAGGCGGGAGTGTGGGCAGGAAGGCAGACAATGAGGGCACCTGGGGGAGGGACAAGGAGATGCTGTGAGCACCTTCAGCGGGGAGATTCCTCCCTGGCTTTAACCAAGGCCGCCTCTGCAGGGTCCTTGAGGGCACTGCTCGAGGACCCACAGGGCTCCCGTTCTCCTGCTCCGCCTGTCCCCTGAGACCCCTGTGGAGGACGGTAGAGTGAGCCTTGGGGCACAGCCAGCCAGCCCTGCCTGGGCGGTACGGGGGTGACAGTGGGGGCTGGCAGGGGACGTAGGTCCTCGTGGTTCCCATTCAGAGTCAGGATGACAGTTGCTGGCAAGACTCCCCCACCCTCCCCCCCCCCACCCCATCCCGTCTGCTGCTCTGAAGTTGACACCACCATCTTCCATGACACCCAGGAGGAGGAAAGGAGGGAGCGTTCAGCCCACCACCGAAGGGTCCTGGGACCCTCCCTTCTGCTGCCTGGTGATGGCCCCTTCAGAACAAAGCTCTAACCTCCCTTGGACCTGGCAGAGGAAATTACGGGCAGTCTCAGCCTGACAGTCCTTCCTTGGGAGTTTACGGGTTGGCAGGAGGGGACAGGCCATATTCTCTCTCGTCCCTTCTCTTCGGGGTGGGTGGCTCCCTTAGTCCTCACTCGGGGTCCTCCCTGGACGGCCGGTGCAGCCTGGAGCTCCCCTCTTGCCCCGAGGGCCATCTGCTCGCACCAGTGCCGGCACCTCCTTGAGTCTCATTAGGAGGCAGTGAGGGTGACCACGCGGCCGCATGTGGCAGAGTTTTACCAAGCCTGCAGCGTGCGGCAGACAGGTCGAGGCCCTGTGGTTGGCGGCCCCACTGGTCCTCACTCAAGGGCTTGGGCTGACTCTTGGGAGTGCTCAGGGACGCGCCTTCTGCTGGCCTGCACCTCCCCTCTCAGACAGCCGCCCTCCCTTCTCCGTGTGTGGCCGGAAGGAAGCGGCTGACAGCAGGGGAGGGGTTCTGAGGTGCCCTTGCGACGGGGAGGACGGTCCTCACCCTGACTCCTCCCGTGCCCTGGAAATCCTCCCTCTGCTGACCTGCGGCCAGCCCCTCAGAACAAGGCCCCCTCCTCCCTGAGTCTCCCGCGTCCGTCCGTCCGTCCGTCCGCGTTCGCACTGAGGGAGCCCCTCCATCTTGAGACCTGCCCGGAGGCTCCCAGGCTGACGTCAGGGGCGGGGTCTGCGTGGCCGCCATTCTGGGGTGTGGAGCCCCTCGGACCCCACGAGGGTCCCGTCCTTCACTGCACAGGGCCTGGGGCGCTCCCTCTACTGAGCTGAGCCAGGGTCCACCAACCTCAGAGCGAGGCCTTCCTTGCCCGAGACCCCGCGGGGGAAGCGGATGGACTTGGGGCCTAACAGCCAGGCCCGAGCCTCTCGGGCCGAGAGCAGGGGCGGGGTGGGCGGGGCCTGTGTGGCCGCCTCTTTGGGGAGGGAAAGGGGATTGGGGGTGTCGGGGGCGTCCCCGCACTTCTAACTGGGGTTACCTCACACTTTAACACCTGAGGAGACGTGGGACTCCTCCCGCGGCTCACCCTCGCAGGACGGCAGCTCTCAAAAATGGCCTCGCCCCCACAGCGTGGTTAGGAGGACGTCGCATCCGGTCATGCGCATCTGGGCTCCAGGAGGACAGCAGGGGCGGGGCGGGTCCGGCCGGCCGGGGCGGGGCGGACCCCGGCCGGGGTGGGGTGGGGCGGGGCGGGGCGGGGCGGGGCAGGGCGGGGCGAGGCGGGGCGGGGCGAGGCGGGACGGGAGGTGTGGGGTGGTGCCGGCGGAGCTTCCCGCAGGACTGGCACGTGGGCCTTTCATTGACTCTTGGCAGGTCCTGGGACTTTTCCCTCTGCTGAGCTGAGTCAGCAGGCGTCACACCTTGGCTCTCATTTCTGTGGGCACCCCCAGCCGGAAGTATCTGGGGGCCTGAGCCTCACAGCCATGCCTGGGTCCCCCGAGACTGACAGTGAGGCCTCTTTGGGGCCCCCTGTTCTATGGTGGATGCTGCTCTCAATCCCCTCTCAGTGTCTTCTCTTGACTCCCTGTAGGTGCTGGGCTACCTCCCGTCTGCTGACCTGAGGCCGAGGCCTCGCATCAAAGACATCAGCTCCCTGAGACTGCTGGTGTGAAGTGCAGGCACATCTCATCTGGACACTTCTGCCTGGAGCCTCCCAGAGATGGCTGGTGCAGGTAAGATGAGCTGAGGGGAAAGGAGACGAGACTCTCTTCTGTGGTTTGGAGCCCATCAGGTCTCACTCAAGGTCCTCACACTGACTGCTGGCAGGGCCTGCGATTCCATCCTTCTCTGGTATGACTCCATCCCTGTCCCCAACCATGCCCCACAGAATCCCAGAGGAGTTAGTGAAGGGGCTCCTTAGCCTGACAGTTCTCACCGTGGTCTCTCTTTGTTGACATCAGGGGCATTGCCCAAAAGTTCAGAAATGAATTTCTGTCCTTTTGTACAACTGCTGTGTTACTTGCTATTCTCTTTGAGTCCGTGTGTGATAGTCTATTAAGATGATCATTTAAAAAGGCCAGTTGTCATCCACTAACAAAGTTTCAGATGGTTATCTCACAGCCTGTGGACCATACTGCCACATCCAGCCCAATCTTTGGTGTCCCATGCTCCTGGCATGCGGGCTCTGAAATGCTGCCTCAGGTTCCTTCAGTGAAGCAGTAGAGATTCATGGTCCCAGAGCACAGTGGAAGAATCAAGGGCTCAAGTTTAAAGGCTTTTCTCTAATCAATCCTGTCATCTGCCTCTCTTGCAGGCTACAGACCTGTCTCGAATTCAGGGCATCCCCCTACCTGCCCACACTCAGGTTCTAGTTCAGTGGAGACTTATCGTCCCTCAGGGATTATTTAGTTTTGTGTTTTTGCTTTTGTTAATGTTTTCTCTTTATTCCTTCTGTAATTTTTCCATGGTTGATTTTGGGTACAGGAAACAGTAGCCCATGTTTGATTGTCATCAGCTGCTATGGATAAGGTACTAAATCTGTAAATGAATTAAGGAAAATCGATATTCTTACAATATCTGTGCCTCACGAATACACATAACATACTATTCTGGTTGAGACTTCTTTTTCCTAAGTCAGTCAGGAAATTCTTCTAATTGCCTCCATGTAGATTATATACATTTTTGTATGGTTTCTTTCTAGGTATGTTTTTTATATTATTGCTTTAGTCTCTGGTGTATTTTCTTTTTTTTTTTTTTTTCCTTTTTTTTGATTTTTTTTTAACATCTTTATTGGAGCAGTATTGCTTCACAATGGTGTGTTAGTTTCTGCTTTGTAACAAAGTGAATCAGTTATACATATATCCCCGTATCTCTTCCCTCTTGCATCTCCCTCCCTCCCACCCTCCCTATCCCACCCCTCTAGGTGGTCACAAAGCACCGAGCTGATCTCCCTGTGCTAAGCGACTGCTTCCCGCTAGCTCTCTGTTTGACATTTGGTAGTGTATATATGTCCATGCCACTCTCTCACTTTGTCCCAGCTTACCCTTCCCCCTCCCCGTATCCTCAGGTCCATTCTCTAGTAGGTCTGCATCTTTATTCCCATCTTGCCCCTAGGTTCTTCATGACCATATTTCTTTTTTCTTAGATTCCATATGTATGTGTTAGCATACGGTATTTGTTTTTCTCTTTCTGACTTACTTCACTCTGTATGACAGACTCTAGGTCCATCCACCTCACTACAAATAACTCAATATGTAGGCTTTTTAAACTAGCTCCTTTTGCTAATCAGTATACATTTAAGTTTCTCTATATCTGTTTGTGGTTTGAAATGTCATTTCTCTTCATGGCTGAATAGCATTCCATCATGTGGACTACCACAGTTTGTTTACCCATTCATCTGCTGAAGGTCATCTTGGTTGATTTCAGTTTTTGGCAACTATGAATTTGTGTACTCTTAACATTGGTTTGAAGGCTTTCGGATGGACATAAGTTTTCAACTCCTTTGAGTAAATACCTAGGCGTTTAATTGCTAGATCATATGATAAGATTATGTTTAGCTTAAAAGAAACTTCCAGCCAGTTTCCAGACAGTGTGTCTCTATCACTTTGCATTCCCTTTAGCACTGAATGAGAGTTCCTATTGGTCCCCATCCTTGCCAGCATTTGGTATTGTCAGGTGTTTGTTTTTGTTTTAGCCATATTAATAGGTATCTCATTGTTGTTTAAATCCCAAACTCCCTGAAGACCTGTGATGTTGATCGTCTTTTCGTATGCTATTTGCCGTCTGTGTATATTTTTGGTGAGGCGTCTGTTCAGCTCTTTTCACCACTGTTAAATTGACGTTTTTGTTTTCTTATTGTTGAGTTTTTTAAGAGTTCATTGTATATTTTTGATTCATGTTTATTATCAGATATGTGTCTTACAATTATTTTTTTCCCAGTCTGCGGCTTGTCTTTTCATTCTCTTAATAGTACCTTTTACAGAGTAGAAGTTTTTAATTTTAATGAAGTTCAGCTTATCATTTTTCTCTTTCATGGATTGTGCTTTTGGTGTTGCGTCTAAAATCTCGTTGCCAAACCCAAGATTTTCTCCTATATTTCCTTCTGTTTTTTTGTTTTGTTTTGTTTTGTTTTGTTTTCCCACTCCGCATGGCAGGCAGGATCTTAGTTCCCTGACCAAGGATCAAACCCATGCCCCCTGCCGTGGAAGTGCAGTCTTAACCACTGGACCATGAGGGAAGGCCCGGGCTTTTTTTAAATTTTGAGTTTTCCATTTAGGTCTGTGATCCATTTTGAGTTAATTATTTTGCAACATGTAAAGTCTGTATCAACATTCTTTTTTGTTGTGTGCGCATGTCTAGTTGTCCCAGCACTGTGAGTTAAAAGACTCCTTTCTCTATTGAATTGCCTTTGCTCCTTTGTTAAAGGTCAGTTGACTGTATGAGGGGTCTATTTCTAGGTTTTCTATTCTGTGCCTTGGTCTATTTGTCTCTTCTTTTGCTAATAGTATGTGGTCTTGATTATTGTAGCTTTAAAGTCCGTTTTGAAATCCAGTAATATCAGTTCTCTGACTTTGATCTTCTTCGGTATTGATTTGAGTTGGTTATTATGGATCTTTTCATTTTTTATATAAACTTTAGATTGTTTGTTGCTATCTACAAAATAACTTGCTGGAGTTTTGAGCAGAATTGTATTGCGTGTATAAATCAAGTTGGGAGTAACTGACATCTCAACAATCTTGCATCCTCCTATCCATGAACATGGAGTGTTTCTCTATTTATTTAGATCTTCTTTAATTTTTTTCAGTGACGTTTGTATTTCTCATATAAATCTTATACGTATATTTTTAAGAGTTATTTATAATCAATCTTTTTTTGGTGCTAATGTAAGATGGCATTAGGTTTTTCAATTGCAAATTCCATTTGTTTATTGGACAACAATTGACTGTTGAGTATTAACCTTGGCTTATTAATACCAGGAGTTTTCTTGTTGTTGATTATTTGAGATTTCCTACATAGACAGTTAGGTCATCTGTGAGCAAAAACAGCATTTACACTTGACTGCTCTCATCTGGAACCTCCTCTCTTTCTCACCCCTTGTTTTAACTTGTCATTTATTTAGGTCTTAGAGTGTGTCTCACCATCTTCTTGATATGGCGGCAGCTCCTAGGCTCTAAAGTTCTGTGCACAGTGGCTCAGTCTTCTTTTTCTTACCATCCCCAGTTCTGCCATGGAGCCTTCCAAAGAGTAGATGCTCAATTAATGGTTGGGAATAAGAGTGGCAACGATAAGGATGTCTACTTTATTATTGTTTAATTTCTCTCACAGTCTTGAATAATCTAAGAAAACATCTTTCAATTTTACAAAAAGAAGCACTAAAAGAATAAACCAAACCAAAAATGTACCACCATTTACTCTTTTTCTTTTCTTTTTTACTGGACCCACATTATTTAACTGCCGAGTCTATTCACAGTTCCATGGAAATCCCTCTTCCATTGCTGTGTTTTCTTGTTCGAGGTCATAAAAAAAATGGAAGGTTTCTAAATTTGTTTTATAAAATATGAAAACTTTAACTTGTACCTGATAAAAGTAATGAATGTGTGATCCATACTGTCACCAGCAGAATGGCGATTTCCTTGGTTCTTGCCCTCCCAAAGAGGAAGAATTCAATCGAGAGGCGTAGAGCAGTTTTAAGTAGCAAGAGTTCAGTTAAGCAGAGCAAAAGTACACTCCCGAGAAAGCAGGAGAGCGGGCTGTCTGGAAACCAGAAGCAGCCCCGCAATGGGGTAGGGCCGTGTTTTGTAGAGTGGTGGTCCCTCCCTGTGTCCTGTGTTATTTGACTGACAAATCGATTGACAGCTTTAGGTTATGTAACTTTCCTGCTAGTATGCAGGCACTTACCCATAAGCACCCAAGCAGAACCCATGGGGTGGGGCGGGGAAGCAAAAGCCGCAATGCTAAGTTATTACAAATGAGGCATAACGAACCCTGGGTTACCTTGAGTCACCTTCTCGGTCTTGGTGCGCCTGCGTCAACCTGTGCTGGCGGTTTTGTCTTGCTTGGTCCTGGTATGGCTGGAAACCTAGCAGTGGTCCTTGACCACGAGAGGGAGGATCTCTGGGCATGCTCCAGCCACCGGTGTCCAGGTAGGGGAGGGAAAGACGAACCGTCCAGGATGGGGCAGGCCCGCTCATCTGTGACTCGCTATCCTCATCTTGGCTCTGGGCACCCTCTTCAGATCCTGGGCAGGAAACCCCTGCATCACGACAGCTAGTGGCTGGGGCTCCCCGAGGCTCCCGGCGAGCGCCAGCAGCACGGGAGCTCGGGGGAGTACCCCGAGAAACAGAAGCGGGGGAGGAGGGCGACTCTTCTATCTCTGCCGCCGCCGCCGCCGCCGCCGCCGCCGCCGCCTCAGTGGCCTGGGCACCCTTGAGACTCTGAGTCTCCCCCCGGGCCTGGTGGCGTCTCTCGCGGGCACGGCGCTTCCTCTTCTGGCCCCGAGGCACGATGACACAGGTCAGGGCCAGCAGGCGGGAGTGTGGGCAGGAAGGCAGGCAATGAGGGCACCTGGGGGAGGGACAAGGAGATGCTGTGAGCACCTTCAGCGGGGAGATTCCTCCCTGGCTTTAACCAAGGCCGCCTCTGCAGGGTCCTTGAGGGCACTGCTCGAGGACCCACAGGGCTCCCGTTCTCCTGCTCCGCCTGTCCCCTGAGACCCCTGTGGAGGGCGGTAGAGTGAGCCTTGGGCTACAGGCTGCCAGCCTACCTGAGTGTCCCTGGGGTGACAGAAGGGGCTGCCAGTGGGACCTTCCGCGTTCTAGGGCGGGGAGTCTGCTCAGTTCATCTTCAGGATCTTTAGGTGGACGGCAGCCAGGGCCTGGGCTTCCTCCTCTCTGTTGCTCTGCAGTTGACACCTCAGTGGTCCCGGGGACCCATGAGGAGGAAGTGAGGGGTGCCCCAGCTCACCGCCCTGACAGGGGGAACACAGTGCTGACAGCTCTGTGGAGTCCTTTCTATCCTGGGATCACTGGGTCCTCAGTCCCTATTCAGTGCTCTCAGTTGGCTTCACGTAGGGCCTGGGACCCACCCTTCTGCCCTCTAATGGCTTTACCTTCAGGCTAAGGACCTCACCTCCCTTAGACCTGACGTAAAGGAGCCTCGGCCCGACTGCCCTGTCCTGAGCCTTCAAGTGCTGAAAGCAGGGGCAAGGCTAGACTCTTTGTCGTCCCCACAGCTCCGGGGGTGGGGCATGTTCCCCTTAGTCGTCACTCAGCGTTCTCAGTTTGACTCCTGGGAAGGCCTGTGGCTCCTCTCTCTTTACCTGAGGACATGTGCTCGTAGAAAGGCCCACAGCTCTCTGAGGCCCAACAGAAGGAAGTGAGGGTAGCCTGATTCCCCACGTCTACCTGTGGTCTCCGAAGGCAGAAAGCTGTGGCAGGCGAATCCAGGCCTTATTACGGTTGGCCGCGCCAGTCCTCACTCAGGCTCCTCCGTCTGACTCCTGGGAAGACCTGTAATTTCTCGCTCTCTTCACCTATTAACTGTCCTCCCGTCTCTGTCACCCTGGGAGGAGTTAAGGGTTGCCTCTGCTCGGCCTGACATCTATCCAGGCGTCTCCCAGGACTGACGGCAGGGGAGAGATGATGTGCTGCCCCCATCGTTATGGTTTTCCTGCTCCACTCCAGCCTTAGGTCCTCACCCCAACTCCTAGCACAACCTGGAAAGTCCCCCTGTGCTGAGTCAGCCAGCCTCAGAGCAAAGTCCTCACCACCCTGAGTCCCCAGAAGGAGAAGTCACAGTAGGCCACATGCAGCCACAGCTCTCTCTGAGGGGCTTCTGAGGACTAACAGCAGAGGGCAAGATTCTCCGGGCTCCACTCTTCTGGGCTTTGTGACCTCAGTAGTCCTCACTGTGTCAGGATCTGGGACTCTTCCCTCTACTGACCTGAGTCCTCCAGAGCTGGAAGCAAGTGGGGGACACATCGAACTACCCCTGCCTGGGGCTTCCCAGGGCCGAAAGGGTGGTGGGGCTCTGTGTTCCTCTCTCTTTTCGGTTGGGCGTTCCCCTTGGTCCTCACTCAGGAGTCCTTACACCGACTCTTCCCGTGACCTAGAGAGGCCTGTCCTCTCATACCACAGCCTTTAATTCCCTGAGACCACCTAGGAGGATGTGAGGGTTGCCTCGCGTGGGCATGACTGCCTGTGGTCACTCATGGGCGACAGTAAGGGAGGGATTCTGTGGCGTCCCCACTTTTATGATTTGGGTGGTTCCCTCAGTCCTCACGGTGCTCTGCTTTGACTCTTGGCAGGACCTGGAACTCCTCCCTGTGCGAACGTGAGGCTGGCCCCTGAGACCAAGTGCCTCATCTACCGGAGATGCTCTAAAAGGAAACGTGTGGGGCGCATCATGCCAACATTCCTGGATTTGCCGAGGGGAAGTATCCAGTGGCAGGGCTCTGTTCTAGGTGGAGTCCCTTTATCCTCATTTAGAGTCACTAGATTTCCAGTCTCTACTGAGTGAGGCTGTTCCCAACAGACCAAGGCCCTCGCCTCCCTGAGACCACTCCCAGTGGAAAGAGGGGGCACGTCAGCCAGAAAGCTTTGTCCTGGGCCGCCTGGGGCTGACATCAGGGGTGGGACTCTGCATTCTCCTCTGTTCTGGAGTGAGTGGTCCCCTTGCTCCTCATTCAGGGTCCTCATCGTGATGCCGGACCAGACCCAGGACTCCGCCCTCCACTCCCCTGAAGCTGTGCTCCTCAGAACAAAGGCGTTACCTTCTTGGAAATTCGGAATTGGAAGTCAGGATGAACCAGATCTGTCCAAAGCTGTTGGGGTCTTCTGAGGAGCAGGATTTTACAAGGCCCCACTCTTCTGGAGTCAGTGGCCCCTCAGTCCTAACTCAGGTTTCTTACCTTGACTTCAGGTGGCATATGGGACTCCAGCCTCCCTGCTGACTGTCTGCCTGCCAGCCTCAGGCCAAGGCTTTCACCTTCCTGAGACACCAGAAGGGGAGGTAA
Organism: Balaenoptera physalus; assembly: GCF_965194825.1. NCBI lineage: Eukaryota > Metazoa > Chordata > Mammalia > Artiodactyla > Balaenopteridae > Balaenoptera > Balaenoptera physalus. Next base: position 23,142,611 of record NC_138903.1, on the reverse strand, counting down.
GAGACCTATTCCCTGGCTACCCCTGCCGGGGGCCTCTGTGTGGTCCCCTTTGTTATGGGGGGTCCACTCATCAGCACCCAGTGTCCTCACCCTGAATCAAATTAAGGCCTGTTAGGATCCCCTACTTGGGCAGGATTGGAGATGCTGCCACAAGACCAAGGAACTCGCCTCCCTGAGAACCTCTCCACCCTTGCCCCGGAGGAAAAGAAGGGGTACCTTCAGACACACAGCTCTGCCCATGGCCACACAAGGGAGAAAGCAGGGTACACTTTGTGGGGCCCCCTTCTCTTCTAAGGTCCTCACCTTGAATAACTATCAGAGGCTGGGACTCCTCCCTCCACTGACCTGAGGACACAGCTCTTAAACCAAGGCTTTTATGTCCCTGAGAAACTTGAAGAGTAAATGAGGAGATGCTGATCTTTTCAGGTTATCTGGCATTGCATATGTAGAAGACCCCATTGTCACCGAATATTTTTTTTTTTATTCATACCATTCACTTATTCAGCGTTACTATTACTGTGTTCCAAAACAGTGCTTTGGGAACAGGGCCCCTTTTATCCCATGAGATACCTTTTGGAGTGGTGAGAAGAAAAATGAATTAAAAGACATAAGGTCTGCCTTAGGCTGGGAGGAGTGGAAGAGTGTAGGCTCTAGACTATTCCCGACCAGGGGACTAGACCCAGCAAGGTCACTTAATCAGTCTTGTGAACTTGAGAAATTTGCAAGTTATTCACCTAGAAAGGGAGTCTGCCAAATCCTATCCTGCATGAATGTTGGAATGTTATGTACTACATATAAAGCAGTGGCATACTCATTAAGAAATATTGGGTTTTTGATGAATGGCAGTTATGATGTGATTATTATGAACCCCCAAAATACCACCCTCCCATCAGAGTTTATTTTTAATCCAGTAGGTAGCAGAGAATATGCAGTGCACTAGGACAAAAGAAACAAATACTCACAAATGAGAAAGTTTAAAAGAAATAAGGCAAACCACGAATTAAATACCTTTTACTCTATGTTTTCTCCATTTTTTGTTTCCAAATATTTTCTGTGGTCGTCTTTCACGTTTCCATGAAAATCTCTATTGCAGTGCCATGTTTTCTACTTGTGGATCATACAGAAAATATAGATGGTTCGTGAATTTCTTTTACATGTACCAAAACTGTAACTTTAGAACTCTTTAAACAGCAATAAATATGCAAGCAATGTCATGTACGAATTCAATACTCTTAAGAAAACACACTATCTATTACAAGATAAAAACATTTGAAAAAACCTAAATAAGTCAATAAATAAGGTATAGAGGTTACTAGTTTAAAACAGGAAGATAAATAAGATCTATACTTTGTCCCCTCCACCCCTACTACTCTGCACTATTTAGGAGCTTGACTGCTCCCTTCCAAAACAAAGTGAACAAACTGCCCGCGGCCTCCCTCCCTAGATGTGGGAGGAGCTGCGGGGCCTTGGCCCTGGAAGTGCACTGCCCTCAGCCATAGCTGCAGCTCTGGCCGCGGCTCTCACTCCTGCTCTCTCTTCCTCATCTTCCAGAGCCTCCTCATAGAGATCTGGGAAGGCACTGGGGACGGTACCAGCGATCTTGGCCACAAACTCCAGCACTTTCATCTTGCTGGTTTCAGCCAGGGCTCTCGGGCCCCACAGGAACTCATAGCGCGGAGGATCGCTGTTGGGCACCTGGCGGTACGTCAGGTACTTCTGCTGCACGAAATCTTCGCTGATGATCCTCCTGGGCTCCCCAAAGATCGAGTGCCTCCTCCCAGCATACAACCCCACCGCATTGAGGAATTCCCAGATCTCCTCCTCGGTGGCACGGTTGCCCTTCTTGAAGATCATGCCCAGTAGAATCATCAGGAGACCGGACGTGGGCAGCCCCGACTCATCACTCGGCCTTCCCTCGCTGGGGAGGGCCAGCTTGCTGATGAGGGCGTAGGAGTGACGGCTGGGGTCGACTTCCTTCAGCTCGAGGCCAAAGACCAGCTCCATGCACTCAGAGGCTCTCCGGAGGATCTCAGGGAAGTGCTTCGTGTACTTCTTGCTGACAGCCTTCAGCATTTCTGCCTGCGGGATGGGCTCGTTCAGCTTGTACGTCTCCAGCAGGACCTGCACCAACATGCTGGCCTTCATGGACAGAGGATCTATGCAAGTGCTGTGAGTGGAAGGTGCTGTGTGGGAGGTACTTGCACTTTCCTCATCTTGGCTCACCCGGGCACCCTCTTCAGATCCTGGGCAGGAAACCCCTGCATCACGAGAGCTAGTGGCTGGGGCTCCCTGAGGCTCCCGGCGAGCGCCAGCAGCACGGGAGCTCGGGGGAGTACCCCGAGAAACAGAAGCGGGGGAGGAGGGCGACTCTTCTATCTCTGCCGCCGCCGCCGCCGCCGCCTCAGTGGCCTGGGCACCCTTGAGACTCTGAGTCTCCCCCCGGGCCTGGTGGCGTCTCTCGCGGGCACGGCGCTTCCTCTTCTGGCCCCGAGGCATGATGACACAGGTTAGGGCCAGCAGGCGGGAGTGTGGGCAGGAAGGCAGGCAATGAGGGCACCTGGGGGAGGGACAAGGAGATGCTGTGAGCACCTTCAGCGGGGAGATTCCTCCCTGGCTTTAACCAAGGCCGCCTCTGCAGGGTCCTTGAGGGCACTGCTCGAGGACCCACAGGGCTCCCGTTCTCCTGCTCCGCCTGTCCCCTGAGACCCCTGTGGAGGACGGTAGAGTGAGCCTTGGGGCACAGCCAGCCAGCCCTGCCTGGGCGGTACGGGGGTGACAGTGGGGGCTGGCAGGGGACGTCGGTCCTCGTGGTTCCCATTCAGAGTCAGGATGACAGTTGCTGGCAAGACTCCCCCACCCTCCCCCCCCCACCCCATCCCGTCTGCTGCTCTGAAGTTGACACCACCATCTTCCATGACACCCAGGAGGAGGAAAGGAGGGAGCGTTCAGCCCACCACCGAAGGGTCCTGGGACCCTCCCTTCTGCTGCCTGGTGATGGCCCCTTCAGAACAAAGCTCTAACCTCCCTTGGACCTGGCAGAGGAAATTACGGGCAGTCTCAGCCTGACAGTCCTTCCTTGGGAGTTTACGGGTTGGCAGGAGGGGACAGGCCATATTCTCTCTCGTCCCTTCTCTTCGGGGTGGGTGGCTCCCTTAGTCCTCACTCGGGGTCCTCCCTGGACGGCCGGTGCAGCCTGGAGCTCCCCTCTTGCCCCGAGGGCCATCTGCTCGCACCAGTGCCGGCACCTCCTTGAGTCTCATTAGGAGGCAGTGAGGGTGACCACGCGGCCGCATGTGGCAGAGTTTTACCAAGCCTGCAGCGTGCGGCAGACAGGTCGAGGCCCTGTGGTTGGCGGCCCCACTGGTCCTCACTCAAGGGCTTGGGCTGACTCTTGGGAGTGCTCAGGGACGCGCCTTCTGCTGGCCTGCACCTCCCCTCTCAGACAGCCGCCCTCCCTTCTCCGTGTGTGGCCGGAAGGAAGCGGCTGACAGCAGGGGAGGGGTTCTGAGGTGCCCTTGCGACGGGGAGGACGGTCCTCACCCTGACTCCTCCCGTGCCCTGGAAATCCTCCCTCTGCTGACCTGCGGCCAGCCCCTCAGAACAAGGCCCCCTCCTCCCTGAGTCTCCCGCGTCCGTCCGTCCGTCCGTCCGCGTTCGCACTGAGGGAGCCCCTCCATCTTGAGACCTGCCCGGAGGCTCCCAGGCTGACGTCAGGGGCGGGGTCTGCGTGGCCGCCATTCTGGGGTGTGGAGCCCCTCGGACCCCACGAGGGTCCCGTCCTTCACTGCACAGGGCCTGGGGCGCTCCCTCTACTGAGCTGAGCCAGGGTCCACCAACCTCAGAGCGAGGCCTTCCTTGCCCGAGACCCCGCGGGGGAAGCGGATGGACTTGGGGCCTAACAGCCAGGCCCGAGCCTCTCGGGCCGAGAGCAGGGGCGGGGTGGGCGGGGCCTGTGTGGCCGCCTCTTTGGGGAGGGAAAGGGGATTGGGGGTGTCGGGGGCGTCCCCGCACTTCTAACTGGGGTTACCTCACACTTTAACACCTGAGGAGACGTGGGACTCCTCCCGCGGCTCACCCTCGCAGGACGGCAGCTCTCAAAAATGGCCTCGCCCCCACAGCGTGGTTAGGAGGACGTCGCATCCGGTCATGCGCATCTGGGCTCCAGGAGGACAGCAGGGGCGGGGCGGGTCCGGCCGGCCGGGGCGGGGCGGACCCCGGCCGGGGTGGGGTGGGGCGGGGCGGGGCGGGGCGGGGCAGGGCGGGGCGAGGCGGGGCGGGGCGAGGCGGGACGGGAGGTGTGGGGTGGTGCCGGCGGAGCTTCCCGCAGGACTGGCACGTGGGCCTTTCATTGACTCTTGGCAGGTCCTGGGACTTTTCCCTCTGCTGAGCTGAGTCAGCAGGCGTCACACCTTGGCTCTCATTTCTGTGGGCACCCCCAGCCGGAAGTATCTGGGGGCCTGAGCCTCACAGCCATGCCTGGGTCCCCCGAGACTGACAGTGAGGCCTCTTTGGGGCCCCCTGTTCTATGGTGGATGCTGCTCTCAATCCCCTCTCAGTGTCTTCTCTTGACTCCCTGTAGGTGCTGGGCTACCTCCCGTCTGCTGACCTGAGGCCGAGGCCTCGCATCAAAGACATCAGCTCCCTGAGACTGCTGGTGTGAAGTGCAGGCACATCTCATCTGGACACTTCTGCCTGGAGCCTCCCAGAGATGGCTGGTGCAGGTAAGATGAGCTGAGGGGAAAGGAGACGAGACTCTCTTCTGTGGTTTGGAGCCCATCAGGTCTCACTCAAGGTCCTCACACTGACTGCTGGCAGGGCCTGCGATTCCATCCTTCTCTGGTATGACTCCATCCCTGTCCCCAACCATGCCCCACAGAATCCCAGAGGAGTTAGTGAAGGGGCTCCTTAGCCTGACAGTTCTCACCGTGGTCTCTCTTTGTTGACATCAGGGGCATTGCCCAAAAGTTCAGAAATGAATTTCTGTCCTTTTGTACAACTGCTGTGTTACTTGCTATTCTCTTTGAGTCCGTGTGTGATAGTCTATTAAGATGATCATTTAAAAAGGCCAGTTGTCATCCACTAACAAAGTTTCAGATGGTTATCTCACAGCCTGTGGACCATACTGCCACATCCAGCCCAATCTTTGGTGTCCCATGCTCCTGGCATGCGGGCTCTGAAATGCTGCCTCAGGTTCCTTCAGTGAAGCAGTAGAGATTCATGGTCCCAGAGCACAGTGGAAGAATCAAGGGCTCAAGTTTAAAGGCTTTTCTCTAATCAATCCTGTCATCTGCCTCTCTTGCAGGCTACAGACCTGTCTCGAATTCAGGGCATCCCCCTACCTGCCCACACTCAGGTTCTAGTTCAGTGGAGACTTATCGTCCCTCAGGGATTATTTAGTTTTGTGTTTTTGCTTTTGTTAATGTTTTCTCTTTATTCCTTCTGTAATTTTTCCATGGTTGATTTTGGGTACAGGAAACAGTAGCCCATGTTTGATTGTCATCAGCTGCTATGGATAAGGTACTAAATCTGTAAATGAATTAAGGAAAATCGATATTCTTACAATATCTGTGCCTCACGAATACACATAACATACTATTCTGGTTGAGACTTCTTTTTCCTAAGTCAGTCAGGAAATTCTTCTAATTGCCTCCATGTAGATTATATACATTTTTGTATGGTTTCTTTCTAGGTATGTTTTTTATATTATTGCTTTAGTCTCTGGTGTATTTTCTTTTTTTTTTTTTTTTCCTTTTTTTTGATTTTTTTTTAACATCTTTATTGGAGCAGTATTGCTTCACAATGGTGTGTTAGTTTCTGCTTTGTAACAAAGTGAATCAGTTATACATATATCCCCGTATCTCTTCCCTCTTGCATCTCCCTCCCTCCCACCCTCCCTATCCCACCCCTCTAGGTGGTCACAAAGCACCGAGCTGATCTCCCTGTGCTAAGCGACTGCTTCCCGCTAGCTCTCTGTTTGACATTTGGTAGTGTATATATGTCCATGCCACTCTCTCACTTTGTCCCAGCTTACCCTTCCCCCTCCCCGTATCCTCAGGTCCATTCTCTAGTAGGTCTGCATCTTTATTCCCATCTTGCCCCTAGGTTCTTCATGACCATATTTCTTTTTTCTTAGATTCCATATGTATGTGTTAGCATACGGTATTTGTTTTTCTCTTTCTGACTTACTTCACTCTGTATGACAGACTCTAGGTCCATCCACCTCACTACAAATAACTCAATATGTAGGCTTTTTAAACTAGCTCCTTTTGCTAATCAGTATACATTTAAGTTTCTCTATATCTGTTTGTGGTTTGAAATGTCATTTCTCTTCATGGCTGAATAGCATTCCATCATGTGGACTACCACAGTTTGTTTACCCATTCATCTGCTGAAGGTCATCTTGGTTGATTTCAGTTTTTGGCAACTATGAATTTGTGTACTCTTAACATTGGTTTGAAGGCTTTCGGATGGACATAAGTTTTCAACTCCTTTGAGTAAATACCTAGGCGTTTAATTGCTAGATCATATGATAAGATTATGTTTAGCTTAAAAGAAACTTCCAGCCAGTTTCCAGACAGTGTGTCTCTATCACTTTGCATTCCCTTTAGCACTGAATGAGAGTTCCTATTGGTCCCCATCCTTGCCAGCATTTGGTATTGTCAGGTGTTTGTTTTTGTTTTAGCCATATTAATAGGTATCTCATTGTTGTTTAAATCCCAAACTCCCTGAAGACCTGTGATGTTGATCGTCTTTTCGTATGCTATTTGCCGTCTGTGTATATTTTTGGTGAGGCGTCTGTTCAGCTCTTTTCACCACTGTTAAATTGACGTTTTTGTTTTCTTATTGTTGAGTTTTTTAAGAGTTCATTGTATATTTTTGATTCATGTTTATTATCAGATATGTGTCTTACAATTATTTTTTTCCCAGTCTGCGGCTTGTCTTTTCATTCTCTTAATAGTACCTTTTACAGAGTAGAAGTTTTTAATTTTAATGAAGTTCAGCTTATCATTTTTCTCTTTCATGGATTGTGCTTTTGGTGTTGCGTCTAAAATCTCGTTGCCAAACCCAAGATTTTCTCCTATATTTCCTTCTGTTTTTTTGTTTTGTTTTGTTTTGTTTTGTTTTCCCACTCCGCATGGCAGGCAGGATCTTAGTTCCCTGACCAAGGATCAAACCCATGCCCCCTGCCGTGGAAGTGCAGTCTTAACCACTGGACCATGAGGGAAGGCCCGGGCTTTTTTTAAATTTTGAGTTTTCCATTTAGGTCTGTGATCCATTTTGAGTTAATTATTTTGCAACATGTAAAGTCTGTATCAACATTCTTTTTTGTTGTGTGCGCATGTCTAGTTGTCCCAGCACTGTGAGTTAAAAGACTCCTTTCTCTATTGAATTGCCTTTGCTCCTTTGTTAAAGGTCAGTTGACTGTATGAGGGGTCTATTTCTAGGTTTTCTATTCTGTGCCTTGGTCTATTTGTCTCTTCTTTTGCTAATAGTATGTGGTCTTGATTATTGTAGCTTTAAAGTCCGTTTTGAAATCCAGTAATATCAGTTCTCTGACTTTGATCTTCTTCGGTATTGATTTGAGTTGGTTATTATGGATCTTTTCATTTTTTATATAAACTTTAGATTGTTTGTTGCTATCTACAAAATAACTTGCTGGAGTTTTGAGCAGAATTGTATTGCGTGTATAAATCAAGTTGGGAGTAACTGACATCTCAACAATCTTGCATCCTCCTATCCATGAACATGGAGTGTTTCTCTATTTATTTAGATCTTCTTTAATTTTTTTCAGTGACGTTTGTATTTCTCATATAAATCTTATACGTATATTTTTAAGAGTTATTTATAATCAATCTTTTTTTGGTGCTAATGTAAGATGGCATTAGGTTTTTCAATTGCAAATTCCATTTGTTTATTGGACAACAATTGACTGTTGAGTATTAACCTTGGCTTATTAATACCAGGAGTTTTCTTGTTGTTGATTATTTGAGATTTCCTACATAGACAGTTAGGTCATCTGTGAGCAAAAACAGCATTTACACTTGACTGCTCTCATCTGGAACCTCCTCTCTTTCTCACCCCTTGTTTTAACTTGTCATTTATTTAGGTCTTAGAGTGTGTCTCACCATCTTCTTGATATGGCGGCAGCTCCTAGGCTCTAAAGTTCTGTGCACAGTGGCTCAGTCTTCTTTTTCTTACCATCCCCAGTTCTGCCATGGAGCCTTCCAAAGAGTAGATGCTCAATTAATGGTTGGGAATAAGAGTGGCAACGATAAGGATGTCTACTTTATTATTGTTTAATTTCTCTCACAGTCTTGAATAATCTAAGAAAACATCTTTCAATTTTACAAAAAGAAGCACTAAAAGAATAAACCAAACCAAAAATGTACCACCATTTACTCTTTTTCTTTTCTTTTTTACTGGACCCACATTATTTAACTGCCGAGTCTATTCACAGTTCCATGGAAATCCCTCTTCCATTGCTGTGTTTTCTTGTTCGAGGTCATAAAAAAAATGGAAGGTTTCTAAATTTGTTTTATAAAATATGAAAACTTTAACTTGTACCTGATAAAAGTAATGAATGTGTGATCCATACTGTCACCAGCAGAATGGCGATTTCCTTGGTTCTTGCCCTCCCAAAGAGGAAGAATTCAATCGAGAGGCGTAGAGCAGTTTTAAGTAGCAAGAGTTCAGTTAAGCAGAGCAAAAGTACACTCCCGAGAAAGCAGGAGAGCGGGCTGTCTGGAAACCAGAAGCAGCCCCGCAATGGGGTAGGGCCGTGTTTTGTAGAGTGGTGGTCCCTCCCTGTGTCCTGTGTTATTTGACTGACAAATCGATTGACAGCTTTAGGTTATGTAACTTTCCTGCTAGTATGCAGGCACTTACCCATAAGCACCCAAGCAGAACCCATGGGGTGGGGCGGGGAAGCAAAAGCCGCAATGCTAAGTTATTACAAATGAGGCATAACGAACCCTGGGTTACCTTGAGTCACCTTCTCGGTCTTGGTGCGCCTGCGTCAACCTGTGCTGGCGGTTTTGTCTTGCTTGGTCCTGGTATGGCTGGAAACCTAGCAGTGGTCCTTGACCACGAGAGGGAGGATCTCTGGGCATGCTCCAGCCACCGGTGTCCAGGTAGGGGAGGGAAAGACGAACCGTCCAGGATGGGGCAGGCCCGCTCATCTGTGACTCGCTATCCTCATCTTGGCTCTGGGCACCCTCTTCAGATCCTGGGCAGGAAACCCCTGCATCACGACAGCTAGTGGCTGGGGCTCCCCGAGGCTCCCGGCGAGCGCCAGCAGCACGGGAGCTCGGGGGAGTACCCCGAGAAACAGAAGCGGGGGAGGAGGGCGACTCTTCTATCTCTGCCGCCGCCGCCGCCGCCGCCGCCGCCGCCTCAGTGGCCTGGGCACCCTTGAGACTCTGAGTCTCCCCCCGGGCCTGGTGGCGTCTCTCGCGGGCACGGCGCTTCCTCTTCTGGCCCCGAGGCACGATGACACAGGTCAGGGCCAGCAGGCGGGAGTGTGGGCAGGAAGGCAGGCAATGAGGGCAGCTGGGGGAGGGACAAGGAGATGCTGTGAGCACCTTCAGCGGGGAGATTCCTCCCTGGCTTTAACCAAGGCCGCCTCTGCAGGGTCCTTGAGGGCACTGCTCGAGGACCCACAGGGCTCCCGTTCTCCTGCTCCGCCTGTCCCCTGAGACCCCTGTGGAGGGCGGTAGAGTGAGCCTTGGGCTACAGGCTGCCAGCCTACCTGAGTGTCCCTGGGGTGACAGAAGGGGCTGCCAGTGGGACCTTCCGCGTTCTAGGGCGGGGAGTCTGCTCAGTTCATCTTCAGGATCTTTAGGTGGACGGCAGCCAGGGCCTGGGCTTCCTCCTCTCTGTTGCTCTGCAGTTGACACCTCAGTGGTCCCGGGGACCCATGAGGAGGAAGTGAGGGGTGCCCCAGCTCACCGCCCTGACAGGGGGAACACAGTGCTGACAGCTCTGTGGAGTCCTTTCTATCCTGGGATCACTGGGTCCTCAGTCCCTATTCAGTGCTCTCAGTTGGCTTCACGTAGGGCCTGGGACCCACCCTTCTGCCCTCTAATGGCTTTACCTTCAGGCTAAGGACCTCACCTCCCTTAGACCTGACGTAAAGGAGCCTCGGCCCGACTGCCCTGTCCTGAGCCTTCAAGTGCTGAAAGCAGGGGCAAGGCTAGACTCTTTGTCGTCCCCACAGCTCCGGGGGTGGGGCATGTTCCCCTTAGTCGTCACTCAGCGTTCTCAGTTTGACTCCTGGGAAGGCCTGTGGCTCCTCTCTCTTTACCTGAGGACATGTGCTCGTAGAAAGGCCCACAGCTCTCTGAGGCCCAACAGAAGGAAGTGAGGGTAGCCTGATTCCCCACGTCTACCTGTGGTCTCCGAAGGCAGAAAGCTGTGGCAGGCGAATCCAGGCCTTATTACGGTTGGCCGCGCCAGTCCTCACTCAGGCTCCTCCGTCTGACTCCTGGGAAGACCTGTAATTTCTCGCTCTCTTCACCTATTAACTGTCCTCCCGTCTCTGTCACCCTGGGAGGAGTTAAGGGTTGCCTCTGCTCGGCCTGACATCTATCCAGGCGTCTCCCAGGACTGACGGCAGGGGAGAGATGATGTGCTGCCCCCATCGTTATGGTTTTCCTGCTCCACTCCAGCCTTAGGTCCTCACCCCAACTCCTAGCACAACCTGGAAAGTCCCCCTGTGCTGAGTCAGCCAGCCTCAGAGCAAAGTCCTCACCACCCTGAGTCCCCAGAAGGAGAAGTCACAGTAGGCCACATGCAGCCACAGCTCTCTCTGAGGGGCTTCTGAGGACTAACAGCAGAGGGCAAGATTCTCCGGGCTCCACTCTTCTGGGCTTTGTGACCTCAGTAGTCCTCACTGTGTCAGGATCTGGGACTCTTCCCTCTACTGACCTGAGTCCTCCAGAGCTGGAAGCAAGTGGGGGACACATCGAACTACCCCTGCCTGGGGCTTCCCAGGGCCGAAAGGGTGGTGGGGCTCTGTGTTCCTCTCTCTTTTCGGTTGGGCGTTCCCCTTGGTCCTCACTCAGGAGTCCTTACACCGACTCTTCCCGTGACCTAGAGAGGCCTGTCCTCTCATACCACAGCCTTTAATTCCCTGAGACCACCTAGGAGGATGTGAGGGTTGCCTCGCGTGGGCATGACTGCCTGTGGTCACTCATGGGCGACAGTAAGGGAGGGATTCTGTGGCGTCCCCACTTTTATGATTTGGGTGGTTCCCTCAGTCCTCACGGTGCTCTGCTTTGACTCTTGGCAGGACCTGGAACTCCTCCCTGTGCGAACGTGAGGCTGGCCCCTGAGACCAAGTGCCTCATCTACCGGAGATGCTCTAAAAGGAAACGTGTGGGGCGCATCATGCCAACATTCCTGGATTTGCCGAGGGGAAGTATCCAGTGGCAGGGCTCTGTTCTAGGTGGAGTCCCTTTATCCTCATTTAGAGTCACTAGATTTCCAGTCTCTACTGAGTGAGGCTGTTCCCAACAGACCAAGGCCCTCGCCTCCCTGAGACCACTCCCAGTGGAAAGAGGGGGCACGTCAGCCAGAAAGCTTTGTCCTGGGCCGCCTGGGGCTGACATCAGGGGTGGGACTCTGCATTCTCCTCTGTTCTGGAGTGAGTGGTCCCCTTGCTCCTCATTCAGGGTCCTCATCGTGATGCCGGACCAGACCCAGGACTCCGCCCTCCACTCCCCTGAAGCTGTGCTCCTCAGAACAAAGGCGTTACCTTCTTGGAAATTCGGAATTGGAAGTCAGGATGAACCAGATCTGTCCAAAGCTGTTGGGGTCTTCTGAGGAGCAGGATTTTACAAGGCCCCACTCTTCTGGAGTCAGTGGCCCCTCAGTCCTAACTCAGGTTTCTTACCTTGACTTCAGGTGGCATATGGGACTCCAGCCTCCCTGCTGACTGTCTGCCTGCCAGCCTCAGGCCAAGGCTTTCACCTTCCTGAGACACCAGAAGGGGAGGTAAGAGACCTATTCCCTGGCTACCCCTGCCGGGGGCCTCTGTGTGGTCCCCTTTGTTATGGGGGGTCCACTCATCAGCACCCAGTGTCCTCACCCTGAATCAAATTAAGGCCTGTTAGGATCCCCTACTTGGGCAGGATTGGAGATGCTGCCACAAGACCAAGGAACTCGCCTCCCTGAGAACCTCTCCACCCTTGCCCCGGAGGAAAAGAAGGGGTACCTTCAGACACACAGCTCTGCCCATGGCCACACAAGGGAGAAAGCAGGGTACACTTTGTGGGGCCCCCTTCTCTTCTAAGGTCCTCACCTTGAATAACTATCAGAGGCTGGGACTCCTCCCTCCACTGACCTGAGGACACAGCTCTTAAACCAAGGCTTTTATGTCCCTGAGAAACTTGAAGAGTAAATGAGGAGATGCTGATCTTTTCAGGTTATCTGGCATTGCATATGTAGAAGACCCCATTGTCACCGAATATTTTTTTTTTTATTCATACCATTCACTTATTCAGCGTTACTATTACTGTGTTCCAAAACAGTGCTTTGGGAACAGGGCCCCTTTTATCCCATGAGATACCTTTTGGAGTGGTGAGAAGAAAAATGAATTAAAAGACATAAGGTCTGCCTTAGGCTGGGAGGAGTGGAAGAGTGTAGGCTCTAGACTATTCCCGACCAGGGGACTAGACCCAGCAAGGTCACTTAATCAGTCTTGTGAACTTGAGAAATTTGCAAGTTATTCACCTAGAAAGGGAGTCTGCCAAATCCTATCCTGCATGAATGTTGGAATGTTATGTACTACATATAAAGCAGTGGCATACTCATTAAGAAATATTGGGTTTTTGATGAATGGCAGTTATGATGTGATTATTATGAACCCCCAAAATACCACCCTCCCATCAGAGTTTATTTTTAATCCAGTAGGTAGCAGAGAATATGCAGTGCACTAGGACAAAAGAAACAAATACTCACAAATGAGAAAGTTTAAAAGAAATAAGGCAAACCACGAATTAAATACCTTTTACTCTATGTTTTCTCCATTTTTTGTTTCCAAATATTTTCTGTGGTCGTCTTTCACGTTTCCATGAAAATCTCTATTGCAGTGCCATGTTTTCTACTTGTGGATCATACAGAAAATATAGATGGTTCGTGAATTTCTTTTACATGTACCAAAACTGTAACTTTAGAACTCTTTAAACAGCAATAAATATGCAAGCAATGTCATGTACGAATTCAATACTCTTAAGAAAACACACTATCTATTACAAGATAAAAACATTTGAAAAAACCTAAATAAGTCAATAAATAAGGTATAGAGGTTACTAGTTTAAAACAGGAAGATAAATAAGATCTATACTTTGTCCCCTCCACCCCTACTACTCTGCACTATTTAGGAGCTTGACTGCTCCCTTCCAAAACAAAGTGAACAAACTGCCCGCGGCCTCCCTCCCTAGATGTGGGAGGAGCTGCGGGGCCTTGGCCCTGGAAGTGCACTGCCCTCAGCCATAGCTGCAGCTCTGGCCGCGGCTCTCACTCCTGCTCTCTCTTCCTCATCTTCCAGAGCCTCCTCATAGAGATCTGGGAAGGCACTGGGGACGGTACCAGCGATCTTGGCCACAAACTCCAGCACTTTCATCTTGCTGGTTTCAGCCAGGGCTCTCGGGCCCCACAGGAACTCATAGCGCGGAGGATCGCTGTTGGGCACCTGGCGGTACGTCAGGTACTTCTGCTGCACGAAATCTTCGCTGATGATCCTCCTGGGCTCCCCAAAGATCGAGTGCCTCCTCCCAGCATACAACCCCACCGCATTGAGGAATTCCCAGATCTCCTCCTCGGTGGCACGGTTGCCCTTCTTGAAGATCATGCCCAGTAGAATCATCAGGAGACCGGACGTGGGCAGCCCCGACTCATCACTCGGCCTTCCCTCGCTGGGGAGGGCCAGCTTGCTGATGAGGGCGTAGGAGTGACGGCTGGGGTCGACTTCCTTCAGCTCGAGGCCAAAGACCAGCTCCATGCACTCAGAGGCTCTCCGGAGGATCTCAGGGAAGTGCTTCGTGTACTTCTTGCTGACAGCCTTCAGCATTTCTGCCTGCGGGATGGGCTCGTTCAGCTTGTACGTCTCCAGCAGGACCTGCACCAACATGCTGGCCTTCATGGACAGAGGATCTATGCAAGTGCTGTGAGTGGAAGGTGCTGTGTGGGAGGTACTTGCACTTTCCTCATCTTGGCTCACCCGGGCACCCTCTTCAGATCCTGGGCAGGAAACCCCTGCATCACGAGAGCTAGTGGCTGGGGCTCCCTGAGGCTCCCGGCGAGCGCCAGCAGCACGGGAGCTCGGGGGAGTACCCCGAGAAACAGAAGCGGGGGAGGAGGGCGACTCTTCTATCTCTGCCGCCGCCGCCGCCGCCGCCTCAGTGGCCTGGGCACCCTTGAGACTCTGAGTCTCCCCCCGGGCCTGGTGGCGTCTCTCGCGGGCACGGCGCTTCCTCTTCTGGCCCCGAGGCATGATGACACAGGTTAGGGCCAGCAGGCGGGAGTGTGGGCAGGAAGGCAGGCAATGAGGGCACCTGGGGGAGGGACAAGGAGATGCTGTGAGCACCTTCAGCGGGGAGATTCCTCCCTGGCTTTAACCAAGGCCGCCTCTGCAGGGTCCTTGAGGGCACTGCTCGAGGACCCACAGGGCTCCCGTTCTCCTGCTCCGCCTGTCCCCTGAGACCCCTGTGGAGGACGGTAGAGTGAGCCTTGGGGCACAGCCAGCCAGCCCTGCCTGGGCGGTACGGGGGTGACAGTGGGGGCTGGCAGGGGACGTCGGTCCTCGTGGTTCCCATTCAGAGTCAGGATGACAGTTGCTGGCAAGACTCCCCCACCCTCCCCCCCCCACCCCATCCCGTCTGCTGCTCTGAAGTTGACACCACCATCTTCCATGACACCCAGGAGGAGGAAAGGAGGGAGCGTTCAGCCCACCACCGAAGGGTCCTGGGACCCTCCCTTCTGCTGCCTGGTGATGGCCCCTTCAGAACAAAGCTCTAACCTCCCTTGGACCTGGCAGAGGAAATTACGGGCAGTCTCAGCCTGACAGTCCTTCCTTGGGAGTTTACGGGTTGGCAGGAGGGGACAGGCCATATTCTCTCTCGTCCCTTCTCTTCGGGGTGGGTGGCTCCCTTAGTCCTCACTCGGGGTCCTCCCTGGACGGCCGGTGCAGCCTGGAGCTCCCCTCTTGCCCCGAGGGCCATCTGCTCGCACCAGTGCCGGCACCTCCTTGAGTCTCATTAGGAGGCAGTGAGGGTGACCACGCGGCCGCATGTGGCAGAGTTTTACCAAGCCTGCAGCGTGCGGCAGACAGGTCGAGGCCCTGTGGTTGGCGGCCCCACTGGTCCTCACTCAAGGGCTTGGGCTGACTCTTGGGAGTGCTCAGGGACGCGCCTTCTGCTGGCCTGCACCTCCCCTCTCAGACAGCCGCCCTCCCTTCTCCGTGTGTGGCCGGAAGGAAGCGGCTGACAGCAGGGGAGGGGTTCTGAGGTGCCCTTGCGACGGGGAGGACGGTCCTCACCCTGACTCCTCCCGTGCCCTGGAAATCCTCCCTCTGCTGACCTGCGGCCAGCCCCTCAGAACAAGGCCCCCTCCTCCCTGAGTCTCCCGCGTCCGTCCGTCCGTCCGTCCGCGTTCGCACTGAGGGAGCCCCTCCATCTTGAGACCTGCCCGGAGGCTCCCAGGCTGACGTCAGGGGCGGGGTCTGCGTGGCCGCCATTCTGGGGTGTGGAGCCCCTCGGACCCCACGAGGGTCCCGTCCTTCACTGCACAGGGCCTGGGGCGCTCCCTCTACTGAGCTGAGCCAGGGTCCACCAACCTCAGAGCGAGGCCTTCCTTGCCCGAGACCCCGCGGGGGAAGCGGATGGACTTGGGGCCTAACAGCCAGGCCCGAGCCTCTCGGGCCGAGAGCAGGGGCGGGGTGGGCGGGGCCTGTGTGGCCGCCTCTTTGGGGAGGGAAAGGGGATTGGGGGTGTCGGGGGCGTCCCCGCACTTCTAACTGGGGTTACCTCACACTTTAACACCTGAGGAGACGTGGGACTCCTCCCGCGGCTCACCCTCGCAGGACGGCAGCTCTCAAAAATGGCCTCGCCCCCACAGCGTGGTTAGGAGGACGTCGCATCCGGTCATGCGCATCTGGGCTCCAGGAGGACAGCAGGGGCGGGGCGGGTCCGGCCGGCCGGGGCGGGGCGGACCCCGGCCGGGGTGGGGTGGGGCGGGGCGGGGCGGGGCGGGGCGGGGCGAGGCGGGGCGGGGCGAGGCGGGACGGGAGGTGTGGGGTGGTGCCGGCGGAGCTTCCCGCAGGACTGGCACGTGGGCCTTTCATTGACTCTTGGCAGGTCCTGGGACTTTTCCCTCTGCTGAGCTGAGTCAGCAGGCGTCACACCTTGGCTCTCATTTCTGTGGGCACCCCCAGCCGGAAGTATCTGGGGGCCTGAGCCTCACAGCCATGCCTGGGTCCCCCGAGACTGACAGTGAGGCCTCTTTGGGGCCCCCTGTTCTATGGTGGATGCTGCTCTCAATCCCCTCTCAGTGTCTTCTCTTGACTCCCTGTAGGTGCTGGGCTACCTCCCGTCTGCTGACCTGAGGCCGAGGCCTCGCATCAAAGACATCAGCTCCCTGAGACTGCTGGTGTGAAGTGCAGGCACATCTCATCTGGACACTTCTGCCTGGAGCCTCCCAGAGATGGCTGGTGCAGGTAAGATGAGCTGAGGGGAAAGGAGACGAGACTCTCTTCTGTGGTTTGGAGCCCATCAGGTCTCACTCAAGGTCCTCACACTGACTGCTGGCAGGGCCTGCGATTCCATCCTTCTCTGGTATGACTCCATCCCTGTCCCCAACCATGCCCCACAGAATCCCAGAGGAGTTAGTGAAGGGGCTCCTTAGCCTGACAGTTCTCACCGTGGTCTCTCTTTGTTGACATCAGGGGCATTGCCCAAAAGTTCAGAAATGAATTTCTGTCCTTTTGTACAACTGCTGTGTTACTTGCTATTCTCTTTGAGTCCGTGTGTGATAGTCTATTAAGATGATCATTTAAAAAGGCCAGTTGTCATCCACTAACAAAGTTTCAGATGGTTATCTCACAGCCTGTGGACCATACTGCCACATCCAGCCCAATCTTTGGTGTCCCATGCTCCTGGCATGCGGGCTCTGAAATGCTGCCTCAGGTTCCTTCAGTGAAGCAGTAGAGATTCATGGTCCCAGAGCACAGTGGAAGAATCAAGGGCTCAAGTTTAAAGGCTTTTCTCTAATCAATCCTGTCATCTGCCTCTCTTGCAGGCTACAGACCTGTCTCGAATTCAGGGCATCCCCCTACCTGCCCACACTCAGGTTCTAGTTCAGTGGAGACTTATCGTCCCTCAGGGATTATTTAGTTTTGTGTTTTTGCTTTTGTTAATGTTTTCTCTTTATTCCTTCTGTAATTTTTCCATGGTTGATTTTGGGTACAGGAAACAGTAGCCCATGTTTGATTGTCATCAACTGCTATGGATAAGGTACTAAATCTGTAAATGAATTAAGGAAAATCGATATTCTTACAATATCTGTGCCTCACGAATACACATAACATACTATTCTGGTTGAGACTTCTTTTTCTTAAGTCAGTCAGGAAATTCTTCTAATTGCCTCCATGTAGATTATATACATTTTTGTATGGTTTCTTTCTAGGTATGTTTTTTATATTATTGCTTTAGTCTCTGGTGTATTTTCTTTTTTTTTTTTTTTTCCTTTTTTTTGATTTTTTTTTAACATCTTTATTGGAGCAGTATTGCTTCACAATGGTGTGTTAGTTTCTGCTTTATAACAAAGTGAATCAGTTATACATATATCCCCATATCTCTTCCCTCTTGCATCTCCCTCCCTCCCACCCTCCCTATCCCACCCCTCTAGGTGGTCACAAAGCACCGAGCTGATCTCCCTGTGGTTTGCGGCTGCTTCCCGCTAGCTCTCTGTTTTACGTTTGGTAGTGTATATATGTCCATGCCACTCTCTCACTTTGTCCCAGTGTACCCTTCCCCCTCCCCATATCCTCAAGTCCCTCAGTTTCGTTCCTTTTTTTGGCTGAGTAATATTCCATTGTATATATGTGCCACATCTTCTTTATCCAGTCATCTGTTGATGGACACTTAGGTTGCTTCCATGTCCTGACTTTTGTAAGTAGAGCTGCAATGAACATTTTGGTACATGACTCTTTTTGAATTATGGTTTTCTCAGGGTATATGCCCAGTAGTGGGATTGCTGGGTCGTATGGTAGTTCTATTTTTAGTTTTTTCATGAACGTCCATACTGTTCTGCATAGTGGCTGTATCAATTTACCTTCCCACCAACAGGGCAAGAGAGTTCCCTTTTCTCCACACCCTCTCCAGCCTTTCTGTTTGTAGATTTTTTGATGATGGCCATTCTAACCAGTGTGAGATGATATCTCATTGTAATTTTGATTTGCATTTCTCTCATGATTAATGATGTTGAGCATTCTTTCATGTGTCTGTTGGCAATCTGTATGTCTTCTTTGGAGAAATGTCTATTTAGGTCTTCTGCCCATGTTTGGATTGGGTTGTTTGTTTTTTTTCATATTGAGCTGCATGTGTTGCTTGTATGTTTTGGAGATTAATCCTTTGTCAGTTGCTTCATTTGCAAATATTTTCTCCCATTCTGAGGGTTGTCTTTTCGTCTTGTTTATGGTTTCCTTTGCTGTGCAAAAGCTTTTAAGTTTCATTAGGTCCCATTTGTTTATTTGTGTTTTTATTTCCATTTCTCTAGGAGGTGTGTGAAAAAGGATCTTGCTGTGATTTATGTCATAGAGTGTTCTGCCTATGTTTTCCTCTAAGAGTTTGATGGTGTCTGGCCTTACATTTAGGTCTTCAATCCATTTTGAGTTTATTTTTGTGTGTGGTGTTAGGGAGTGTTCTAATTTCATTCTTTTACATGTAGCTGTCCAGTTTTCCCAGCACCACTTATTGAAGAGGCTGTCTTTTCTCCAGTGTATATTCTTGCCTCCTTTATCAAAGATAAGGCGACCATATATGCGTGGGTTTATCTCTGGACTTTCTCTCCTGTTTCATTGATTTTTATTTGTGTTTCTGTGCCAGTATCATACTGTCTTGATCACTGTAGCCTTGTAGTATAGTCTAAAGCCAGGGAGCCTGATTCCTCCAGCTCCATTTTTCTTTCTCAAGATTGCTTTGCCTATTCAGGCTCTTTTGTGTTTCCATACAAATTGCGAAATTTTTTGTTCTAGTTCTGTGAAAAATGCCAGTTTTAGTTTTATAGGGATTGCATTGAATCTGTAGATTGCTTTGGGTAGTAGAGTCATTTTCACAATGTTGATTCTTCCGATCCAAGAACATGGTATATCTTTCCATCTATTTGTATCATCTTTAATTTCTTTCATCAGTGTCTTATAATTTTCTGCATACAGGTCTTTTGTCTCCTTAGGTAGCTTTATTCCTAGATATTTTATTCTTTTTGTTGCAACGGTGAATGGGAGTGTTTTCTTAACTTCACTTTCAGATTTTTCATCATTAGTGTATAGGAATTCAAGAGATTTCTGTGCATTAATTTTGTATCCTGCTACTTTACCACATTCATTGATTAGCTCTAGGAGTTTTGTGGTGTCATCTTCAGGATTCTCTATGTACAGTATCATGTCATCTGCAAACAGTGACAGTTTTACTTCTTCTTTTCCAATTTGGATTCCTTTTATTTCTTCTCTGACTGCTGTGGCTAAAACTTCTAAAACTATGTTGAATAATAGTGGTGAGAGTGGGCAACCTTGTCTTCTTCCTGATCTTAGTGGAAATGGTTTCATTTTTTCACCATTGAGGATGATGTTGGCTGTGGGTTTGTCATATATGGCCTTTATTATGTTGAGGTAAGTTCACTCTGTGCCTAATTTCTGGAGGGTTTTTATCATAAATGGGTGTTGAATTTTGTCAGAAGCTTTTTCTGCATCTATTGAGATGATCATATGGTTTTTATCCTTCAATTTGTTAATATGGTTTTTTACATTGATTTGCGTATATTGAAAAATCCTTGCATTCCTTTGATAAACCCCATTTGATCATGGTGTATGATCCTTTTAATGTGCTGTTGGATTCTGTTTGCTAGTATTTTGTTGAGGATTTTTGCATCTATGTTCATCAGTGATATTGGCCTGTAGTTTTCTTTTTTTGTGACATCTTTCTCTGGTTTTGTTATCAGAGTGATGGTGGCCTCGTAGAATGAGTTTGGGAGTGTTCCTCCCTCTGCTATATTTTGGAAGAGTTTGAGAAGGATAGGTGTTAGCTCTTCTCTAAATGTTTGATAGAATTCGCCTGTGAAGCCATCTGGTTCTGGGCTTTTGTTTGTTGGAAGATTTTTAATCAGTTTCAGTTTCAGTGCTTGTGATTGGCCTGTTCATATTTTCTATTTCTTCCTGGTTCATTCTCGGAAGGTTGTGCATTTCTAAGAATTTGTCCATTTCTTCCAGGTTGTCCATTTTATTGGCATAGAGTTGCTTTTAGTAATCTCACCTGATACTTTGTATTTCTGCAGTGTCAGTTGGTATTTCTCCTTTCTCGTTTCTAATTCTACTGATTCGAGTGTTTTCCCTTTTTTCTTGACAAGTCTGGCTAATGGTTTATCAATTTTGTTTATCTTCTCAAAGAACCAGCTTTTAGTTTTCTTGATCTTTGCTATCGTTTCCTTCATTTCTTTTTCATTTATTTCTGGTCTGATGTTTATGATTCATTTCCTTCTGCTAACTTTGGGTTTTTTTTGTTCTTCTTTCTCTGATTGCTTTCAGTGTAAGATTAGGTTGTTTTTTTGAAATTTCTGTTGTTTCTTGAGGTAGCACTGTATTGCTCTAAACTTCCCTGTTAGCACTGCTTTTGCTGCATACCGTAAGTTTTGGGTCATCGTGTTTTCATTGTCATTTGTTTCTAGGTATTTTTTTATTTCCTCTTTGATTTCTTAAGTGATCTCTTGGTTATTAAGTAGTGTGTTGTTTAGCCTACATGTGTTTGTATTGCTTACAGATTTTTTTCTGTAATTGATACCTAGTCTCATAGCGTTGTGGTCGGAAAAGATACTTGATACGATTTCAATTTTATTAAATTTACCAAGGCTTGATTTGTGACCCAAAATATGATCTCCATGAGCACTTGAGAAGAATGTGTATTCTGTTGTTTTTGGATGGACTGCCCTATAAATATCAATTAAGTCCATCTTGTTTAATGTATCATTTAAAACTTGTGTTTCCTTACATGTTTTCATTTTGAATGATCTGCCCTTTGGTGAAAGTGAGGTGGTAAAGTCCCCTAATATAATTGTGTTACTGTCAATTTCCCATTTTATGGCTGTTAGCATTTGTCTTATGTATTGAGTAGCTCCTATGTTGGGTGCATAAATATTTACAGTTGTTATATCTTCTTCTTGGATCGATCCCTTGATCATTATGTAGTGTCCTTCTTTGTCTCTTGTAATAGTCTTTGTTTTAAAGTCTATTGTGTCTGATATGAGAATTGCTACTCCAGCTTTCTTTTGATTTCCATTTGCATGGAATATCTTTTTCCATCCCCTCATTTTCAGTCTGTATGTGTTCCTAGGTCTGAAGTGGGTCTCTTGTAGACAGCATATATATGGGTCTTGTTTATGTATCCATTCAGCCAGTGTATGTCTTTTGGTTGGAGCATTTAATCCATTTACATTTAAGGTAATTATGGATATGTATGTTCCTATTATCATTTTCTTTATTGTTTTGGGTTTGTTATTGTAGGTCTTTTCCTTCTCTTGTGTTTCCTGCCTAGAGAAGTTCCTTTAGCATTTGTTGTAAAGGTGGTTTAGGTGATGCTGAATTCTCTTAGCTTTTTCTTGTCTTTAAAGGTTTTAATTTCGCCATCGAATCTGAATGAGATCCTTTCTGGGTAGAGTAGTCTTGGTTGTAGGTTTTTCCCTTTTATGACTTTAAATATGTCCTGCCACACCTTTCTGGCTTGGAGAGTTTCTGCTGAAAGATCAGCTGTTAACCTTATGGGGATTCCCTTGTATGTTATTTGTTGCTTTTCCCTTGCTGCTTTTTTTTTTCTTTGTATTTAATTTTTGATAGTTTGATTAATTATGTGTCTTGGCGTGTTTCTCCTTAGATTTATCCTGTATGGGACTCTCTGCACTTTCTGGCCTTGATTGACTATTTCCTTTCCCATATTAGGGAAGTTTTCAAGTATAATCCTTCAAATATTTTCTCAGTCCCTTTCTTTTTCTCTTCTTCTTCTGGGACCCCTATAATTTGAATGTTGGTGCGTTTAATTTTGTCCCAGAGGTCTGTGAGACTGTTCTCAATTCTTTTCATTCTTTTTTCTTTATTCTGCTCTGTGGTAGTTATTTCCACTATGTTATCTTCCAGGTCACTTATCCGTTCTGCTGCCTCAGTTATTCTGCTTTTGATTCCTTTTAGAGAATTTTTAATTTCATTTATTGTGTTGTTTATCATTGTTTGTTTGCTCTTTAGTTCTTCTAGGTCCTTGTTATACGTTTCTTGTGTTTTCTCCATTCTGTTTCCAAGATTTTGGATCATCTTTACTATAATTACTCTGAATTCTTTTTCAGGTAGACTGCCTATTTCCTCTTCATTTGTTTGTCCTGGTGGGTTTTAACCTTGCTCTTGCATCTGCTGTGTATTTTTCTTTCTTCTCATTTTGCTTAACTTACTGTGTTTGGGGTCTCCTTTTCACTGGCTGTAGGTTCTGTATTCCCGTTGTTTTTGGTGTCTTCCCCCAGTGGCTAAGGTTGGTTCAGTGGGTTGTGTAGGCTTCCTGGTGGAGGGGACTAGTGCCTGTGTTCTGGTGGATGAGGCTGGATCTTGTCTTTCTGGTTGGCAGGACCGCGTCTGGTGGTGTTTTTTGGGATGTCTGTGACCTTATTATGATTTTAGGCAGCCTCTCTGCTAATGTGTGGGGTTGTGTTTCTATCTTGCTAGTTCTTTGGCATGGGGTGTCCAGCACTGGAGCTTGCTGGTCGTTGAGTGGAGCTGAGTCTTAGCGTTGAGATGGAGATCTCTGGTAGACCTTTTGCCGTTTGATATTATGAGGGGCCAGGAGGTCTCTGGTGGACCAGTGTCCTGAACTTGGCTCTCCCAACTCAGAGGCTCAGGCCTGACACCCAGCCAGAGCACCAAGACCCTGTCAGCCACATGGCTCAGAAGAAAAGGGAGAAAAAAAAGAAAAGAAAAAGAAAATAGTTATTAAAATAAGAAAGTATTAAACTGAAACATTAAAAAGTAATTAAAAAGAAAAGAAGAGAGCAACCTAAAGAAATCCACCAATGATAAGAAGCACTAAAAACTATACTAAAAATAAGTGGACAGACAGAACCCTAGGACAAACGGTAAAAGCAAAACTATACAGACAAAATCACACAAAGAAGAATACACGTACACACCACAAAAAGAGGAAAAAAATATATATATATATGAAAAAAGGAAGAGAGCCACCAAATCAATAAACAAATCTAACAATGATAATAAGCTCTAAATACTAAAAAGATAAACATAAAACTAGAAACAAATTAGATGCAGAAAGCAAACCCCAAGTCTACAGTTGCTCCCAAAGTCCACCGCCTCAATTTTGGAATGATTCGTTGTCTATTCAGGTATTCCACAGATGCAGGGTACATCACGTTGATTGTGGAGATTTAATCCGCTGCTCCTGAGGCTGCACGGAGAGATTTCCCTTTCTCTTCTTTGTTCGCACAGCTCCTGGGGTTCAGCTTTGGATTTGGCCCCGCCTCTGCATGTAGGTCGCCTTCTGGCGTCTGTTCTTCATCCAAACAGGAGGGGGTTAAAGGAGTGGCTGATTCGGGGGCTCTGGCTCACTCAGGCTGGGGGGAGGGAGGGGCACGGAATGCAGGGCGAGCCTGTGGCGGCAGAGGCCGGCGTGACGTTGCAACAGCCTGAGGCGCGCCTTGTGTTTTCCCGGGGAAGTTGTCCCCAGATCACGGGACCCTGGCAGTGGCGGGCTGCACAGGCTCCCGGGAGGGGAGGAATGGATAGTGACCTGTGCTTGCACACAGGATTGTTGGTGGCTGCAGCAGCAGCGTTAGTGTTTCATGCCCGTCTCTGGGGTCCGCGCTGATAGCCATGGCTTGCGCCCATCTCTGGAGCTCATTTACGTGGCGTTCTGAATCCGCTCTCCTCCCGCACCCTGTAACAATGGTCTCTTCACTCTTAGGCAGTTCCAGCCTTTTTCCCGGACTCCCTCCCGGCTAACTGTGGTGCACTAGCCCCCTTCAGGCTGTGTTTACACAGCCAACCCCAGTCCTCTCCCTGGGATCTGACCTCTGAAGCCTGAGCTTCAGCTCCCAGGCTCCACTCGCCCCGGCGGGTGAGCAGACACAAGCTTCTCGGGCTGGTGAGTGCTGGTCGGCACCAATCCTCTGTAAGGGAATCTCTCCACTTTGCCCTCTGCACCCCTGTGGCTGCGCCATCCTCCATGGCTCTGAAGCTTCCCCCCTCCCACCCCCCATTTCCACCAGTGAAGGGGCTTCCTAGTGTGTGGAAACTTTTCCTCCTTCACAGCTCCCTCCCAAAGGTGTCGGTCTCATCCCTATTCTTTTGTCTCTGTTTTTCCTTTTTTCTTTTGCCCTACCCAGGTACATGGGGAGTTTCTTGCCTTCTGGGAAGTCTGAGGTCTTCTGCCAGCATTCAGTAGGTGTTCTGTAGGGGTTGTTCCATATGTAGATGTATTTTGAATCTATTTGTGGGGAGGAAGGTGATCTCCATGGCTTACTCCTCCGCCATCTTGAAGGTCCTCCTGACTAATAAACTTAAGTTGTTGATAACTTCTAATACCTCTTCTCTGTAGATTTTAATAATTTTAATTGAGAAAAGTGTCTCTTGTACAGGTGCCAAGGTGCCTGGTAAACTCTGGCCAATCCTGCTAAATGGAGGACATTCTTAGGCCTGTTTTTCCTATTGCAAGGTGTGAATATATAATTCCAAATATTTTATTTTTTCACCCATATTGAGTAACTTTCTTGAACAAATATTTTCCCAAGGCAAAACTTAACAAATAAATTGCTTGTATATATGATGTTTTTAAAATATTTCACTGGATTGAAATGCCACACAATCATGTTCTTTCAACTTCTCTCCTTTTCAGAACAGAATATAAATTTTTTCCATTAGAAATATGAGCTCCGTCAAAATATCCTTCCAACACATCTAGATTTCTAGGCACAATTATAAAATTTCAAAATGAGATGTTATACTTCTTTAAAGTTCTCATAATTAAATTTCGTCTGCTTCTCCCTTGCTTTTATCTATTTAAGAAAAGTTGTATATACTTAAGGTGTACAACATGATAATTTGATATACATAGTGAAATGATTACTAAATCAAGCTAATTAACATATCTCCTCACATAGTTACATTAGTGTGTGTGATGAGAGCACCTGAAATGTACATTCTTAACAAATTTCCAGTCTTCATTACAGTATTAGTAATTATAGGCATCTTGCCAAACATCGATCTCTAGACTTACTCATACTATGTAACTACAACTTTCTACTCCTTGACCAACATCTCCCCATTTCTCCCACCTCCCCACTCCTGGTAACCACCATTCTACCTTCTACTCTCTGTTTCTGTCTATTCTACTTTTTAGGTTCCACATATCAGTGAGATCATGCAGGGTTTTTTGTTGTTGTTATTGTTTGTTTTGTCTTTCTGTCTGGCTTATTTCACTTAGCATAATGACCTCCAGTTTCACCCATGTTGTTGCAAATGGCAGGATCTCCTTTTTATAAGGCTGAATAATATTCTAATAATATACACTAATATACATGCGTACACACATTACATTTTTATTCATTCTTCTATCAACAGATACTTAGGTTGTTTCCATATCTTGGCTATTATGAATAATACTGCAATGAACATGGGAGCACAGATATCTCTTCAAGGCACTGATTTCATTTCCTTTGCTTATATACCAGAAGTAGGATTACTGAATTATATGGTAGTTCTATTTTTAGTTTTGTTGAGAAAGCTCCATTGTGTTTTCCATAATGGCTGTACCAATTTACATTCCTACCAAGAGTGTATAAGGGCTCTGTTTTCCCCATATCCTCATGAACATTTGTTATCTCTTGTCTTTTTGGTAATATCCATTGTATCAAGTCTGAGGTGATATCTCATTGTGGTTTTGATTTGCATTTCCCTGATGATTAGTGATGTTGAGCATCTTCTCATTTACCTGTTAGTTATCTGTTTATCTTCTTTGAAAAAAATGTCTGTTCAGGTCCACTGACCATTTTTTAATTGGGTTCTTTGTATTTTGCTATTGAGTAATAGGAGATCCTTAGATACTTTGGATATTAACCCCTTATCAGATATATGGTTTACAAATATTTTCTCCCAATTTATAGGTTGCCTTTTCATTTTATTGATTGTTTCCTTTGCTATGTAAAAACATTTACTTTGATGTAGTCTCGCTTGTTTATTTTTGCTTTTGTTGCCTGAGGTTTTGGTGTCATTATAATAATTCCTTTTTTATATGCTTTGTTTTTAATAATTGCAGTTTGTAACTGAAGTTCTTTGTTGCTCCATTTTGTGACTACTTTGATTAAAGCTTTCCTACTAGTTTTGGACAGAGTGCAACTAAATTTTAGAATCATTTAGAAAACTGTTGCATTGACAATATATATGGTCAATTGATTTTCTATAATGATACTTGAACAATTGGATATCCATGTGCAAAAAAAAAAAGAGAGAGAGAGAGAGAACACCCATCCATACCTAGCACTACATATAAATATTAATTGAAAATGGACCCTAGAGATAAATGTAAACCCCCAATTATGAAACTTACAGAAGAAAACATAGGAGAAAATTTTAATTGCCTGGGATTATCAAAGATTTCTTATATACAACACCAAAAGCATAATGCGTAAGAGAAAAAAAAGAAAAATTGGACTTCATCAAATTAAGAACTTCTGCTCTTTGAAAGACATTGTTAAGAGGATGAAAATAAAAACCATACTTCTCAAAATGAGTTTTATCCATGATATATATAAAAGAACATGTACACTTATATGAATACACACGCATAAATACACATATATATACAAACTCAAAACACTGAAAAAAAGCAAACAACCCAGTGAAATAAAATGAACAAAAGAGTAAAAAAGTACTCCTCCAAAGAAGATAAATGGATGGTAAAGATATATCTGTGTTTAATCATTATTCATTAGGGAAATAAAAATAAAACTACAATGAGATATCACTAAACATGTTTTAGAATATCTAAAATTTAAAAGTCTGACCATACCAGGTATTGGCAAGGACATGCAACTAAAGGAACTTTTTAAAAACATTTTTATTTTATATTGGAGTATAGTTGATTCACAATGTTTAGTTTCAGGTGTACAGCATAGTGATTCAGTTATACATACACGTGTATCTATCCTTTGTCCAGTTAGGTTATTACAGAGTATTGAGCAGAGTTCCCTGTACCATACAGTAGGTCCTTGTTGGTTTTCTATTTTAAATATAGCAGTGTGTACATGTCAATCCCAAACTCCCAATCTATCCCTTACCCCACCCTTCCCCCGCAACCCCAGTAACCATAAGTTCATTCTCTAAATCTGTGAGTCTGTTTCTGTTTTGTAAATAAGCTGATGTGTATCATTTTTTTAGCTTCTACATATAAGCGATATCATATGATATTTGTCTTTCTCTGTCCGACTTATTTCACTTAGTATGATAATCTCCAGGTCCATCCATGTTGCTGCAAATGGCATTATTTCATTCTTTTTAATGGGTGAGTAATATTCCATTGTATATATGTACCCCATCTTTACCCATTCATGTTTTGATGGACATTTAGGTTGCTTCTGTGTCTTGGCTATTGTAAACAGTGTTGCAATGAACATTGGGGTGCATGTATTCTTTAGAACCATGTTTTTCTCCAGATATATGCCCAGGAGTGGGATTGCAGGATCATATGGTAGCTCTATTTTTAGTTTCTTAAGGAACCTCCATACTGTTCTCCATAGTGGCTGTACCAATTCACATTCCCACCAACAGTGTAGGAGGGTTCCCTTTTCACCACATCCTCTCCAGCCTTTATTGTTTGTAGACTTTTTGATGATGGCCATTCTGACTGGTGTGAGGTGACACCTCACTGTAGTTTTGATTTGCATTTCTCTAATAATTAGTGATGTTGATCATCTTTTCATGTGTTTGTGGGTCAGCTGTATGTCTTCTTTCAAGAAATGTCTATTTAGGTCTTTTGCCCATTTTTGGATTGGGTTGTTTGTTTGTTTTTTTTGATATTGGGCTGTATGAGCTGTTTGTAAATTTTGGAGATTAATCCCTTGTTGGTTGCATTGTTTGCAAATATTTTCTCTCATTCTGTAGGTTGTCTTTTCATTTTGTATATGGTTCCCTTTGCTGTGCAAAAGCTTTTGAGTTAATTAGGTCCCACTTGTTTATTTGTGTTTTTATTTCCATTACTCTAGGAGACAGATTGAGAAAGATATTGCTGCAATTTATGTCAAAGAGTGTTCTGCCTATGTTTTCCTCTTAGAGTATTATAGTATCTGTTCTTACATTTAGATCATTAATCCATTTTGAGTTTATTTCTGTGTATGGTGTTAAACAATGTTCTAATTTCATTTGTTTTACATGTAGCTGTTTAGTTTTTCCAGCACCACTTATTGAAGAGACTGTCTTTTCTCCATTGTATAGTCTTGCCTCCTTTGTTGTAGATTAATTCACCATAGGTGCATGGGTTTATTTCTGGGCTTTCTATCCTGTTCCATTGATCTATATTTCTGTTTTTGTGCCAGAACCATACTGCTTTGACTACTGTAGCTTTGTAGTATAGTCTGAAGTCAGGGAGCCTGATTCCTGCGGCTCTGTTTTTCTTTCTCAAGATTGCTCTGGCTATTCGGGGTCTTTTGTGTCTCCATACAAATTTTAAGATTATTTTTGTTCTAGGTCTCTGAAAAATGCTATTGGTAATTTGATAGGGATTGCATTGAATCTGTAGATTCCCTTGGGTAGTACAGTCATTTTGACAATATTGAGTCTTCCAATCCAAGAACATGGTATATCTTTCCATCTGTTTGTGTCATCTTTGATCTTTTTCATCAGCACCTTATAGTTTTTGGAGTACAGGTATTTTGCTTCCTTAGGTAGGTTTATTTCTAGGTAGTTTATTCTTTTTGATGTGCTGGTAAATGGGATTGTTTCTTTAATTTCTCTGTCTGGTCTTTCGTTTTTAGTGTATAGAAGTGCAACAGATTTCTGTGTATTAATTTTGTATCCTGCAACTTTACTGAATTCATTGGTGAACTCTAGTAGTTTTCTGGTGGCATCTTTAGGATTTTCTATGTATAATATCACATCATCTGCAAACAGTGACAATTTTACTTCTTTTCCAATTTGGATTCCCTTCATTTCTTTTTCTTCTCTGATTGCTGTGGCTAGGACTTCCAAAACTATGTTGAGTAAAAGTGGTGAGAGTGCACATCCTTGTCTTATTCCTTGTCTTAGAAGAAATACTTTCAGCTTTTCAGTGTTGAGTATGTTGTTAGCTGTAGGTTTGTCATATATGGCCTTTATTATGTTGAGGTATGTTCCCTCTATGCCCACTTTCTGAAGAGTTTTTATCATAAATGGGTGTGGAATTTTGTCAGAAGTTTTTTCTGGATCTATTGAGATGATCATATGGTTTCTATTCTTCAGTTTATTGATGTGGTGTATCACAGTGATTGATTTGCAGATATTGAAAAATCCTTGCATCCCTGGGATAAATCCCACTTGATCATGGTGTGTGATCCCTTTAATGTATTGTTTGATCTGGATTGCTAGTGTTTTGTTGAGTTTTGCATCTATGTTCATCAGTGATATTGTCCTGCAATTTTCTTTTTTTGTGGTATCCTTGTCTCGTTTTGGTATCAGGGTGATGATGCCCTCATACAATGAGTTTGGGAGTATTCCTCCCTCTTTAATGTTTGGGAATAATTTCAGAAGGATAGGTGTTAACACTTCTCTAAATGTTTGATATAATTCACCTCTGAAGCCATTTGGTCCTGGACTTTTTTTTGTTGGGAATTTTCAAATCACAGTTTCAATTTCAGTACTTGTGATTGGTCTGTTAATATTTTCTATTTCTTCCTGGTTCAGTCTTGAGAGACTGTACCTTTCTAAGAATTTGTTCATTTGATCTAAGTTGTCCATTTTTTTGGCATGTAGTTGCTTGTAGTAGTCTCTCATGATCCTTTGTATTTCTGCAGTGTCAGTTGTTACTTCTCCTTTTTCATTTCTAATTCTATTGATTTGAGTCTTTTCCCTTTTTTTCTTGATGAGTCTGACTAATGGTTTATCAATTTTGTTTATCTTCTCAAAGAACCAGCTTTTAGTTTCATCTATCTTTTCTATTGTTTTCTTCATCTCATTTCATTTATTTCTGATCTGATCTTTATGATTTCTTTCCTTCTACTAACTTTGGGTTTTGTTTGTTTTTCTTTCTCTAGTTGCTTTAGGTGTAAGGTTAGGTTGTTTGAGATTTTTCTTGTTTCCTGAGGTAAGATCGATTGCTATAAACTTTCCTCTTAGAACTGCTTTTGTAGCTTCCCATAGGTTTTGGGTCATCGTCCTTTCATTTTCATTTGTGTCTAGGTATTTTTTGATTTCCTCTTTGATTTCTTCAGTGATGATCCATTGACTGTTTAGTAGCATATTGTTTATCCTCCAGGTGTTTGTGTTTTTTACCATTTTTTTTCTTCTAGTTAATTTCGAATCTCATAGCATTGTGATCAGAAAAGATGCTTGATGTGATTTCAATTTTCTTAAATTTACCAAGGCTCGCTTGTGGCTCAGTATGTGATCAGTCCTGGAGAATGTTCTGTGTGCACTTGAGAAAAATGTGTGTTCTGCTTCTTTTGGATGGAATGCTCTATAAATATCAATTAAATCCATCTGGTCTAATGTGTCATTTAAGGCCTGTGTTTCCTTACTGATTTTCTGTATGGATGATCTGCCCATTGATGAAACTGGGGTGTTAAAGTCCCCCACTATTATTGTATTACTGTTGTTTTCTCCTTTTTTGGCTGTTAGTATTTGCCTTATATATTGAGGTGCTCCTATGTTGGCTGCATATATATTTACAATTGTTATAGCTTCTTCTTGGATTGATCCCTTGTTCATTATGTAGTGTCCTTCTTTGTCTTTTGTAACAGTCTTTATTTTAAAGTCTATTTTGCCTGATATGAGTGTTGCTACTTCAGCTTCCCTTTGATTTCCATTTGCATGGAATACCTTTTTCCATCCCCTCACTTTCAGTCTGTATGTGTCCCTAGATCTGAAGTGGGTCTCTTGTAGACAGCATATATACAGGTCATATTTTTGTATCCATTCAGCCAGTCTGTGTCTTTTGGTTGGAGCATTTAATCTGTTTACATTTAAGGTAATTATGGATATGTGTGTCCTTATTGCCATTTTGTTTATTGTTTTGGATTTGTTTTTGCAGGTGTTTTTTCTTCCCTTCCTCTTTTGTTCTCTTCTATTGTGATTTGATGACTAACTTTAGTGTTGTGTTTGTTTGGATTCCTTTTTCTTTTTTTTGTGTGTATCTATTGTAGATTTTCTGTTTGCAGTTACCATGAGGTTTTGATATAGCAGACTGTATATAAACAAGATGGTTTTAAGTTGCTGGTCTTTGAATTTCAAATGCATTTCCAATATCCTGCATTTGTGCTCTCCTCTTCTCACATTTGCTAGTTTTGATATCATATTCTATGCAGATGATTTCCTACCTTTACTGTATGCTTGCCTTTACTGGTGAGCTTCCCCATTCATAATTTTCTTGTTTCTAGTTGTGGTCTTTTCTTGTCTGCTAAAGAGAAGTTCCTTTAGCATTTGTTGCAAAGCTGGTGGACTCCTAGAGGGCTCATGCAAATGCATACTCCCCAGAACTACCACCACCAGTGTCCTTCTCCCCACAGTGAGCCACACCCACGCCCCCACCTCCACAGGAGACCCTCCAATACTAGCAGGTAAGTCTGGCCCAGACTCTTATGAGGTCATCGCTTTTTTCCCTGGGTCCTGGTGTGCACGAAGCCCTATGTGCACCCTCCAAGAATGGAGTTTCTGTTTCCCCCTGTCCTGTGGAATTCCTGCGATCAAACTCCGCTGGGCTTCAAAGCCAGATTCTCTGGGGGCTTCTCCTCCTGTTGCCAGACCCCCAGGCTGGGGAGCCTGACATGGGGCTCAAAACTTTGACCCCATGTGGGAGAACTTCTGTGATATAATTATTTTCCAGTTTGTGGGTTGCCTACCAGCGTGTATGGGATCTGATTTTATCGTGATTGTTCCCCTCCTCCCATCTCGTTGTGGCTTCTTCTTCTCTTTGGATGTAGGGTATCTCTTTTGGTAGGTTCCAGCATTTTTTTGTTGATGGTTGTTCAGCAGTTAGTTAGTTGTTATTTTCGTGTTTCTGTAAGAAGAGGTAAGCTCACATCCTTCTACTCTGCCATCTTGTCTCTGGACCAGAACTAATGGAACTTGAATTAACTGCTGATAGGAATGTAAGATAGTACAACCACTTTGGAAAATGGTTTGGAAGTTTTTTAGAAAGTTAAAAATACACATACCATAGGATCCAGCCATTCCACTTCTAGAAGAGAAATTGAATATACATATAAAGACTTACACATGAATGTTCACAACAGCTTTATTTGTATCACCCTCAGACTGGAAATAATCCAAATCTCCATTAACAGGTGAATGAATAAACAAACTGTGGTATACCAGTCAATAGAATACTACTCAGCAATAAAAAGCAATAAACATTCAGAAACATTGATGATTCTCAAAATAATTACAATGAGTTAGAAAAAGTAGACAAAAAGAATATGTACTCTGTTTCCATTTATAGAAAAATTCTAGAAAAGGCAAACTAATCTACAGTGACAGAAAGCAGGTCAGTACTTGCCTGGGAATGAGGGCATAGGAAGTGAGGGGCAGAAGAAAGGAAGTACAAAGGAACATTAAGTAACTTTTAGAGGTGATGTTCATTATCTTATTTATGGTGATGGTTTTATAGTATATACTTATATCAAAACTCATTCAAACTTTTTATCATTTAAATATGTAATGTTTATTGTATGTTAAGTATACCACAGTAAAGGTATTAAAACTGCAGATTTAGTCATCAAAGCTACTGGTGAGATAGATAGGTGATTTTGAAAGCCAAAACAACAAATGATTGATTGACTTGATCAAATGATACATTTGATTACAGAAACATAAGAATGTGTACATCTGACAATATGCCAGCAAAAGAGCTGAAGGTTATTGGCAGTGTGATCAAAAGTATTTGCAATATTTATGTCACACAATGTGTTAATGTCTTTAATGTATGAAGAGTTTAAAGTATGAACATGAAGTAGAAAATTAATTAAAAGGCATAAATGTGCCAAATCAGTAGAAATAAAATAGAAATCATCAATAAGCATATTTTAAAAACCGTACCTCAATAGTTGTAAAAATTCATATTTTAAAATAAACCATTTCTCGTATTGTCAAATACATAAAAAAATAAATAAATAATGTTAATACTGAGTCTTGCCTCCACAAAGAATATTTGGTT
Source organism: Balaenoptera physalus (assembly GCF_965194825.1). NCBI lineage: Eukaryota > Metazoa > Chordata > Mammalia > Artiodactyla > Balaenopteridae > Balaenoptera > Balaenoptera physalus. Next base: position 23,108,961 of record NC_138903.1, on the reverse strand, counting down.
GTTCCCACATATTGTGGGGAAATTAGTACAAACTCCTAGAGTTTCAACTGTCAATATATTCAAAATCCTTAAAACAGGCCCTGATCAGCAACTCCACTTCTATAAAATTACTCCAAAAAAATCATTATGGATATGTCCATGTACAAAGATTTACTAACAAATACATGCTGTTAATATTAGGAAAGAACTTAAGTATCCAAAAGTAAAAGATTGAGACAACTGTGGTGCACCCTTAAGATGGAATACATTGCTGCCTCGCGTTTCTTGATATTCAAATAACATAGCAAAATGTTTGGAGTGCAGGTTTTGAATACAGACAACCTGTGACACCACTTACTACTTTCACACCTTCCTTATGAGGCATAAGTTGTTTAGCGTACCCAAGTCTCAGTTTCTCGTTGTGTAAAGATGGTGATAATTATAGCCATCTACAGGCTATAGCCTTATCTACAGGCTTCTACTGGATACTATACAAGGTAATGGGTGGAACATTTGTAGTCCAGTGCCTGGCCCTGGTAGGGTTCATGAATGTCAAATATTATCATTAAATGAAAATGTTTAAAACAGTATTTTTTATTTTTGTAAAAAAGTATACACATATATTAATAGTAGTTAACTCTTGAGTCTTGGACTTATACATAATTTTCAGATTCTTCTTTCCTCTGTTACTTAATTTTACAATAAACAAGTATATGTCATTTAAAAATTAATGACGACAGATTTTTATAAAATTACTAAAATAATTTCAATGAAGATTAATAGTGTTTAATTTGGAGTATTTGGGACTATGAGTCATTTTTAACATCTTTATATTTTCAAATTTGCTACATTTATAAATAGAAAAAGACAGTAAATAGATTTCTTGATACTTCAAACATTTAACTTGAAAATGCACTTAATTGAAAAAATTATGCTTTTATTTTATTAAAGAGGTAAATCTGTTGTTAAGTGAATGTAGTAAAAAAAAAAAAGCTATATTTATTAAGTTCTCCAAAAGAGTACGGCACCTTCTTAAAATTGTGAATTTTCATTCAATATAGTATTGTGAATTGACTTTAATATATAGTGATCAAACTATATTTCCTCTGAACTTGTATAGTTTCCTGAGATAATTTGGAAAGATCAAGGTCCAATTGCCAATGACCTTGTTTCCTTGTTTGTGAAATAGGGAAAATGAATCATCTTAACTGCTGCCACAGGATTGTTGTGACTCTCATATAATAGAATATGGAGAAAGGTCCTGATAAAAGAAATATCCTGTAGAAATACAAAATATTTTTATTATGAAAATCATCAAGTATTTGTTGCCTATTCTTTTAATAAGTTGAAAGTATACTAAAAATTATTAATCAAGAACAAATATAACCCTATCTGGTAAATATTAGCTTCAATAACAAAGATAAAAACATACAATGACTAAAAGTGGATGGAAGTATATTTCTTTCTCATGCAAGTTCGACATCCAGACTGGAGGTGTGGCTTAATGCCAACAAGATATTCAGTGGTGACAGTGCTGTCCATGTTGGTGCTTCGCCATCCCCTAGCATAGAGCCTTCCTCTGCAGGGTCATAGTTGTCCCCTGCTTTGTTTGGCTTCTAGCTTGTGTGAAGAGGAAATAGAGAAATCCAGATCAAGCAAAAATTGCTTGTGCTCATATTTTATTAGCAAGAATTTAGTTGAGTGACCATATGTAGCTACAAAGGAGGCTGGGCACTGTGGTCTCCAGTTGGGTTGCGCTATATAACCAGGAAGAAAGTTACAACAGATTTAGAGGGCACAAGTAACAGTCAAATATATCACCCTACACAGCACATCTGGCCACTTGAAACTAATGAATCTAGCAATAATACTTGAAGTAATTTCCTGGAATTCATGATTAAATTTGCTTTACGCCTAAGTCAGTCATGCTGTTTATCTTTTTCTGTGTGTGGATGTTCTTTATTCTACAAGCTATATTTTAGTATAAGACAAAAAGAACAATTTTGACAAGTCTTCTGCATTTTACAGGGATTTCACCTCTTCTAGTCGCAAAAGAACTCTGCCCCATCATCAGATTTCTTGCTTGTCAATAGCTCCCTGTGTGAAACTTCACAAGAGCTAAAAAAAGAAATTAATGTTCTATGTTGGGTAACTTTGATGGCGTCTGTAAGGAATAGAGAAAAAAGAAAGTGAGAGAGAAGAGAGTATTTGAGCTATTTCAGAGAAAAACACATTTTATACAAAAAGCCTGTAATGCAGCTTAAAGATTTGGCAAAATGCCCACAAGGTAGCTTAACATGCTTTAGTATTGGGAGGTTGCTTTAATACTGCTCATGAGGAAGCAATTCCTTTGTTAAAGGGCTTTCCAAGTGAATGAGTCTGCCCTGTGCTTACCTTAGGAGGCCTTCCATTCCTAGGAACTCATGTTAATTGCTTAATGCATGCCTGGAGACAGACCTAACCTTGATTTCTCAAGGAAAGAAAAAAAAAAACTTCACCTTTGATTGATTTGAAAAATGAACTTAATAGATCAACCCATTAAGCCTTTCGTTATTCTTAGGTATTATTGCCAGGATTAGGTATAACCTCACACTATTTAAAATTCCGTCCGTTTCAAGAAGCATGTGGTTTGGGACAGAAGGTCTCCAATCTAATTTCAGAATTTCCATGGCTGCTCTAAGGCTGCTGTAAATTACTTTGGGCAGAAAGGTAGTAGCAGACAAAGTTCCTGTGAAATACATCATTTTAAATGTCATGGAGAGAATCAGTAATCAAGGTTTGTGACGTAAAGTTTCTTTTAGCAGATACAAGAATGAAAAGAGGCTCTATAAATTCCCTAAGGTCTCCTGTCTGATCCCCACAAAAGGATTAATAGTAAGTGAACTGGATGAGGGACCTGAAAAGATTACAATAATTCCTTCATGATTTGAAGCATGAAAAATAATGGGAAGTTATAAGAATGTGTCAGGGTCATTAAGCAACTGTTTCAGAAATTGTGAAAAGTAAGGGTGACAGGAAGTCATCATATTGAGAAATCAGATGTGCTTTCTAAGTGAATGTTTTGCAAAAATATAACATTCAAAAAACAAAAAAGACACAAGAAAACTCTGGGAGGTGTTGGATAGGTCTATTATCTTGATTGTGGTGATGGTATCACAAGTGTTTGCCTATGTCCAAATTTACCAAATCATAAACATTAAGTATGTGCAGTTTGTATATCAATTATACTTCAATAAGCTATCGAAAATATAATATGCAGAAAAGTACACAAACCTTAATGGTACAGCATGGTACCTTTTCATTAAGTAAACACCTCCATATAACACCACTCAGATCAAAAAGTACAACATTACCAACACCTTTGAGGCCCCACTCATGCCCACTTCTACTAAATGCCATTATGAAAGTAACCATCCTGATTTCTAGCACCTTAGTGTCACCTTGTCTTGAACTTTACATAAATACAATTATATGGTGTATACTCTTTGCCTGGCTTCTTTTGCTAAATATTATGTTGATGCTCATCCATGTTATGGAACATGGCAGTAATTTAATTCTTCTCATTGCCATATAGAGTTCAGTTGTGAATATGCCTCAATTTGTTTATTCTTTCTAGAGTTGATATGCATTTAGATTGCTTCCAATTTAGAGATCATATGAATAATACTGCTCTGAACACCTTTGTATACATACATACATTACTTTGGGTTATATACTTAGGAGTTGAATTCCTGTGTCATAGAGTGTACATGTGTTCAGACCTAGAAGATACTGCCAAGGAGATCTGCAAAGCAATTGTACCAATATAAACTCCGAGCCGCAGAATATGAATGCTCCAGTTACTCTACAGCCTCAACAGTCGTTGAAATTGTCAGGCATCTTAGTTTTCTGCATTCTGATTGGCATATGGTTATAACTCTTTTTTGCCTTTAAATTTGCATTTAAAGATATAGTAATAGATATTATATTTATAAATATATATATTTAAATTTGCATTTAAACATATAAGGACATAAGAATAGGTTAATCTATATATGATTTAGGGGCAGTAAATTAATTATATAAAATAATCAGTCATTGTAAATTTCATGCATTCATATAGAGAGAGAGAGAGAGAGAGAGAGAGCAAGAGTGAGAGATCTACATATACACATATATTTTTCCCCTCTCTCTTTTGATATATATGAAGAGATTGATTTTAGTTGGTGACTTATTTACATGCTTTATCTTAATAGCAATTTATTCATTTTAGTTAATGTTTTATGACCTTCATTATCCTTTATTTAGGAACCAAATGAAACATTTTCTACTTTTCCAATCCAGTGAATTGGTTATATCATAAAATAAAATAAAATCATTGAGACAAACAGTTTAAATTAATAGCATATGCTGGGTCTCTATCACAAAGTTTGGTTCAAGAAGTTTATTTTCTTTTTCATTTAAGGAGTTGGGTCATTATGCTGCAACTAATGGGAAATTAATAGATTTTTAAAGTTCTGCAAGCAATAAGGATCTTACACCCCTGCATTATTTTTAATTATTAAATGTTATGGTTGATTTCCTTCAATGTTGATCTATACAACAAGGGTTTAATTTTAAATAGATGTAAATCATTAAAGCACAAGGAAAATTCAGCTTATTCCTAAAAATTGTTCAGAAATTAAAGTCTGTAATCTAAGACTCATAGATATACTGCTAAAGAGGTAGTTGATATAAAAATTAAAATATCCTTATATTTCACTATATTGAGAGAAGGGAGGTAGACATTAATTATCACTGTTTGCATATGTCTAGAAAAGAATCTTAGAAATAATAACAAGGGCTTCTTGAATTGTTTTTATCCTATGTTATAATGTAGTCTGATAATAAGGTGGACTAGTATATGCAGCCCTCAAATGATCTAAGGTTAGACTATCACTGAATATGGAAAATGGACCCACAGATTAGTACTCAATAATATTCATTTATCCTTTGAACAAATGGAGCAATTAGCCAGCAGTGCAATATTTTGTCTGCTTTGTTAAGGACTAACCTCCAAACCTCTTGGTGTAGACTTAAGTTTGGTCACAATGCTTTTCTCCTTGTATCATCTTTCCCCCTGTGACTTTGCAATTCCTCCCACTAGAGACAGAGTTTACTTTCTCTCTCTCTCTGACTTTGGGCTCAACCACGTGACTCGTTTTGGTCAGTATGTTTTCGAAGTGCTGTAAACAGAGGCATGTAATCTATACTTCTTTGGTAGGGCTTACCTTCTTGCAGTTCTGCCATCATAATGAGAAGAGACTGGGTCTCAGAATAAACGTACGTTGAGTAAAATGGAGCAAGGAACCATATCCAGCAGAATTTGCAATTTGAAGCAGTCAGGAGAGAGCGCCCAATTAGCAGTCAACCTGTGTATCCATGAGTATGAAAATAAATGCCTGTGGTTGCATGCCACCAAGTTGGTTATGAAGCATTGTTGCAGCAACAGATAATTGATATAGTTCCTAAAGGCAGATACCATGTTGAATTCAAGTTTGTCCATAGCACCTATCCAAGTACATGTAGTAAGTAGTCTACAAATGATTATGAAATGAATATATGAAAAGATCTATTTTCAAAGCCTAAGCTTTGAGTACTTTTCTTCTCAGTATTTTATTATGAAAAGTTAAAGACAGATAAATTGAAAGAACTGTATGGGGAACATCCATATACCCATGACCTGAATTTGCAAGCTTAACATGAACTTTCAGATGCCATTTATAATAACTAAATGAAACTAGCTAAACTAAAGAATCTAGTAGTACATTCGTGTACTTTCCCCCCATAAATTATGGTTATCATATTGTATCATCGTTCCTTTGTTATATTTCTTAAGTAACTCAGAAAAGAAACAGATCAAGGCTAATGTGCTGAAGGATGGCTGCTCCATGTATTAATTGAAATGCCTAAGACAAACTACACACCTACATCTCACATACATGATACAACTAAGTGTACAGATTGGTAAGGATAGTTTCTGTTGTTCACTATCTGTCCCTGGCATAGTTCTCCTATGAAATGCCCAAATTAATCATTTTAATGCAAGGAAAAGGGGATTCTCTTCAATGGAGTGGAATCGGGCTAGTTCAGCCATTTCTGGGCTTCCCACTAGATTTAGGGTCTCTTTCAGACCTGCACTAGAATTTAGGGGCGTTATGATGAAGGGGAAGAAGAAATTTACATTTCAGAGCTTACTACTTCATCCAAACGATGAAGTAAATACTTGTTTAGTAGTATATACTTTCATGTGTATAAAGCAAATTAAATGGATTATGAAGTTGAGGCAGTACAATTGGTCTGGATGAATCCCTCAGCACGCTGTGCATCTATTCCATGCTATGTGTATTTGTCCTTATACTGTTGGAGCACAACAAACATGCATTTAACTCATACTAATTCAAGTATGTACGCTCAGGACAATTGAGAGGAATTGAGGGATGAGAGAGAGAGAAAGATAGTGCCAGTGATTCTTTTAGTAATTCTATTCATCCAAATGTGCCACAGAATAAAGGTGTAGTAGGAGTTATAATTCTGCTCTTCCTTTAATCCACCTCACCCCATCTCTGAATTCCTTTACTTGTGTAAACTTCTTTCTGTTATGAGAGTGATTCCAGTGTTTAAAAATACATATTTTTCATACAGTATGACTTTTAAATATAAGGCAACTGCTTAATCTGTTGCCGAACTGAGGAAAGAGAGATCTTCTAAAACTGGATGAAAAACTGTCAATGAGACGGAGTGTTTAGACAAGACCAACCCTTACAATCTTGAGATTGATCAAAGGTAATTTTGACTTCAAATGATATCATGTTCACAGACTTTAAAATCTAACCCTCATGTTAAATTGATTTTAGTCCCCTGAGATGAGAATAAAACCTCTATCTCCCAAATGAATTATGGAATCTCCAATCTGTCATGGAAATAAGATTTTCTAAATTTTAGAATAAATTAATATTTATCAAGTGCTGCTACTAATACACGTATCATAGCTTTACTGTTTATCATCTGTAAAATAATTTCAGTAGTTATTTGCCTAATATTCTTATCTCTTCTACTAGATAGTAAGATTCTGGACATTTTTCTCTCTTTTCATCCCTCTGAGTATTAGCACATTTCAGTGCATGATCTTATAAATGAATGAATATATTTATTCAAACACCATCCATAACTACTTCCCTACTGGATCATATTGACATCCAAAAGGACACTACATGTAAACAGATACCTAACATTTGTCAATATGAATACTTTTATATTATTCCAAATAAATGTAAAGTCAAAGTAACTATCCTACCTTAAAAACAAAACAGGAAAAGTAATATGATATAACAGCCATGACACAGAGGAGATCTAATCTGATGAGAAATAAATCTTTTCTTACTTAATCCATTGAATTTTAAAGATTGACTTGGAAAAATATAGAACCACAAGAAAATACCACAGTACTATATAATGCTAACATGTATGGACTACTTAAAACAAGCCTATGAGGCAGGTACTGTTCTCGATTTTACAGATGAGAAAAATGTCATGAGAAAATAAGTAACTTTTCTAATGTCACATAGCTAGTCAGTGCTAGAATTTGAACCCAAGCAGGCTAGCTCCAGAGACTGTATATATAATCTCTCTATCATAGCACCTAGTGCCAGGTTTATGACACTGACAGGCTATATCTACACAAATGATTTTCCTTTTAGCCCTGCTGGGAGTAAAAATTCTTACATGCACGAATAAGATTCTGAATATCAACTATCCTTTTGTGAAGTATATTCCCAAAGCAATGTAATTGAAAATGAAATAATAATGGAAAAAAAGAAAAACCTTTAAAAGCATTTTTTAATCTAACACTACATGAGAAAATAATGCACCAATCAGCAAAATATGTCCCTTGGATCAATTGTAGGCTGTAGAAGTAGCTTACCAAGAAAAGGAATAATTCCTTGGTACTAACAATTCATCAGTAAAGGTCTTAGGAGTAAAAAACAGAAATACCCTTTATAGTATTGTACCAGTTTTATTGAAGTCCAGATAAAAATCTATAAGTATTGATAGTCTTTCTAATCATGAATATTTCAAGCATGCAATTGCTTCTTGAACCCATCTTCTAACTACAGTTTATCTGGAGGCATCACTGTCTGTTATGGTTTAGCATCCTTTGGACTGACAAAGACAGGCACCCCTGAAAATAATGAATACAGGGTGTATCTTGCTGATTACTTAGGAAAGGCCCAATCGTTGTGTTTTCTTTAAATCTGGAGATAGATGTGGGTCTACGTTTTTCTGTGTGTTTTATTAAATTCATAGTACCCAGGGCTCATTCTAATGCAAAGACAGGGCTGGCTATTCCCCATTTTCTCCCTTTCTCAGGTCTGTTTTTTAACTTTCCTCTGATGTCACCTCCTTACTATGTGAGCACCTATGAATACTCAATAAATATTTATTGAATAATGAATAGTATCACAAACAAAGCCCCCCAAATCCCAAACTACTTTCCATGCTGATTTTTTAGCTTTTGCACACTATCCATGACCACTTTCTGATGGGTCAAATTGACATCCAGAAGGACAATTTCAATACAGTTTATCTTCTGATTTTATTTGAGGCAATTTTAATGCAACCCAGAACTTTCAGTGGACTACACAGGTCTTTACTACTACTACTTATAGCTTTAAAACTATCACATGTAGCTGGAATCTGATTCAGATTAACTTAGGTGATAAAGTTCTGCGGTAAACAAGTAGGGTGTGGTTTATTCCCCCATAAACTTAGGTTGAATAAATAATGTATTTTTTATTTTACTCCTAGCCTGTCTATTTAGACCCCTGGTATTTGGGTTTTCATTTTTATAAACTTTAAAAAGTTTTTTTTTAAACTTAAAAATAATGAAATGTTTGTTTCACCTTAATTACAATATACAGTTAGAATTCATAAATACAATTCGAATATTAGGTAAAGGTACCATTTTTAAAATGTTGAATGTTATTTCCACCACTTGCTTTTCAAATCATCAGTGCCTGAAATAACCAATCACCTGTATCAGCAAAGATACACTTACATTGTAAAAAAGTTTCCACCATTAAAATACTCGAGCTTCAAAACTTCCAGATGGATGGTTTCCAGTTAGAAAGAGGGAGTACACATTACTTTCACAGGCAGTAAGAAAAGTGCCTAACAAAGGATTTTAGCTAAGCCTATGTGGGTAGAAATTTCAGTCAAGAGAAAAAAATCTGGTAAGAAAGATATTAAAAAGAAAAGAACAAACTTTGTTAATGCTGCAGGAGGTAGAAATAGAGTAGCTTTCCAAAACTTGGCATAAACAAATGTGTGTCACCAGATTATAGGTCGAACAGGCCTATCAAAAAGTCAATAAGAAAACACTTTTTCAACAGCTCCCATTCATGTGACCTAAGTTAGTAAAATTCAGGCCTGAAGATAAGATGACATTGGTTTTTCCGATGTGAGAAAAACTTTGCAACAACATGAGATCATTACCATAAAAGAGATTAAAGGTGATCTGGGGCAAATATGCCAGCAAAGCATATTGGCTGAGGGTATAGAATCTTGGGTTGGACTATCTGGATGTGATCCTGGTTTTTCTACACTTTGCCTTCATATCCATGAGTAAATGGTGCAGCCTTTCAGGCCTCACCTTGCTCATCTCTAAATCATACCAAATTAATAGAATTTTCCAAAAGGAATAAATAAGAAGTTGTACGTAAAGCTCTTGGGACAGTGTCTGTGCTCCAGGACAACTGGAGTTAAAGGTTTGAGATGGCAACAAGACTTATAAGACAAAATAGGCTTCAAGCTGATGCTACATTTAATTAGCTTGATAGACATTACCTGTTATTGTTCCAGTTAGCAAACAGGTGATATACTATGTGAATGAGTGCATACCCTCACCACAAAGGAAGGTACTGTTGATAATACATGAAAGTGAAGACTGCCAAAAGAATTTAAATTATCCACTGAGTACTGAGACAGCAACTATATGTTGAGACTACTAAGAATGCTGTTTTTGCCTGGTAAGTTATCCATTTCCCCCTTCTTCTAGTAAAAGTACTGCATCTTTATTCCTGTCCTGCCCCTAGGTTCTTCAGAACCACTTTTGTTGCTGTTGTTTAGATTCCATATATATGTGTTAGCATATGGTATCTGTTTTTCTCTTTCTGACTTACTTCACTCTGTATGACAGACTCTAGGTCCATCCACCTCACTACAAATAACTCAATTTTGTTTCTTTTTATGGCTAATATTCCATTGTATATATGTGACACATCTTCTTTATCCATTCATCTGTCAGTGGACACTTAGGTTGCTTCCATGTCCTGGCTATTGTAAATAGAGCTGCAGTGAGCATTGTGGTACATGACCCTTTTTGAATTATGGTTTTCTCAGGGTATATGCCCAGTAGTGAGATTACTGGGTCATACAGTAGTTCTTTTGTTAATTTTTAAAGGAACCTCCATACTGTTCTCCATAGGGGCTGTATCAATTTACATTCCCACCAATAGTGCAGGACAGTTCCCTTTTCTCCAGACCCTCTCCAGCATTTATTGTTTGCAGACTTTTTGATGATGGCCATTGTGACCGGTGTGAGGTGATACCCCATTGTAGTTTTGATTTGCATTTCTCTAATGATTAGTGATGTTGAGTATCCTTTCATCTGTTTGTTGACAATCTGTATATATTCTTTGGAGAAATGTTTATTTAGGTCTTCTGCCCATGTTCGGATTGGGTTGTTTGTTTTGTTCATACTGAGCTGCATGAGTTGTTTATATATTTGGGAGATTAATGCTTTGTCAGTTGCTTCGTTTGCAAATATTTTCTCCCATTCTGAGGTTGTCTTTTCGTCTTGTTTATGGTTTCCTTTGCTGTGCAAAAGCTTTTAAGTTTCATTAGGTCCCATTTGTTTATTTTTGGTTTTATTTCCCTTTCTCTGGGAGGTGGGTCAAAAGGGATCTTGCTGTGATTTATGTCATAGAGTGTTCTGCCTATATTTTCCTCTAAGAGTTTGATAGTGTCTGGCCATAATTTAGGTCTTTAATCCATTTTGAGTTTACTTTTGTGTATGGTCTTAGGGAGTGTTCTAATTTCATTCTTTTACATGTAGCTGTCCAGCTTTCCCAGCACCACTTACTGAAGAGGCTGACTTTTCTCCATTGTATATTCTTGCCTCCTTCATCAAACATAAGGTGACCATATGTGCGTGGGTTTATCTCTGGGCTTTCTATCCTGTTCCATTGATCTACATTTCTGTTTTTGTGCCAATACCATACTGTCTTGATTACTGTAGCTTTGTAGTATAGTCTGAAGTCAGGGAGCCTGATTCCTCCAGCTCCGTTTTTCTTTCTCATTACTGCTTTGGCTATTCGGGGTCTTTTGTGTTTCCATACAAATTGTGAAATTTTTTGTTCTAGTTCTGTGAAAAATGCCATTGGTAGTTTGATAGGGATTGCATTGAATCTGTAGATTGCTTTGGGTAGTATAGTCATTTTCACAATGTTGATTTTTCCAATCCAAGAACATGGTATAACTCTCCATGTGTTTGTATCATCTTTAATTTCTTTCATCAGTGTCTTATAGTTTTCTGCATAGAGGTCTTTGTCTCTGTAGGTAGGTTTATTCCTAGGTATTTTATTCTTTTTGTTGCAGTGGTAAATGGGAGTGTGTCCTTAATTTCTCTTTCAGATTTTTCGTCATTGGCGTATAGGAATGCAAGAGATTTCTGTGCATTAATTTTGTATCCTGCTACTTTACCAAATTCATTGATTAGCTCTAGTAGTTTTCTGGTAGCATCTTTAGGCTTCTCTATGTATAGTATCATGTCAGCTGCAAACAGTGACAGTTTTACTTCTTCTTTTCCAATTTGGATTCCTTTTATTTCTTTTTCTTCTCTGACTGCTGTGGCTAAAACTTCCAAAACTATGTTGCATAATAGTGGTGAGAGTAGGCAACCTTGTCTTCTTCCTGATCTTAGAGGAAATGGTTTCAGTTTTTCACCACTGAGAATGATGTTGGCTGTGGGTTTGTCATATATGGCCTTTATTATGTTCCCTCTATGCCTACTTTCTGGAGGGTTTTTATCATAAATGAGTGTTGAATTTTGTCGAGAGCTTTTTCTGCATCTGTTGAGATGATCATATGGTTTTTATCCTTCAGTTTGTTAATATGGTTTATCACATGGATTGATTTGTGTATATTGAAGAATCCTTGCATTCCTGGGATAAACCCCACTTGATCATGGTGTGTGATCCTTTTAATGTGTTGTTGGATTCTGTTTGCTAGTATTTTGTTGAGGAGTTTTGCATCTATGTTCATCAGTGATATTGGCCTATAGTTTTCTTTTTTTGTGACATCTTTCTCTGGTTTTGGTATCTAGGTGATGGCGGCCTCGTAGAATGGGTTTGGGAGTGTTCCTCCCTCTGCTATATTTTGGAAGAGTTTGAGAAGGATAGGTATTAGGTCTTCTCTAAATGTTTGATAGAATTCACCTGTGAAGCCATCCAACCCTGGGCTTTTGTTTGTTGGAAGATTTTTTTTTTTTTTAACTTTTTGGGTTTATCTATTTATTTATTTATTTATTTATGGCTGTGTTGGATCTTTGTTTCTGTGCGAGGGCTTTCTCTAATTGCGGCAAGTGGGGACCACTCTTCATCGCGGTGCGCGGGCCTCTCATTATCGCGGCCTCTCTTGTTGTGGAGCGCAGGCTCCAGACACGCAGGCTCAGTAATTGTGGCTCACGGGCCTAGTTGCCCGGCAGCATGTGGGATCTTCCCAGACCAGGGCTCGAACCCGTGTCCCCTGCATTGGCAGGCAGATTCTCAACCACTGTGCCACCAGGGAAGCCCTGTTGGAAGATTTTTAATCACAGTTTCAATTTCCACGCTTGTGATTGGTCTGTTCATATTTTCTATTTCTTCCTGGTTCAGTCTTGGAAGGTTGTGCATTTCTAAGAATTTGTCCATTTCTTCCAGGTTGTCCATTTTATTGGCATAGAGTTGCTTGTAGTAATCTCTCATGATCCTTTGTATTTCTGCAGTGTCAGTTGTTACTTTTCCTTTTTCATTTCTAATTCTATTGATTTGAGTCTTCTCCCTGTTTTTCTTGATGAGTCTGGCTAATGGTTTATCAATTTTGTTTATCTTCTCAAAGAACCAGCTTTTAGTTTTCTTGATCTTTGCTATTGTTTCCTTCATTTCTTTTTCATTTATTTCTGATCTGATCTTTATGATTTCTTTCCTTCTGCTGACTTTGGGGTTTTTTTGTTCTTCTTTCTCGAATTGCTTTACGTATAAGGTTAGGTTGTTTGAGATTCCTCTTGTTTCTTGAGGTAGGATTCTATTGCTGTGAACTTCCCTCTTAGAACTGCTTTTGCCTCATCCCATAGGTTTTGGGTCGTCATGTTTTCATTGTCGTTTGTTTCTAGGTATTTTTTGATTTCTTCTTTGATTTCTTCAGTGATCTCTTGGTTATTTAGTAATGTATTGTTTAGCCTCCATGTGTTTGTATTTTTTACATTTTTTTTCCTGTAATTGATATCTAGTCTTACAGCGTTGTGGTTGGAAAAGATACTTGATACGATTTCAGTTTTCTTAAATTTACCAAGGCTTGATTTCTGACCCAAGATATGATCTATCCTGGAGAATGTTCCATGAGCACTTGAGAAAAAAGTGTATTCTGTTGTTTTTGGATGGAATGTCCTATAAATATCAATTAAGTCCATCTTGTTTAATGTCTCATTTAAAGCTTGTGTTTCCTTATTTATTTTCATTTTGGATCATCTGCCCTTTGGTGAAAGTGGGGTGGTAAAGTCCCCTACTATGATTGTGTTACTGTCAATTTCCCCTTTTATGGCTGTTAGCATTTGCCTTATGTATTGAGTAGCTCCTATGTTGGGTGCATAAATATTTACAGTTGTTATATCTTCTTCTTGGATCGATCCCTTGATAATTATGTAGTGTCCTTCTTTGTCTCTTGTAATAGTCTTTGTTTTTTGTTTTTTTTTTTAACATCTTTATTGAAGTATAATTGCCTTACAATGGTGTGTTAGCTTCTGCTTTATAACAAAGTGAATCAGTTATACATATACAATATGTTCCCATTTCTCTTCCCTCTTGCATCTCCCTCCCTTCCACCCTCCCCGTCCCACCCCTCTAGGTGGTCACAAAGCACCGAGCTGATCTCCCTGTGCTATGCGGCTGCTTCCCACTACTTATCTATATTACATTTGGTAGTGTATATATGTCCATGACACTCTCTTACCCTGTCACATCTCACCCCACCCCCTCCCCATATCCTCAAGTCCATTCTCTAGTAGGTCTGTGTCTTTATTCCCGTCTTGCCACTAGGTTCTTCATGGCCTTTTTTTTTTTTTTCCCTTAGATTCCGTATATATGTGTTAGCATACTGTATTTGTTTTTCTCTTTCTGACTTACTTCACTCTGTATGACAGACTCTAACTCCATCCACCTCATTACAAATACCTCCATTTCATTTCTTTTTATGGCTGAGTAATATTCCATTGTATATATGTGCCACATCTTCTTTATCCATTCATCCGATGATGGACACTTAGGTTGCTTCCATGTCCTGGCTATTGTAAATAGAGCTGCAATGAACATTTTGGTACATGACTCTTTTTGACCTATGGTTTTCTCAGGGTATATGCCCAGTAGTGGGATTGCTGGGTCGTATGGTAGTTCTATTTTTAGTTTTTTAAGGAACCTCCATACTGTTCTCCATAGTGGCTGTATCAATTTACATTCCCACCAACAGTGCAAGAGTGTTCCCTTTCCTCCACACCCTCTCCAGCATTTATTGTTTCTAGATTTTTTGATGATGGCCATTCTGACTGGTGTGAGATGATATCTCATTGTAGTTTTGATTTGCATTTCTCTAATGATTAATGATGTTGAGCATTCTTTCATGTGTCTGTAGGCCATCTGTATATCTTCTTTGGAGAAATGTCTATTTAGGTCTTCTGCCCATTTTTGGATTGGGTTGTTCGTTTTTTTCTTATTGAGCTGCATGAGCTGCTTGTAAATCTTGGAGATTAATCCTTTGTCAGTTGCTTCATTTGCAAATATTTTCTCCCATTCTGATGGTTGTCTTTTGGTCTTGTTTATGGTTTCCTTTGCTGTGCAAAAGCTTTTAAGTTTCATTAGGTCCCATTTGTTTATTTGTGTTCTTATTTCCATTTCTCTGGGAGCTGGGTCAAAAAGAATCTTGCTGTGATGTATGTCATAGAGTGTTCTGCCTATGTTTTCCTCTAAGACTTTGATAGTGTCTGCCCTTACACTTAGCTCTTTAATCCATTTTGAGTTTATTTCTGTGCATGGTGTCAGGGAGTGTTCTAATTTCATACTTTTACATGTACCTGTCCAATTTTCCCAGCACCACTTATTGAAGAGGCTGTCTTTTCTCCACTGTATATGCTTGCCTCCTTTATCAAAGATAAGGTGACCATATGTGTGTGGGTTTATCTCTGGGCTTTCTATCCTGTTCCATTGATCTATATTTCTGTTTTTGTGCCAGTACCAAACTGTCTTGATTACTGAAGCTTTGTAATATAGTCTGAAGTCAGGGAGCCTGATTCCCCCAGCTCCATTTTTCGTTCTCAAGATTGCTTTGGCTATTCGGGGTCTTTTGTGTTTCCATACAAATTGTGAAATTTTTTGTTCTAGTTCTGTGAAAAATGCCAGTGGTAGTTTGATAGGGATTGCATTGAATCTGTAGATTGCTTTGGGTAGTAGAGTCATTTTCACAATGTTGATTCTTCCGATCCAGGAACATGGTATATCTCTCCATCTATTTGTATCATCTTTAATTTCTTTCATCAGTGTCTTATAATTTTCTGCATACAGGTCTTTTGTCTCCTTAGGTAGGTTTATTCCTAGATATTTTATTCTTTTTGTTGCAATGGTAAATGGGAGTGTTTTCTTAATTTCACTTTCAGATTTTTCGTCATTAGTGTATAGAAATGCAAGAGATTTCTGTGCATTAATTTTGTATCCTGCTACTTTACCAAATTCATTGATTAGCTCTAGGAGTTTTCTGGTAGCATCTTTAGGATTCTCTATGTATAGTATCATGTCATCTGCAAATAGTGACAGCTTTACTTCTTCTTTTCCGATTTGGATTCCTTTTATTTCTTTTTCTTCTCTGATTGCTGTGGCTAACACTTCCAAAACTATGTTGAATAATAGTGGTGAGAGTGGGCAACCTTGTCTTGTTCCTGATCTTAGTGGAAATGGTTTCAGTTTTTCACCATTGAGGACGATGTTGGCTGTGGGTTTGTCCTATATGGCCTTTATTATGTAGAGGTAAGTTCCCTCTATGCCTACTTTCTGCAGGGCTTTTATCATAAATGGGTGTTGAATTTTGTCGAAAGCTTTCTCTGCATCTATTGAGATGATCATATGGTTTTTCTCCTTCAATTTGTTAATATGGTGTATCACGTTGATTGATTTGCGTATATTGAAGAATCTTTGCATTCCTGGGATAAACCCCACTTGATCATGGTGTATGATCCTTTTAATGTGCTGTTGGATTCTGTTTGCTAGTATTTTGTTGAGGATTTTTGCATCTATGTTCATCAGAGATATTGGCCTGTAGTTTTCTTTCTTTGTGACATCTTTGTCTGGTTTTGGTATCAGGGTGATGGTGGCCTCGTAGAACGAGTTTGGGAGTGTTCCTCCCTCTGCAATATTTTGGAAGAGTTTGAGAAGGATAGGTGTTAGCTCTTCTCTAAATGTTTGATAGAATTCACCTGTGAAGCCATCTGGTCCTGGGCTTTTGTTTGTTGGAAGGTTTTTAATCACAGTTTCAATTTCAGTGCTTGTGATTGGTCTGTTCATATTTTCTATTTCTTCCTGGTTCAATCTCGGCAGTTTGTGCATTTCTAAGAATCTGTCCATTTCTTCCAGGTTGTCCATTTTATGGGCATAGAGTTGCTTGTAGTAATCTCTCATGATCTTTTGTATTTCTGCAGTGTCAGTGGTTACTTCTCCTTTTTCATTTCTAATTCTATTGATCTGAGTCTTCTCCCTTTTTCTCTTGATGAGTCTGGCTAATGGTTTATCAATTTTGTTTATCTTCTCAAAGAACCAGCTTTTAGTTTCATTGATTTTTGCTATTGTTTCCTTCATTTCTTTTTCATTTATTTCTGACCTGATCTTTATAATTTCTTTCCTTCTGCTGGCTTTGGGGTTTTTTTGTTCTTCTTTCTCTAATTGCTTTAGGTGCAAGGTTAGGTTGTTTATTCGAGATGTTTCCTGTTTCTTGAGGTAGGCTTGTATTGCTATAAACTTCCCTCTTAGCACTGCTTTTGCTGCGTCCCATAGGTTTTGGGTCGTCGTATCTCCACTGTCATTTGTTTCTAGGTATTTTTTGATTTCCCCTTTGATTTCTTCAGTAATCACTTCGTTATTAAGTAATGTATTGTGTAGCCTCCATGTGTTTGTATTTTTTACAGATCTTTTCCTGTAATTGATATCTAGTCTCATAGCGTTGTGGTCGGAAAAGATACTTGATACGATTTCAATTTTCTTAAATTTACCAAGGCTTGATTTGTGACCCAAGATATGATCTACCCTGGAGAATGTTCCATGAGCACTTGAGAAAAATGTGTATTCTGTTGTTTTTGGGTGGAATGTCCTATAAATATCAATTAAGTCCATCTTGTTTAATGTATCATTTAAAGCTTGTGTTTCCTTATTTATTTTCATTTTGGATGATCTGTCCATTGGTGAAAATGGGGTGTTAAAGTCCCCTACTGTGATTGTGTTGCTGTTGATTTCCCCTTTTATGGCTGTTAGTATTTGCCTTATGTATTGAGGTGCTCCTATGTTGGGTGCATAAATATTTACAATTGTTATACCTTCCTCTTGGATCGATCCCTTGATCATTATATAATGTCCTTCTTTGTCTCTTGTAATAGTCTTTATTTTAAAGTCTATTGTGTCTGATATGAGAATTGCTACTCCAGCTTTCTTTTGATTTCCATTTGCATGGAAGATCTTTTTCCATCCCCTCACTTTCAGTCTGTATGTGTCTCTAGGTCTGAAGTGGGTCTCTTGTAGACAGCACATATATGGGTCTTGTTTTTGTATCCATTCAGCCAGCCTGTGTCTTTTGGTGGGAGCATTTAATCCATTTACATTCAAGGTAATTATCGATATGTATGTTCCTATTCCCATTTTCTTAAATGTTTTGGGTTTGTTATTGTAGGTGTTTTCCTTCTCTTGTGTTTCTTGCCTAGAGAAGTTCCTTTAGCATTTGTTGTAAAGCTGGTTTGGTGGTGCTGAACTCTCTCAGCTTTTGCTTGTCTGTAAAGGTTTTAATTTCTCCATCGAATCTGAATGAGATACTTGCTGGGTAGTGTAATCTTGGTTGTAGGTTTTTCTCCTTCATCACTTTAAGTATATCCTGCCACTCCCTTCTGGCTTGCAGTTTCTGCTGAAAGATCAGATGTTAACCTTATGGGGATTCCCTTGTGTGTTATTTGTTTTTTTTCCCTTGCTGCCTTTAATATGTTTTCCTTATATTTAATTTTTGACAGTTTGATTAATATGTGTCTTGGCGTGTTTCTCCTTGGGTTTATCCTGTATGGGACTCTCTGTGCTTCCAGGACTTGATTAACTATTTCCTTTCCCATATTAGGGAAGTTTTCAACTATAATCTCTTCAAATATTTTCTCAGTCCCTTTCTTTTTCTCTTCTTCTTCTCGGACCCCTATAATTCGAATGTTGGTGCGTTTAATGTTGTCCCAGAGGTCTCTGAGACTGTCCTCAGTTCTTTTCATTCTTTTTTCTTTATCCTGCTCTGTAGTAGTTATTTCCACCATTTTATCTTCCAGGTCACTTATCCTTTCTTCTGCCTCAGTTATTCTGCTATTGATCCCATCTAGAGTATTTTTAATTTCATTTATTGTGTTTTTCATCATTGCTTGGTTCCTCTTTAGTTCTTCTACGTCCTTGTTAAACGTTTCTTGCATTTTGTCTATTCTATTTCCCAGATTTTGGATCATCCTTACTATCATTATTCTGAATTCTTTTTCAGGTAGACTACCTATTTCCTCTTCATTTGTTAAGTCTGGTGTGTTTTGACCCTGCTCCTTCATCTGCTGTGTGTTTTTCTGTCGTCTCATTTTGCTTATCTTACTGTGTTTGGGGTCTCCTTTTCACAGGCTGCAGGTTCGTAGTTCCCGTTGTTTTTGGTATCTGTCCCCAGTGGCTCAGGTTGGTTCAGTGGGTTGTGTAGGCTTCCTGGTGGAGGGAACTAGTGCCTGAGCTCTGGTGGATGAGGTTGGATCTTGTCTTTCTGGTGGGCACGTCCACGTCTGGTGGTGTATTTTGGGGTGTCTGTGGCCTTATTATGATTTTAGGCAGCCTCTGTGATAATGGATGGGGCTGTGTTCCTGTCTTGCTAGTTGTTTGGCATAGGGTGTCCAGCACTGTAGCTTGCTGGTCGTTGAGTGAAGCTGGGTCTTGATGTTGAGATGGAGATCTCTGAGAGATTTTTGCCGTTTGGTATTACGTGGAGCTGGGAGGTCTCTTGTGGACCAGTGTCCTGAAGTTGGCTCTCCCACCTCAGAGGCACGGCCCTGATGCCTGGCTGGAGCACCAAGAGCCTTTCGTCCACACGGCTCAGAGTAAAAGGGAGAAAAAATAGAAAGAAAGAAAGAAAGAAAGAGGCTATAATATAGTGAAGTAAAATAAAGCTGTTGTAAAGCAAAGCTATACAGACAACATCTCACCCAGAAGCATATACATATACACTCACAAATAAAAGGAAAAGGGGAAAAATTAATATATCCTGCTCCCAAAGTCCACCTCCTGAATTTGGGATGATTCGTTGTCTATTCAGCTACTCAACAGATGCAGGCACATCAAGTTGTTTGTGGAGTTTTAATCCGCTGCTTCTGAGGCTGCTGGGAGAGATTTCCCCTTCTCTTCTCTGTTCGCACAGCTCCTGGGGTTCAGCTTTGGATTTGGACCCGCCTCTGCGTGTAGGTCGCCTGAGGGCGTCTATTCCCCGCCCAGACAGGACGGGGTTAAAGGAGCAGCTGCTTCGGGGGCTCTGGCTCACTCAGGCCGCGGGGAGGGAGGGGTACAGAGGAGGCGGGGCGAGCCTGCGGCGGCCGAGGCCGGCGTGACGTTGCACCAGCCTGAGGCGGGCAGTGCGTTCTCCCGGGGAAGTTGTCCCCGGATCACAGGACCCTGGCAGTGGCGGGCTGCACAGGCTACCGGGAGGGGTGGTGTGGAGAGTGACCTGTGCTTGCACACAGGCTTCCTGGTGGCTGTAGCAGCAGCCTTAGCGTTTCATGCCCGTCTCTGGTGTCCTCACTGATAGCTGCACCTCGTGCCCGTCTCTGGAGCTCATTTAGGCAGTGTTCTGAATCCCCACTCCTCGTGCACCCCAAAACAATGGTCTCTTGACTCTTAGGCAGTTCCAGGCTTTTTCCTGGACTCCCTCCCGGGTAGCTGTGGTGCACTAGCCCCCTTTAGGCTGTGTTCACGCAGCCAACTCCAGTCCTCTCCCTGGGGTCTGACCTCCAAAGCCTGAGCCTCAGCTCCCAGCCCCCACCCACCGCAGCAGGTGAGCAGACAAGCCTCTCAGGCTGGTGAGTGCTGGTCGGCACCGATCCTCTCTGTGGGAATCTCTCTGCTTTGCCCTCCGCACCCCTGTTGCTGTGCTCTTCTCCATGGCTCTAAAGCTTCCCCACTGCCAACCCCCCATTTCCACCAGTGAAAGGGCTTCCTAGTGTGTGGAAACCTTTCCTCTTTCACAGCTCCCTCCCAGAGGTGCAGGTCCCATCCCTATTCTTTTGCCTCTGTTTTTTCTTTTTTCTATTGCCCTACCCAGGTACGTGGGGAGTTTCTTGCCTTTTAGGAAGTCTGAGGTCTTCTGCCAGTGTTCAGTAGGTGTTCTGTAGGAGCTGTTCCACATGCAGATGTATTACTGATGTATTTGTGGGGAGGTAGGTGATCTCCACGTCTTACTCCTCTGCCATCTTGAAGGTCGGGCAGTTGAGGTCATTCAGTTTAGCTATTTCTACTCTAAATATATTAAACTAAAAATTCTTAGTTTACGATGCCATTAGACTATGGTGGCCCTAATGCCTTGGTAGTCTGTGTAAGCAAACCTAAACCTAAGCAAGAGCCAACACACTCTAAAATGCGTTGAAAGGAAACTTCAGAACAACCGATCACAAACAGCCACTAGGCTTTTTGAAATAAGGAAGCCACTTAAGCTATACCCAGTCAAGTAATTGCTTTGGTTTGCTTTGCTTCCTCCTCTTCCTTATAAAATCCTTGCCCTAGCTCCTGTATGTGGAGTGCTCTTAACCACTTCTGTTTTGGTGCTGCCTGATTCAAACTGATGTTTGCTCAAGTAAACACTTGAAAGTTTAATATACCTTAGTTTATTTTCTAACACTTGTAACCAATTTGGCAGTTGTTGACAGGCCCTGCCTGGTACCCCAGGCGTATATTCTGCTCTTCCAATATATGGGACAATTTGCCTCCTATCTTATGCTTCAAATTTTAGGACATAGTTTATGTGGTCAGAGTTCCTCAAGGAATGGTCCTTGACCAGCTGTATTAAAATCACGTAGGCTTCTTTCCCCAAAAATGCTACTCCTCAGTCCTATCAGAGACCTATAGAAACAGAATATTTGGTGTGTAGAACCTATGAATCTGCATTTGTATAGGCTATCCAAACACCATAGTTTTTGAAAACTACTCCTCTGGTGACTTTCAAACCTGGTGCTTCCTAAAATCAAGAAGTTGGATGCTGAGCAAGAGCTGTAAACTGCCAGCCCAATTACAGATTGGACACCAATGTCCTCAAGTCTGTCTGCATGGCTCCAGGTATCACATCCTCACTGGACACAAATTTCCCCTGATCCTGCTGACCACTTTTTGGTCCCTTCCCAGTATCACGGTCACAATCTCAGACTCCCATGTGCTTTGGCTGTCAGTAATCCCTCTGCTTAATCCTGATCCCAAATCTCAGTGATTCGTATGGTCTCTACTACCTCATTATGAACTTCTGTAAATTCTTCCTTTGTGGTCTGGGGTAGTAAAATGATGAAATATTTCTAGGTTTGTGTGTGTGTGTGTGTGTGTGTGTGTGTGATTGAACTCTCAGCTTTATGGTCTGACAGCAGTGAGACAGAGAAGATTAAGAAGAGCCACCATCTAAAACTAGACATACCCATTCCAACAGGGATATTCTAGAGGATATTCTAATCTCAAATATTAGCTTAGATAGCAAATCCAAGCCCAGGGGAAAAAGGGGAACCAAAATGGGAATGCAGGGATGGTACTCCCTAGGAGAATTCTTTATTGAGGGATCCAAAATCAAACTGTGCTGATTTCCTAGTGAATGGCAATCTCAATGGAGGAAACAATAGTCAATACTGGGAAACCAGGATTGACAGATTTGGGTATCATGAAATCTTATAAGTAGAGAACAGTGCTCCAAGTATTAGTCTTTGGTTTAAGGGCAGAATTTTACCCAGCTGGAGTAAAGGTGGTATTTTTCTTTTAATTTTTATTTTTTAGGAAAGTTACCAAATCAGGAACTCACAAACAGTGAACCTCACCTTGGCTTATGATGTGGGGGCATATGTTAGAACCTACTGGAAGAAAGGATGACATGATGGGCTGGAGCCTCCTAAATCCCTCCTGCTTCTAGTTAAGCCGGGTCTCACTGAGGCTGCCTGTCAGAAATATCTTCGGAGTATCTTTGTTGTTGTTATAGGTCCAAGAACTATCTAATGAGAATCCCGTTTTTTGGCCTGGACAACTATGCATTTTAAAACTGCACAAGCAATTCATATGAACCACCAGGGTAAAAGCTACAGTCCTAGGAATCAGAGTTAGGCTGAACCTGAAAGGGGGTGGGGCAGCAGGTAGTGGGGGGCAAAAGTGGCAAGTGGATGGAGGCACTGTTCCAATCAAAACAGGCTTCTGGTGTCCATACGTTTGTTCTCTACATCTGTGTCTCTATTTCTGCCTTGCAAACCAGTTCATCTGTACCATTTTTCTAGATTCCACCTATATGCATTAATATACGGTATTTGTTTTTCTCTTTCTGACTTCACAGGGAACTCTACTTCACTTTGCTGTACAGTAGAAACTAACACAACACTGTAAAACAACTATACCTCAATTAAAAAAAGAAAAAACAGGCTTCTGGCAAAGTGCTGTGAGGAAAGTTAACCCTTAAAAAGCATAAGAACATTTCCTCTTTTCTAGTCCACGTACTTCTTAGGATTATAAAGTATGAATCAAAAGAGCTCTGCATTACATTCCAAAATTATGGGAACCACTGCTATCCCAGGAAGGGGGAGCCTTTTCTGCACCTTTGCCTTTTTCCTTCTCCACCAAATACAGGTTACCTTGACACGCAGAAGATTTTATTTATAACATATGGACCACTAGACATTCAGGTCCAGTATTCAAAAGAATTTCCTACTATGAGAAATCTCTGAAACATCTAAAGAAAGTAATTTTGGCACTTTTCTATCATTCAAAAATTGTTAACTGATTTGCTTCTCACCTCTCAGGTATATTATTTTAGATAAAGGAATTTCAGTGGCAGCAATTCTTTCATAGCTGTCCAGAAAACCCATTATAAACAACCACAGGAAGGCAACCATTATCTCTCTAAAAGTGAGAGTAAACACGAGGCTTAATTTGTTCATGTGCAGTAAACAGTTGAGTTTTGAAGGCAGAATCTAAAGTGAAGATTTGATTTCTCTCTGGTCATTTTGATCTCCCTGGTTGAAAGATATTACTGAGATAAGGAAGCGTCAAAACATAGTGCCAGGTAATCAGAGTTGAAGGAATATAACTTTGTTGGGGAATTATTGTCTTAAATCTTCTCTGGCTCAAGATAGTAAAGCTTGGACCCCTTACAGGCTTTCTTCTGAGGAGGCTTGAACTAAGAATCAAGCCTGTAGGGACTTAGGAGCCAAATGGTCAAAAGCAAATATTCAGTTGGTGATTAGGTGCTTGGGATTCAGATCTGTCCACCAAGTGAGGATAAGAAGGCAAAATCTGTTATACTGCTTCTAAGTTTCAAAGGTTATGTCACTTTGTGATGACGTTTGTGAGATGCCCAAGATCATTATCATGGTGGAAAAAGACAACCAGTTCTGAAACAGCTTTGATCAGCAGGAGCACCCACCACGGAACTGGGACTAGACAGGACATTACATCCCTGATGCCAGGGTAGCTTAGGGTGAGAGCTTAGAAGTGCTAACTGGCTCACTGTTTACTGAGAGATGTGCCCCCTGTTGGAATCTACACTGGGACTAGTAGAGCACTTGAAGGCACAGCCTTTTTGTTTTGTTCAATGTAAGTAATTCTGAGAAAGATGATTTCAGAACAGAGTATCTTTAGAATATCTAAAGCTGCAGTTTTTTCCTAACACCAAGGAATCCATACTGCTTGGTGATTAAGTTGAAAGTCAGCTGTCTTGTACCGGTACCTTATTCAGTTATCTCTTTAAATTACCAAGACAGACATCATTTTTCTTCACTCACCATTTTCCAAACCTGAACAGACAGCCTCCATAAGAAATGATACCTCCTTAGAAAATACTAACCTCAAGGTGCAATATTTTGTCCTTGGAAACAGTAAAATATACACAAGGAAGAAACAGGCCTATAACAAGAGAGCTAACTATCATTTCAAATCTCCAGACTAACACTTTCACCTCTTCTCCTTATTCCAGACAACTGCTGCATGCAGGCAAGTATAGGAAATGAAAAAAGTAAAATTTCCACAGAAACTTTGTTTCTAGTGAACCCTGGAAGGGGAAGATGATCAGCCCTGGGTACACCACTGACCCAACTTGGCTCAATCAGGGTCTCTTCCTTGGGAGTTTGGAAGTCAGGCTGAGAAAAGGAATGGATTCACTTGCTAAACCAAAAAGTCAGGAGCTATGAGTTGTTTATAGCAAATCATCTACCACGTTTCTTTTTCGCTAGGAAAAAAAAGGGAAAGCCTATCTCAGAGGGAAAAACAAAACAAAACAAGCAGACAAGCATAGAGTAACAAACAAGATGTGCAGAAGGAATCAGGAATCCCAGGAGAATTTGTTTATAATTCATTTCGGAGTCCTGAAAAGACCCTTGCCTTTAAAGTTGACTGAGATACCTCCGAATCCTGCCATTAAATATGACTTCCACCTTTTGTAGCTGTAAACTAACTGGAGTAAGTTTCCCTGACTAGCAGTAGGAACCTTTACTAATATAACGAGTTAGAAAAAAGGAACTGCTAATAACCAAAAATATAAAGTTCCTGGTAATAATAAACTTAATGAAATATTTTAAATGATATGGGATTTTATATCTAAAAATATAAATAATTACTAAAAGATAAATTAAAAGAGATACAGGACTTCCCTGGTGGTGCAGTGGTTAAGAATCCGCCTGCCAATGCAGGGGACATGGGTTCGAGCCCTGGTCTAAGAAGATCCCACATGCCACGGAGCAACTAAACCCATGCGCCACAACTACTGACCCTGTGCTCCAGAGCCCGTGAGCCACAACTACTGAGCCTGCATGCCACAACTAATGAAGCCCTCACACCTAGAGCCCATGCTCTGCAACAAGAGAAGCCACCGCAATGAGAAGCCCATGCACTGCAACGAAGAGTAGCCCCCGCTCGCCACAACTAGAGAAAGCCCACGCACAGCAACGAAGACCCAGCACAGCCAAAAATAAATAAAATAATAATAAAAAAAAATTGAACTCTAGGGAAAATAAACTATTTAAAAAAATAATAAACAAACAAAAGAGATACGTAAGTGGAAAGAGAATCTCTTCCTAGATGTAAAAGAATCACATAAAGACATAAATTCTCCTTTGCTTAAATTATAAATGTATTTTGGATCCATTAGGATTTTTTTTTTAACTTGACAGGATGATTCCAAAGTTTTTTTTTGAAGAATGAACAAAAAAATTAAAAGGAAAGAATAAGGTAATTTCCAGTGCCTAGTATTGGAATGCATTTTAAAAATGACAATTTTTATAATACTGTGTATATGTACAGGAATACAGACATCCTTAAAAAACTTAGACAATCCAAAAACAGACCAAGCTTTATCTAAGCACTTACTATTTGATCAAGAGTGGTCATTTAATAAGTAAGTCTTGGATAAATTATTCTTTTTGGAAATATAAAATAAAATTAGTATATAGATTCACCTGTACAACAGTATCAATCCCAAGTAGATTAAATACAGAAATGCAGTTGAAAACCACACACACTAAATAATTAGAATAACATGTGGGTAAGTATTAATTTGATCCCGGGTCAATGAAGGCCCTTATAAATATATTTTTTTAAATAGTATATGTGACTATGTAAAGACTTAAAATGTCTTTATCTTAAAAATAAACATGAGCAAAAATAGATACATTGGGAAAAATACTCTCAAATTATACAGCAAAGTAGGTCTTAATATTGTTATATAAAAACACTTAAAACTAATAAAAGGACATGAACTGGGAACTTTATAATGAAAAATAAATAAGAAACATTAATAAACATGCAAGTTCACAAAGTGTCCAAGAAAAGTAAATTAAAGCAACAATGAAACGCCACTGACCAAAATTTTTTGTTCATTTATTTGTACTGTAATGACAATCAGTGTGTTGGCACTTTTATATACTACCGAGAAAGAGTAAAGTACAACCTTTCCATCAAACTGCTTTCCAAAACATATCAAAACTGCTCAGAGCCTAACTCAGCTATTTAACTTTGGGAAGTTATCCTATGGAAATCATCAGAAATATTCTAAGGACTCCCCTGGTGGCGCAGTGGTTAAGAATCCACCTGCCAAGGCAGGGGACATGGGCTCGATCCCTGGTGCAGGAAGATCCCACATGCTGCAGAGCAACTAAGCCCATGCACCACAACTACTGAGCCTGTGCTCTAGAGCCCATGAGCCACAACTACTGAGCCCACATGCCACAACTACTGAAACCCATGCACCCTAGAGCCTGCATGCCACAACTACTGAAGCCCACGCGCCTACAGCCTGTGCTGTGCCACAAGACAAGCCACTGCAATGAGAAGCCCACGCACCGCAACAAAGAGTAGCCCCCACTCGCCGCAACTAGAGAAAGCCCACATGCAGCAATGAAGACCCAATGCAGCCAAAAAAAATAAATAAGTGTTCTAAGATATAACCATAAGGATGATCATTGCAGAAAGTTTTACAACATGAGGTCAGTAAAATATACAATAATGCTAGGAAATTGATCAATTAAATTGTTAATTATAATTGCAATGAATACTGAGCAACAATTAGACTATCAAAGCATAATAATGAGGAAAATCTTACAATATTATTAGAAGTGGTGAAATATAAAATAACATTCACAGTAATTTATAATAGTTTAAATTATGAGGTTGTTTAATATAAATAACTAGAATTATATAGACCAAAATAAAAAGTTCTAGATATATTAGGATGGTGAGATTTTTATTTTATTCTTTATAATTATCAAATTTTCCAGAAAGAAAAAAAACTGGAAAAAGTACAATCCATGCTAATAGGAAAAAAAGTAAAAAACAAAGTGGTAATAATATCAACAATATAAAACAAAAATTAAAGAAGGCAGAAAAAGTCATTCTAGACCGGAGACCCATGTGCAAAAGCACTAGAGTGGAAAAGAGTTTGAGATGTTCTTGGAACTCCCAAGTAATTCTGTGTGGCTAAGTCACAGGCTATATAAGGGGTCAATTCTTTTTTTTTAACTTTTTATTTTATATTGGAATATAGTTAACAATTTGTGCTAGTTTCAGACGTACAGCAAAGTGATTCAGTTATACATATACATGTATCTATTCTTTTTAAGTTCTTTTCCCATTTAGGTTATTACAGAATATTGAGCAGAGTTCCCTGTGCTATACAGTAGGTCCTTGTTGGTTATCTATTTTAAATATAGCAGTGTGTAAATGTCAATCCCAAACTCTCAATCTATCCCTCCCCCCACCCTTCCCCTCTGGTAACCGTTAAGTTAGTTCTCTAAGTCTGTGAGTCTGTTTCTGTTTTGTAAATAGTTCATTTGTATCAATTGTTTTTAGATTACGTATGTAGGCAATATCATAGGATATTTGTCTTTCTCTGTCTGACTTACTTCACTCAGTATGACAATCTCTAGGTCCATCCATGTTGCTGCAAATGGCATTATTTCATTCTTTTTAATGGCTGGGTAATATTCCATTGTATATATGTACCACATCTTCATTCCTGTTGATGGACATTTAGGTTGCTTCCATGTCTTGGCTATTGTAAACAGTGCTGAAATGAACATTGGGGTGTATGTATCCTTTTGGACCATGTTTTTCTCTGGATATATGCCCATGAGTGGGAGTATACGATCATATGGTAGCTCTGTTTTTAGTTTTATAAGGAACCTCCATAGTGTTCTCCACAGTGGCTCTACCAATTTACATTCCCACCAACAGTGTAAGAGGGTTCCCTTTTCTGTACACCCTCTCCAGCATTTATCGTTTGCAGAGTTTTTGATGATGGCCATTCTGACTGGTGTGAGGTGATATCTCATTGTAGTTTTGATTTGCATTTCTCTAATAATTTAGTGATGTTGAGCATCTTTTCATGTGCCTCTTGGCCATCTGTATATCTTCTTTGGAGAAGTGTCTGTTTAGGTCTTCTTCCCATTTTTTGATTGGGTTGTTTGTTTTTATGATATTAAGCTGCATGAGCTGTTTGTAAATTTTGGAGACTAATCCCATGTTGCTCACATCATTTGCAATATTTTCTCCCATTCTGCAGGTTGTCGTTTCATTTTAATGGTTTCCTTTGCTATGCAAAAAAGCTTTTGAGTTTAATTAGGTCCCATTTGTTTATTTTTGTTTTCCATTACTCTGGGAGAGGGATCAAAAAAATATTGGTGCGATTTATGTCAGAGTGTGTTCTGCCTATCTTTTCCTCTAAAAGTTTTATAGTGTACGGTCTTAATTTAGGTCTTTAATCCATTTTGAGTTTATTTTTGTGTATGCTGTTCAAGAATGTTCTAATTTCATTTTTTTACATGTAGCTGTCCAGTTTTCCCAGCACCATTTATTGAAGAGACTGACTTTCCTCCATTGTATAGTCTTGCCTCCTTTGTCATAGATGAATTGACCATAGGTGTGTGGGGTTTTTTTTTTTAATTTTTTGGCTGCACCTCATGGCATGTGGGATCTTAGTTCCCCGACCAGGGTTCGAACCCACACCCTTTGCAGTGGGAGTGCAGAGTCTTAACCACCAGACCACCAGGGAAGTCCCCGTGGGTTTATTTCTGGGCTTTCTATCCTGTTCCATTGATCTATATTTCCGTTTTTGTGCCAGTACTATACTGTCTTGATGACTATAGCTTTGTAGTATAGTCTGAAGTCAGGGAGCCTAATTTCTGCAGCTCCGTTTTTCTCTCTCAATATTGCTTTGGCTATTCAGGATCTTTTGTGTCTACTTAAAATTTTAAGATTTTTGTTCTAGTTCTGTGAAAAATGCAATTCTAAGGGATGTGGTTCAAAAAGGACCTTGTGAAGAATGTGTTAGTTTCCTACTGCTGCTGTAACAAATTGCCACACAGGTGCTTGAAGCAACAAATTTGTTACTTTACAGTTTTGGTGGTCAAAAGTCTGAAATGGATCTCATTAGCTAAAATCAAGGTAGGCAGGACTGTGCTCCTTTCTAGAGGTTCTAAGGGAGAATCCATCTTCTAGTGGCGAGTCACATTACTTGGCTTGTGGCTCCCTTACATCTTCAAAGCCAACAATGGCAAATCAAGACTTGCTCACAATGCCATCTCTCTGGTTCTGACTCTTCTGCCTCTTTCATCCCCATTTATAATGACCCTTGTGGCTACATAAGACCCACTCAGATGATCCCGAATGATCTCTTTATTTGAAGGACAGCCAATTAGCAACCTTAATTCCCCCTTGCCATGTAGTATAATATATTCATAGGTTGTGGGATTAGGATGTGAACATCTTTGGGGGGAAGGCCATTATTCTGTGTACTAAAAAATGTTTCCTCTGGAGATAGATTGATGGTGGGGAGACCAGTTAAAGTCTACTTTATCAACATAATGACAAATATTTAACTGGCTGGGAGAAAATGGTGTCTTATTGAGACTTGCAGAGTATGAAAGAATGGGCGGGTGGGGTGGGGTGGTGGTAGACTAACCAGAGGGACTGTCGCCTCACTCCTTCTCACAGGTTCAAATTGTGTGTTTAGGGCAATGCTTTGCATATAGTAGAGGCTCAAGAGATACTTGCTGAATCATTGATTGACCTAAGGAATAATTCATTCCTCTACTTTTCTTCTAAAGTTCAGTGATTTCTGCTCAAATTTCCTGGATATCTACTGCCTGAACCCTTTATTTTAGTACTTGATCAAGCCTTAACATTATTTATTTATTTGTTTGTATTCTTCATTTCACCAACGAAGTTGAAATATTATTCATTTATTGAGAACTAACTACAGTATTGTCCATGATCTAGTTTATGTGAGTGGTACTCTATGAACTACACTTTCAAAACCTGGTTTCATGAGCAAACTTTTACATGTAATGTGGACACTCCACGTTTACATAGCTGATTATTTTCTGCATGTAGATAAGACTAAAATCTTTGTTCCCTTTTCTATTTTTATTGCCTCCAGGCCAATTCCCACATGATCATAAAGGGATTCATTGGGTGGGTTGTGAGTTTACTAGAATAACAAAGGAAAGCCTTCTCTGTATATTTCACATGAGTTGATCACCCCCTCCAATATCCTGTTATATTATTGGATTTTTAAAATAGTACAGAGTTTCTGCTCTGATAATTACTAGTGGATAGTTCCCTGCTATTTTCAGTAGAGGTGAACGCAACAAAGTATAAAAAGAGCAGAGCTCAGACTCTAAATCTTAGACACAGTATGTGAATATTAAAAATAAGTGGGCTATATGCCATTTGTTATCTTGGAAATTTTTGAATTTTTCCTGTAGTATCTTTTCATTGAGTACATACATATAATTTAATAATCAAACAGAAATAATCTTTTTTAAGTTCATTTTTACAGGAGTATATTTGCTTTAGAATGTTGTGTTAGTTTCTGCTGCTGTACAGCAAAGTGAATCAGCTATACGTATACATATACCCCCTTTTTTGGATTTCCTTCCCATTTAGGTCACCACAGAACACTGAGTAGAGTTCCCCGTGCTATACAGTAGGTTCTCATTAGTTATCTATTTTATACATAGTAGTGTATATATGTCAATCCCAATCTCCCAATTCATCCCACCCCACCCTTTCCCCCTTGGTATCCTTACCTTTGTTCTCTACATATGTGACTCTATTTCTGCTTTGCAAATAAGTTCATCTGTACCATTTTTCTAGATTCCACATATAAGTGATATTATACGATATATGTTTTTCTCTTTCTGACTTCAGTCTTTATGACACTCTCTAGGTCCATCCACGTCTCTGCAAATGGCACAATTTCGCTCCTTTTTATGGCTGAGTAATATTCCATTGTATATATGTACCACATCTTCTTTATCCATTCCTCCATTGATGGACATTTAGGTTGTTTCCATGTCCTGGCTATTGTAAATAGTGCTGCTATGAACATAGGGGTGCACGTATCTTTTTGAAGTATGGTTTTCTCCAGATATATGCCCAGGAGTGGGATTGCTGGATCATATGATAACTCTATTTTTAGTTCTTTAAGGAACCTCCATACTGTTATCCATACTGGCTGCACCAATTTACATTCCCACCAACAATGTAGGAGGGTTCCCTTTTCTCCACACCCTCTCCAGCATTTATTATTTGTAGATTTTTTGATGATAGCCATTCTGACCAGTGGGAGGTGATACCTCATTGTAGTTTTGATTTGCATTTCTCCAAAAATTAGTGATGTTGAGCATCTTTTCATGAAACAGAAGTAATCTTAATGGATTGTACACTAAAGCTGTATCAGGATTAGATATATCCATGACAAAGAAACAGCAGAGTCAAATTTATAATATAGCATAGATCTGAGGGTATGCCAAAAGCCAAAGATGGTGTATGTGATTTTCCCTGTCTGTAAAATAAACAGTAACAATGGAAGAAGTTCTGACTACTAGTCAGGAATAAATGTGGGTCCATTTCTGATTCTGCCAAATATAGAAAGAGGGATTGAACTAGATCTTTATGTTTTATTTTTTATTGAAGTATAGTTGATTCATAATCTTAGTTTTAAGTGTGCAATATAGTGATTCGGTATTTTTATAGATTATTTAAAGTTATGACAAAATAATGGCTGTATTTCATTGTTTATACATGATAGTTTGTGTCTCTTAATTCCATACCCCTATTTTGCCCCTCCCCCCTACCCTCACCCCACTGGTAACCACTAGTTTGTTATCTATATCTGATTCAGTTTCTGTTATATACGTTGATTTGTTTTATGTTTTAGAGTCCACATATAAGTTATAACATACAGTATTTGTCTTTCTCTGTCTGACTTATTTCACTAAGCATAATACTCTCTAGGTCCATTCATGTAGTGGCAGTTTTCAGAATTTCCTTCTTTTTTTATGGCTGAGTAATTTCCTTTGTGTATATATGTGTGTGTGAGTGTGCATACTTACATACATACACATACCACACCATCTTTATCCATTCTTCTGTCGGTGGTGACTTAGGCTGCTTACATATTCTGGCTATTGTAAATAATGCTGCTATGAATATTGGGGTGCATGTATCTTTTTGAAATCGTCTTTTTGTTTTCTTCAGCTATATAGCCAGAGGTGAAATTGCTGGATCACATGATAGTTTTTTTAGTTTTTTGAGAAAACTCCATACTGTTTTCCATAGTGGCCGCACCAATTTACAGTTCCACAAATAGTGTACTAGGGTTGCTTTTTCTCCACATCCTCAGCAATATTTGTTATTTATGTTCTTTTTGATGATAGCCATTCTGACAGATGTGAGGTGATATCTCATTGTGGTTTTGATTTGCATTTCTCTGATGATTAGTGATGTTGAGAATTTTTTCATGTGCCTGATGAACATCTGTATGTCTTCTTTGGGAAAATGTCTATTCATGTCTTCTGCCCAGTTTTTAATCAGGTTGTTTTTTTGATATTGGGTTGTATGAGCTGTTTATATATTTTAGATGTTAACCTCTTATCAGTCATAGCATTTGAAAATATTTTCTCCTATTCAGTAGGCTATCTTTTCATTTTGTCGGTGGTTTCCTTTGATGTGTAAAAGCTTTTAAGTTTAGTTACATCCCATTTATTTATATTTGCTTTTATTTCTTTTGCCTTAGGAGACAGATCCAAAAAAAAAATATTGCTATGATTTATGTCACAGAGTGTCATGTTCTCTTCTAGGAGTTTCATGGTTTCAGGTCTTACATTTAAGTCTTTGATCCATTTTGAGTTTATTTTGTATATAGTGTGAGTAAATGTTTTCTAATCTCATTCTTTTACATGTAGATGTCCAGTTTTCCCAGCACCACTTATTGAAAAGAATGTCTTTTCTCCATTGTATATTCTTGCCTTCTTTGTTGTACATTAATTGACCCTAAGTGCATGGGTTTATTTCTGGGCTCTCTATTCTGTTCCACGATCTATTTGTCTGTTTTTGTGCCAGTACCACGCTGTTATGGTTACTGTGGCTTTGTAGTATATAGTCTGAAGTCAGGGAGCTTGATACCTCCAGCTTTGTTCTTTTTTCTGGGCATTGGTTTGGCAATTCGGCATCTTTTGTGGTTCCATATAAATTTTAAGATTATTTTTTCTAGAACTGTGAAAAATGTCATGGGTATTTTGATAGATTATATTAACCATGTAGAGTGCTTTTTAACAGTATTAATTCTCCCAATCCAAGAGCATGAGATAGCTTTCCACTTCTTTGTATCATTTTCAAATTTCTTAATCAATGTTTTATAGTTTTCAGAGTATCGGTCTTTCACCTTCTTGGTTAAGTTTATTCCTAGGTATTTTATTCTTTTTGATGTGGTTTTAAACAGTATTGATTTTTTGGCTTTCTCTTTCTGTTAGCTCATTGTTGAATTTTGTCAAAAGCTTTTCCTGTGTGTATCAAGATGATCATGTGATTTTTATACTTCCTTTTGTTAATGTAGTGCTTCACATTGATTGATTTGCGATACTGGATAATTCCACTTGATCATGGTGTATGACCCTTTATATATAGAATTCAATTTACTAATATTTTGTTGAGGATTTTTGCATCTGTATTCATTAGAAATACAGGCCTGCAATTTTTTTGTAGTGTCTTTGTCTGGTTTTGATGTCAAGGTAATGATGGCCTCATAATATGAATTTGGGAGTGTTCCATCCTCTTTAATTTTTTAGAATAGTTTGAGAAGGACATGTATTAGCTATTATTTTGTCTGTTCTTTCCTAATTCAGTCTTGGCAGGTTGTATGTTTCTAGAAATTTGTCCGTTTCTTCCAGGTTGTTGGCATATAACTGGTCATAGTATTCTCTTAGGATTTTTCGATTCTCTGTGGTATTGGTTGTTATTTCTCCTCTTTCATTTCTTATTTTGTTTATTTGGGTCCTCTCTCTTTTCTTCTTGATGAGCCTGCCTAAAGGCTTATCCATTTTGTTTATCTTTTCATAAAACCAGGTCTTGGTTGCACTGATCTTTTTTGTGTTGTTGTTGTTGTTGGGTTTTTTTGCTATTTTATTTATTGCCTCTCTGATCTTTATTTCCTTCCTTCTGCTGACTTTGGTCTTTATTTGTTCTTTTCCTAATTCCTTTACATGGTAGTTTAGCTTCCTTATTTGAGATTTTTCTTGTTTCCAATGTAGGCCTATATTGCTATAAACTCCCTCTTAGAACTGCTTTTTTGCTGCACCCCATAAATTTTGGAAAGTTGTGTTTTCATGTTCATTTGTCTCTAGGTATTTTCCAATTTCCTCTTTGATTTCTTCACTGAACCATTGGTTTTTTTTTATAAGCATGTTGTTTAGTCTCCATGTGTTTGTGCTTTTCCTATTTTTCTTCCTCTAATTGATTTTAGTTTCATACTGTTGTAGTCAGAAAAGGATGCTTAATATAATTTCTATCGTCTTAAATTTGTTGGGACTGGTTTTGTGGCCTAGCATATGATCTATCCTGGAAAACGTTCCATGTGCACCTGAAAAGAATGTGTATTCTGCTGTTGTTGGATGGAATGTCCTGTAGATATCTGTTATGTCCAACTGGTCTGTCGTGTCATTTAAGGCCACTGTTTACTTACTGATTTTCTGCCTGTATGATCTGTCCATTGATGTAAGTGGGGTATTAAAGTCCCCCACTATTACCGTGTTACTGTTGATTTGTCCTGTTATGGCTGTTGGCATTTGCCTTCTATATTGAGGTGCTCCTATGGTGGATGTAGATATATTTACAATTGTTAGATCTTCTTATTGGGTTGATCCTGTGATCATTATGTACTGTCTTTCTTTGCCTCTTGTAACAGTCTTTATTTTAAAGTCTATTTTGTCTGATACAAGTATTGCTACCCCAGCTTTCTTATTGTTTCCATATGCTTGAAATATCTTTTTCCATCCCCTCACTTTCAGTCTGTGTGTGTCTTTAGCACTGAAGTGAGTCTCTTGTAACCAGCATATAGGTGGGTCTTGTTTTTTAAGCCAATCAGCCAACCTGTGTCTTTTGATTGGAGCATTTAGTCCCTTGACATTTAAAGTAATTATTGATAGGTATGTACTTATTGCTGTTTTATTACTTATTTTCTGGTTGTTTTTGTAGTTCTTCCCTGTTTTTTTCTTCTTTAAGTTTCCTCCCTAGTGATTTAATGATTTTCTTTAGTGATGTCTTTGTGTTCCTTTCTATCTTGTTTCTGTGTATCTATTGTAGGTTTCTGATTTGTGGTTACCATGGAATTCATCATATATGTTGGCCTATAAATTATATCTATTTGTTTTAAACAGGTAGTCCTTTAAGTTCAAATACATTCTAAAAGATCTATGTTTTTACTTCCTTCCTCCACATTTTGTGGGGGTTTTTTGAATTTTTGAATTTTATTTTATTTTTTTATACAGCAGGTTCTTATTAGTTATCCATTTTATACATATTAGTGTATGTATATGTTTTTTAATCACTTTTTAAAAAACATTATTTATTTATTTATTTTTGGCCGTGTTGGGTCTTCGTTTCTGTGCAAGGGCTTTCTCTAGTTGCGGCAAACGGGTGCCACTCTTCATCGCGGCGCACGGGCCTCTCACCACCGCGGCCTCACTTGTTGCGGAGCACAGGCTCCAGACGCGCAGGCTTAGTAGTTGTGGCTCACGGGCTTAGTTGCTCCGTGGCATGTGGGATCTTCCCAGACCAGGGCTCGAACCCGTGTCCCCTGCCTTGGCAGGCGGATTCTAAACCACTGCGCCAACAGGGAAGCCCCTATGTATGTTTTTGATGTCATATTTTACATCTTTGTTTATCTCTTTACTGATTATTTTAGTTATACTTGATTTTACAATTTTTTTCTCTTTTAATCTTCATGCTAGCTTATTTAAGTGGTGGATCCTCAGCCTTTATTACATATTTGCCTTTAACAGTAGGATTTTTCCTTTCCTAGAGATATTTACTTCTTGTTATAGCCTTTTCTTTTCCACTTAGAGAAGACATTTTAACTTTTCTTTTAGGTCAGTTTTGTGAGAGATGTATTTGAAGTGAACACAAGTCATGTCTTTCCTAAGGGTGTGCTGGCAGCTGTCACCTTGTTAGGAGGTGGGGCAGGAGAATGGAGGGGCTAGTACGTCCCCTCTGCTCAGTGGCTGTCACTGCCCTATCGGGGTGGGGTCCGGCCCCACATTGCTTGAGCAGAAGCCCTGATGTTCAGGTCCAAGCTGGCTCAGTTCCCTTTATGCATGTGGTTTCCCCCTCCCAACATTGGCAGCCTTGCCCCAGAGGCGTTTAGTGCTGGAACAAGAGGAGTGGGTGTTAATGTTTGATGAGGGTCAGGTCTTGGGTTGTGGCAGTCTAGCTAACATCAGGGATCTGGACTGCCTCTGATGGGCCACCTGTACAATTGCCAGTAGTGGCTGCCCTCTCCCTGCTCAGATGCAGCTTAGGGTTTAAGCCCACCTCAGCATCTCACAGCTGAGTTTTTTTCTCAGTTGTGGCAGCCCTTGCTCCAGTGTGGAGCAGCGACATGAGGCAAGTGTTGCTAAAGCGTTTGGTCGGTTCAGGCCGGGGTCCATGCCGACATGGTTGTGGAAAACCAGTCAGCCACCTGAATGGCTTCAGTCTACCTTTTCTGCCCTGCTTTGGGAGCAACTAAGTATTCATGTTCTCCTCACAAGTGGAGACCAGACTTCCTATAGCCCTCCTGGCAGTCCCACCAGCCCTCTGTCCGGCCAAGGGGGCTTGTCTTCCCTTTGTAGGACCCCAGGGTTGGAGTGCCTAATATGTGCCTCAAACCACTCACTACCCAGGGAGGGTTTCTGCCCATGTAACTCCCTTTTTCCTCTGAGTTTCCCTCCCAGGGGACAGGTCCCAACCTGATTACT
This sequence comes from Balaenoptera physalus, assembly GCF_965194825.1. Lineage (NCBI taxonomy): Eukaryota > Metazoa > Chordata > Mammalia > Artiodactyla > Balaenopteridae > Balaenoptera > Balaenoptera physalus. Next base: position 23,071,400 of record NC_138903.1, on the reverse strand, counting down.
TCTCTTCCTTTCCTACCCAATTCTGTGTGTATCTTTCTTACAGCCTTGGTTGTACAGGGGTCTTTCTGCTAATCTTCACTTAGTTCTCAGTGAGAATTGTGTGACATGTAGATGTATTTTTGATGTGTTCTTGGGCAGAGGTGAGTTCTGCATCCTCCTACTCTGCTATCTTGATTCGAGTCTTTGAACTGGGTCTTTTTTTTTTTTTTTATAAATTTATTTATTTATTTTTGGCTGTGTTGGGTCTTCGTTTCTGTGCGAGGGCTTTCTCTAGTTGTGGCGAGCGGGGGTCACTCTTCATCGCGGTGCGCGGGCCTCTCACTGTCGCGGCCTCTCTTGTTGCGGAGCACAGGCTCCAGACGCGCAGGCTCAGTAGTTGTGGCTCATGGGCCCAGTTGCTCTGCGGCATGTGGGATCTTCCCAGACCAGGGCTCGAACCCGTGTCCCCTGCATTGGCAGGCAGATTCCCAACCACTGCGCCACCAGGGAAGCCCTGAACTGGGTCTTTAGACTAAGAAATGAATGAGTTCCTCAAAGGAGGAGTGATACATTTTACAGGATAGAAGAGGGCATCTGCTGAAGTCAGGATTGAAATGGAGAAAAGAAAAACATGAAAAAGTCAGAAAATGTTGAGAGTACTAAGATGATTGATATAAAAAATAATTGCAAAATATGTTTCAGATGATGGTAAAATATTTCATTCTTCTCTGTCTTCTCTTTCCCTCTCTCTCTTTCTTCTGTGCTTATCGAGAGACTAAGTTCAGGCCAGCCCTTATGCTAATTGCTGAAGACATAAAGATTGGATCTTTGTGGCAATGTCATAATTTAATAAGTAAAAACAGGTCTTTTATTTTGAAGTACAAATTAAGTCTTCAAGTAACAATTTATGCATAATAGAAGTTTACCAGTGAAGTACTATAAAATCTACATTGATATAACATATCCTGGAGATGCCTTTTTTTAAAGCTGTGTAAAATTGTCCTTGCCCTATATAGACTCATATTCTAATAAAGGACCCAGGCATAAAATCATTTACTATATACTTTACTTTAACAATTTTTAAAGAAAGATCAAGAGATCAGCAAGTAGAGAGAGAAAGAGAGAAGTAGGGAGGAAAAGCGTTCCTGGTAGAGATTATTTCCTGGAACTGTTTTTGTAAGAAATAAAATTATAAATGTATTAAGAGCCACGATTCATTGAAGGCCTTGTATCTATGGTCAAAGTTATAACTTCTCCTAGAACAGTAGAAAGCTTCTATTAAAGTTTTTTTTTATTTGTTTGTTTTTTGTTTTTTTTTAAGCAGGATAATGGGCCTGCATGTTGGTACATGGATGGCAAAATAAAACTGAAGCATTAACAAAGGCAAGATCTTGTTAAGAGCCGCATCTTTAAACTTTTCATTTATTTATGTATCAATTCAACACATATTATTAAGCACCCACTAGGTGCATAAGTTTATGTTAGGTTTTGAGGATGCAGCTCTGAGCAAATGAGAAACAATCCTGCCAAAATAGCCCTTAGGATCTTAGGAAAACAATCACTGAATTGATACATCCATCATTTATTTGGTACATCAGGCATTGCTGTGTGTGCTAAAAAATATACTGAACAAGACATAAAAAGTCTTTACTTATGGTGGGGGAGGCAGAGAAAAAAATGAAATTGAAATTTCAGGCATGGATAACTGTTATGAAGAAAACAGTATTGTGATAGAGATCACTGGGTTAGCTAGGAACCCAGCGATCTGGGTTCTTCTTTCATAAACCATAATTGGCTTAGATAAGAATTCAAAACGAGAATGAATCAGCCATGGAATTTTCAGGAAATAGAAACTATAGAGGTTGTACTGAGACATCAGAAGGTTAGCATGCTAGAGAAATGGAAACAAGGTCAGTGTGGCTGGAATGTGGGAAGCAGTGGGGGAGTACGAAGAAATAATTTTGGAGAGATAGACAAGGACTGAATAATATAGAGCCTTATATGACTGGGCAAAGATTTTGGAATATATTCTAATTATATTGGGAAACATAGAGAATTTGATTCTGTGGTGTAACATAACGTTATTTGTATTTGCAAGAGGATTGATTTGGGTGCTATGTAGTTAACGGAAATTACCAGAGGCAAGAGTGAAACAATCAAGAGACTATCAATCATTCTATTCCAGGTTAGAGATGATAGTATATTTGAACTGAAAAGAAGATGGAGAAAAACTGGAAAAATTGGGGATATATTTTGGAGGTGGAATGAATAAAACTTTCTAATGTGAGGGAATGAGAAGCACGAATAATTTCTAGATGTTGTCACTTGAGCAGCTGGGTGGATGGTTGTGCCTCTGGCTGAGTGATAAGGGGAGGGATTGTGCAGACAGCAGGTTGATCTTGGGGTATGCTCCAGTAATCAAGAATATGTTACAGTTAAGAGTTTTTGAAAATCAAAAAGAAAACCTTAAAAGTAGTAAACGGTAAATAGACAGTTTGATATACAAATGTTTTGTCCAGGGACAAGTCAGGGTTGTAGACATGTATTGGGGGAAATGGTATTTAAAGTCTTGGGACTGAGTTAAATAATCTAAGAAGGGAGAGTAGGTAAGAATGAGAAGGGAGGTCAAGACCAAGTCATGGAGCAACCAAACCAACATTTAAAGATTCGGCAGCAGAATCAAAGAAGCTGCCTGTTAGTGGGGAGGAAAATCTCTTAGAAGCCAAAAGGAGAAAGTATTTCAGAAATGGAAGAGTTAATATTTTGGTGAAATGTTGCTTAGTGAGGACTAGGAACATGGAGATTGTTGTTGACCTTGATAACAACAGTTTCAGTGAAGTAGAAGAGACAGAAAAGCCTTGATGGAATGGATTTGGGAAAGAACAGAAGGTGAGGAGGTTGAGACAGCAACTATAGATAACTGTTTTGGTAAAATTTTCTATACCTATAAAATAGGGAAGAAATAACTGATGACACAGGAGAAAGAGTGTCTTATTTCAAGAAGAAAATTGTTTAGAAAGCCAAGTGCGAATGGGTCAAGAGATCATGTGCAGGGTGTAGCATTTTTCCAAGCAAGTGCAGTGGAAGTACTGAGGAGCAAGTGAATTAGTGATGGTAAGGAAGTTGTTATAATGAAGGACCCTGGAAACTATGCTGGATAAGAGGGGAATTGCACTTACTTGAGGGATGAGTATGAGGGGTGTGATGGTGGGTACAGAAATATATAATAGAGTAGAGGTTTAGATGTAGTTAAGGAGTGATAGTGAGGGTACAGAGTGAGCTGGAAGGATTGGTGGTGGTGGTAGTCAGGGTTGTAATTACAGGATTATCACTGCGCTGAGTGTTAAGAGGGATAAATAGAGGACATTGTAGGAGCATAAAGCCAGACAGACCTAGCCAGATTTGCAATGTCAAGAAGTCTTCCTAACAGAAATATTGAAGTTGAGGCCATTAAGATGTGAAAGAGACAGTTACATGGAGTAAAGTGGAAAGTGTTCTATTTAAAAAGAAGGCCCTGCCCTGTTAAACTGATGGAGAACTGGAACAGTTAATTAATCAATGAATTTGTTCACACAACACACATTGAGTACCTTCTATGTTCTAGGCACTATTTTGGGGGTGGGGGGAGGTATTACAATTGATGATATAGTTCCTGCCTGTGTGGAGCTTGCATTCTAGTGGAAGGAGTTAAAAAGTAGTTCTGAAAGAGGAGTAAAACACAGGGGCAGAAAGTGGTACAGCCAAGGATGCAGAGACTGGGGTAGCAGCATCATGGTGGACCTTGGATAAGGAGTAAGGCCTTTATCTTATGGGTAAAGAAAATGCACTGAAGGGATTTGGACAATAAGGGAGCAGATTTGCATTTTTGTTATAAAAACTCTACATGATCATTATAAAAGAAATCAAAGCAAAGAAGGTTAAACTAAAAACAAAAAAAAGATCCCCTCCCTTTCTGGTCTTCAACCACAAAAATACTACTGTTGGTAATTCTTTTGTTTCTTTACAAGTAGACACATAGACACACACATATATGTGCATTAGTTTCCAAACCATGCATTATACACACACACACACACACACGTATACTTGATATATTTTGAGTATTTTGTCATATCAACACATATAGATCTACCTCAGTCTTAAAAGAATTTATTTACTTCCAGTGTTGTATCTTAATTTAACTTGCCATCTACTATTAGACATCTAGGTTGCTCCTTTTATTAAAACCAGGTGTTAAATAGATCTGCAAAATTGTAAATCAAATTGTAAAACACTCTTCTAATTTTGTTTCAGAAAGGTTATTTTTCATAAAATGCGTTATTTATGTTAACATGAATGGGTTGGAAGATAACTACCTATGGGTCTGTCATGTTTCTGCACTTTCTTGTGAGTGGAGGCACTCACTCCCTTTGTTCTGGACTACTTTTTCAAGGATGTTTATGTAGTAAACAGCCTGGGAGACAGAGATAATGTCTTCCTCAATTGCAAAGAGCAGTTATGCTTACTGCCCATTATAAAAAAAACCGGGCTCCTAAACTCAAGTTTCCTCCCCTGTAACATGACTCACACTGCATGTGCTCATGTCATCTGGCACTCTTCATGTTGCCCTGTGGGAAGTGGTGCTCGGAATTAGTAAAAGAAAATTACAGTACTCTGACCACTATTAATGTGAGTTATTTCCTTTCTCATTTCTCTTTTGCCAGCATCCACGAAACTGTGGCAGGCTAACTTGTAAAAGCTCAGATGCATCACAGCTCTAAACAGTTTATTAAACCATATCTCAGTTTCAGTTTTAATACTGTACATGTTGATAGATATAACACACATATAGGCTTTGTATTAATTCTCTCAACAAGTGTTAAGGCCTGATACACTTAATTTTTTAAAAAATTTATTTTATATTGGAGTATAGTTGATTAACAATGTTGTGTTAGTTTCAGGTGTACAGCAACGTGATTCAGTTATACATATACATGTATCTATTCTTTTTCAAGTTCTTTTCCCATTTAGGTTATTGAGCAGAGTTCCCTGTGTTATACAGTAGGTCCTTGTTGATTATCTATTTTAAATATAGCAGTGTGTACATGTCAATCCCAAACTCCCAATTTGTCCCTCCCCCTTAACATTCCTTGCCAATAACCGTAAGTTCATTACGTAAGTCTGTGAGTCTGTTTCTGTTTTGTAAATAAGTTCATTTGTATCATTTTTTAAAGATTCTACATATAAGCTATCTCATATGGTATTTGTCTTTTCTCTGTCTGACTTACTTCACTCAGTATGATAATCTCCAGGTCCATCCGAGTTGCTGCAAATGGCATTATTTCATTCTTTTTTATGGCTGAGTAATATTCCATTGTATATGTGTACCACATCTTCTTTATCCATTCTTCTGTTGATGGCCATTTAGGTTGCTTCCATGTCCTGGCTATTGTAAACAGCACTGCAATGAACATTGGGGTGCTTGTATCCTTTCAAACCATGTTTTTCTCTGTATATATGCCCAGGAGTGGGATTGCTGGATCATATGGTAGCTCTATTTTTACTGTTTTAAGGAACCTCCATACTGTTCTCCATAGTGGCTGTACCAATTTACATTCCCACCAACAGTGTAGGAGGGGTCTCTTTTCTGCACACCCTCTCCAGCATCTATGCTTTGTAGAATTTTTGATGATGGCCATTCTGACTTGTGTGAAGTGATATCTCATTGTACTTTTGATTTGCATTTCTCTAATAATTAGCGATGTTGAGCATCTTTTCATGTGCCTCTTGGCCATCTGTATGTCTTCTTTGGAGAAATGTCTATCTAGCTCTTCTGCCCATTTTTTGATTGGGTTGTTTGTTCTTTTGGTATTGAGCTGCATGAGCTGTTGGTATATTTGGAGCTTAATCCCTTGTCAGTTGTATCGTTTGCAAATATTTTCTCCCATTCTGTGGGTTGTCTTTTCGTTTTGTCTGTGGTTTCCTTTGCTGTGCAAAAGCTTTTGAGTTTAATTAGGTCCCATTTGTTTATTTTTGTTTTTATTTCCATTACTCTAGGAGACAGATTGAGAAAGATATTGCTGTGGTTTATGTCAAAGAGTGTTCTGCCTATGCTTTCCTCTAAGAGTTTTCTAGTGTCCGGGCTTTTACATTTAGATCTTTAATCCGTTTTGAGTTTATTTTTGTGTATGGTGGTAAAGAATGTTCTAATTTCATTTTTTTACAAGTAGCTGTCCAGTTTTCCCAGAACCACTTATTGAAGAGACTGTCTTTTCTCCATGTATATTCTTGCCTTCTTTGTCATAGATTAGGTGACCATAGGTGCATGGGTTTATCTCTGGGCTTTCTATCCTGTTGCATTGATCTGTATTTCTGGTTTTTTGCCAGTACCATGCTGCTTTCATGGCTGTAGCTTTGTAGTATAGTCTGAGGTCAGTTAGGGAGCCGATTCTTCCAGCTCCATTTTTCTTTCTCAAGATTGCTTTGGCTATTCGGGATCTTTTGTGTCTCCATACAAATTTTAAGATTTTTGTTCTAGTTCTGTGAAAGATGCCATTGGAATAAAGGCTTTTTAATATCATCAACCTTTTGTTAGAGTGCATGGGTTTCCTGATATCAAAAAGTATATCAACCACTGCTACATAATACTTCATTATATTATTAATTTATTTACCCATTTTACTGATGGACATTGGATTGTTTCTTATTTTGGCAATTTTGAATAAACCTGCTATAAATATCCTAGTATGTTTTTCTGTGCACCTTTATTTTGAGAAGATATGTGGGGTTTATGCTATTATAAATGGTAATATTTTTTAACATTTCATGTTCCAATTTTGCTGGTACATAGAAATATAATTGATTTTTATATGTTGACCTTACGTATTATGATCTTGCTGATACCCTTCTAGTCTCTGTTGATTATTTTAAATTTTCTAAATAGATGATGATGTCATAGGAGAATTAGTTTTATTTCTTCCTTTAAAAATCTATATACTTTTATTCATTTTTATTGCATGTTTGCACTGTTGGGAACTCACATTCAATGATGAATAGAAGTGATTATAGAATACATCTTTTTTATTTTTATCAGTATTTTTTATTGAAGTATAGCTGATTTACAATGTTGTGTTAATTTCTGCTGTACAGCAAAGTGACTCAGTTATACACATATATACATTCTTCTTTTTCATATTCTTTTCCATTATGGTTTATCACAGGATATTAAATATAGTTCCCTATGCTATACAGTATGACCTTGTTGTTTATCCATTCTATATATAAAATAGTTTACATCTGCTAACCCCAACCTCCCACTCCATCCCTCCACCAACCCCTCCCCCTTGGCAACCACCAGTCTGTTCTCTATGTCCTATGTCTGTGATTCTGTGTCTGTTTCACAGATAGGTTCATTTGTGTCATATTTTAGATTCCACATATAAGTGATCTCATATGGTATTTGTCTTTCTCTGTCTGACTGAATTAGTGTGATAATCTCTAGGCCCATCCATGTTGCTGCAAATGGCATTATTTCATTCTTTTTCATGGCTGAGTAGTATTCCACTGTATATGTGTACCACATCTTTTTTTTTTAAAACATCTTTATTGAAGTATAATTGCTTTACAATGGTGTGTTAGTTTCTGCTTTATAACAAAGTGAACCAGTTATACATATACATATGTTCCCATATCTCTTCCCTCTTGCATCTCCCTCCCTCCCACCCTCCCCATCCCACCCCTCTAGGTGATCACAAAGCACCGAACTGATCTCCATGTGCTATGTGGCTGCTTCCCACTAGCTATTTTACATTTGGTAGTGTATATATGTCCATGACACTCTCTCACCCTGTCACATCTCACCCCTCCCCCTCCCCATATCCTCAAGTCCATTCTCTAGTAGGTCTGTGTCTTTATTCCTGTCCTGCCACTAGGTTCTTCATGGCCTTTTTTTTTCCCTTAGATTCCATATATATGTGTTAGCATACTGTATTTGTTTTTCTCTTTCTGACTTACTTCACTCTGTATGACAGACTCTAACTCCATCCACCTCATTACAAATACCTCCATTTCATTTCTTTTTATGGCTGAGTAATATTCCATTGTATATATGTGCCACATCTTCTTTATCCATTCATCCGATGATGGACACTTAGGTTGCTTCCATGTCCTGGCTATTGTAAATAGAGCTGCAATGAACATTTTGGTACATGACTCTTTTTGAACTATGGTTTTCTCAGGGTATATGCCCAGTAGTGGGATTGCTGGGTCGTATGGTAGTATTTTAGAGGTATTTTAGAGATAGAGATTGCATTAACTATGTAGAGTGCTTTTTAACAATACTAATTCTTCTAATCCAAGAGCATGAGACAGCTTTCCTTTTTTTTTTTTTTTAATCATTTTCAAATTCCTTCATCATTGTTTAATAGTTCTCAGAGTATAGGTCTTCCACCTCCTTGGTTAAGTTTATTCCTAGGTATTTTATTCTTTTTGATGCAATTTTAAACCAGATTGGGTTTTTGGTTTTGTAGTTTTTTGCTTTTTCTTTCTGATAGTTCATTTTTAGTCTTAGAAAAGCAACAGATGTCTGTATAAATCTTGTATCCTGAAACTTACTGAATTCATTTATTCTAATAATTTTTGATGGAGAATTTAGGGTTATATGTATATAGTATAATGTCATTTGCAAATAGTGACAGTTTTACTTCTTTCCTTCCACTTTGAATGCTTTTCTTTCTTTTCCTTGTCTGACTGCTGTGGCTAGGACTTCCAACACTATGTTAAATAGAAGTAGCAAGAGTGGGCATCCTGTCTTTTTCCTGATTTTAGAGGAAAAGCTTTTAGCTTTTCACTGTTGAATAGGATGTTACCTGTGGATTTATCATAAATGGGCTTTTTATTACGTTTATATGTTCCATCAGTGCCAACTTTGATGAGAGTTTTTATCATGAATGGATCTTGAATTTTGTCAAATGCTTTTTCTGTGTGTATCAACATGACCTTGTGATATTTTTGTTAATGTAGTGTTTCACATTGATTGATTGATTTGCAATATTGAATGGTCCTTGCATCCCTGAAATAAATCCCACTTGATCATGGTGTATGATCCTTTATATATATTATTGAATTCAATTTACTAATATTTTGTTGAGGATTTTTGCATCTATATTCATCAGAAATACAGGCCTGCAATTGTCTTTTTTTGTAGTGTCTTTTTGTCTGGTTTTGACGTCAAGGTAATGGTGGCCTCATAATATGAATTTGGGAGTGTTCCATTCTCTTTAATTTTCTAGAATAGTTTGTGAAGGACACGGATTAGCTATTCTTTGTATGTTTGGTAGAATTCCCCTGTGAAGCCATCCCATCCTGAACTTTCATTTGCTGGCAGTATTTTTTTTTTTTTAATTACAAATTCAGTTTCACTACTAGTGATCTGTCTTTCAGATTGTCTGTTCTTTCCTAATTCAGTCTTGGCAGGTTGTACGTTTCTAGAAATTTGTCCGTTTCTTCCAGGTTGTTGGCATATATAACTGGTCATAGTATTCTCTTAGGATTTTTCGATTCTCTGTGGTATTGGTTGTTATTTCTCCTCTTTCAGCAGTAATGGCTGCCCCCACTCTCCTCAGATGGTGTTTCAGGTCTGAGTCACTGCTGTATTTCATAACTGAGTTCTTTCCTCATTCATGGCAGTGCTCACTCCAGCATGGAGCTGTGACATGAAGTACATGGGGCCAGAGTGTTCGCTTGGCTTATGCTTTGGTGTGCGCTGGTGCAGTTGTGGGTAACAAGTGAGCTGCCCCCATGGTTTCAATCTGCCCTCTCTATCTTGCTTCAGGAGAAGCATGCACACATGTGCTTGTTCCTGAGCAGAGTCCAGACTTCCCAGAGCCCTCCTGTTAGTCCCACTGGCCCTCCAAGCAGCCAAGGTGGCTCGTCTTCCCTGTGTTGTATCCCAGGGCAGGGGTGCCCAGTATGTGACTTGAACCACTCACTTCCCAGGGAGGGTGTCCACCTGTGTAATCTCCCCTTTCCTCTGAGTCCACTCTCTGGGGCACAGGTCCCAACCTGATTGCTTCTCTTCTCTTTCTATCTGATTCCATGTGGATCTTTCTTTCAGCCTTGGTTGTATAGGAATCTTTCTGCCAGTTTTCAGTTAGTTTGTAGTGAGAACTATTCCACATGTAGATGTATTTTTGATTTGTTCATGGGGGGAGGTGAGTTCCATGTCCTGTTGCTCCACCATCTTCATCTCCTCTCCATCCTGTGTGTTTATGATGAATGAGAACAAAGCCACTCCAAGTTATTTGACAGTTGAAGCTAAGCAATTATTGGGGGTTTTTTCTTCCTTTTCCACCCTACCTTTGACCGGAGAGGCAGAGAAGAGGATGATGGCTAATGAAACTATAACAACTGGGACAAATACCTGTCTCAGTCATCTCTCCCCACCTCTAAAATTCTTTATCAATTGTTGTCTGTGTTACCAATTTGGTACTTACTTTAGAAAAACATTATGCATTTTCTATCATCTAAATGTCTCCTTCATAAGATGGAAACTACTTGAGGGCAAGGACTTTGTGTCAGTTATTTTGTAACCCTCCCACACTCATCACACAGCCAGAGATCCCACAAGCTGGTCCTTTGTTTACTCTCAGTGAAATCCATACTTGGTGACACAGAGCTAATAATATCTCCCTTTTATTTATACATCACAAGCTGGAAATTTTTATTTTCTGTTATCTAGCATCAGGTACATTAGTAACAATCCAGAAATACTTTGTATTTTGTGAATTTTAAAAAACGTCAATAATTTGATGCTAACACCCCACATCTAGAAGCAGAAAACAATCCTGAATTGTCTGGATTGGTACCCATAGAAAACTTTGCTAAATTTCCTCCAGAAACCAAAAAATCTTTAGGTCACATGAAGTTACTTAAAAAGTGGTAACCCACTGGTTGTTGAAAGGGGCTTCCAGATGATGCATGGCTCACTTACTTGTGGTAAAATGTGGAGACAAGCCTTCAGTTCCATTCTTGACCACAGGCATGGAAGTAAACAATTTAAATGTGTCAGAAAAATGATCTGCTGTATTTTAAGGTACAGTTTCATGCACTGTCTGTCTTACCTTCTACCTGGCTACTTATAGGGGTTAAAAAAAAAGGCCAGGAAATATGTACCCTTGGAACCAAACTCAAAATGCAAACTCAGCTTTCAGTGTCCTCAGTGAGCATGGGGTTTAGCTTGAGTGACAGTGGAATCCCCCACCAGCCAATTAGTGTGTGGTTGAATTGGAGGAAGACTGAAAGATGCAAGAAACAAAGTCACGCTAGAATGTACGGGAGGGTGAGGAGTGTTCGGAAGTGCATTGTGGCTAGCAGAAGTGATTATGTTTGATTTAAATTGAGTTTTCTAACACTGGTACTGGAGCAGGGAGCAGCCAGATTTATATGGAATGGATGGACTTTTTCTGAACAGTAGCTGCCATAAAGGCAGAGTCAGTCAGAAATTAGTATGATACAAACCATTGGGAAGGGCTCATTAGCTACATTTCACTTTTATTACAGTCTGTAAATGGCATCCCATATAGCTTTTGCCTGGGTTTTCTTTCAACCTGAAATCAGGGTTTCTGTGAGTTGTAAATGTGCAACTAATGTACCTTTTTTATAATTGGTCTGGAAGAAGAGTATTTTTAAGGCAGTTAATATTTCTGAGAATTTGTGCAGTTTGTAATAAGTAAATATCAGTGCTAAAACCTAGGATGTCTTTTTTTTTTAACCACATTAGCTATCGTTTTCATGGTTTTTTTCTAGTATGGTTTATAAAATCAGAGATGACCAATCTGAGGGAATTCTGTCCTTGAATAAAGAAAGAAGTATGTAATTTTTTTTTTATTCTAAGTACTGAGTCTCTAAAAATATGTGGACAGAGATTTGATTTTTGATTGTTGATTAAGTAGTTCATATTCCTGTCTTACTATTTTACAAAGCACATCCCGCCTCTGCTTTCTATAAGCAGCCTCTTTAAGGTAGTACATGAGAGTGGGATGTTTCTTCTCTGAAATGTTTGTATGATAGGCCTCTGTAATAAATCCAACTGTTTTTGACTTGTCTAATAAAGATGCTATTTTAAAGATCTCAGTGGAAGTCTTCTATATCAATAGGAGCTGTGATAGTTAAATTGTAAAGTACTGTAAGTAACATACTTTCTGTTTAAATAGAGATTATAATGCAGTTACTGTATTTTAGAATATAAAATATTTTTATATGCCTCTTGAAGGTATCTTATTTTAAAACTTGCTAATAATTTCCTTAAAAAAACAGGAGATTCATGTCATCACAAAATTGATGTTAACCAACTATTATTTTTTCTCTGAAAAACATAATCAAACTTGTCCTCTCATCATGATTAGTACAGTAACACATTATAGATTGTCCATTGATTCCTTTGTGCCAGTAGCTGAGAGATAAGGTGAAGATGTTACATCTGTTAAGACATTTATTCTGTACAACCCATGGAACATATTGAACAGAAGCTCAAACTTCAACTGCAAAAAGTAGAAGAAAACCCAACAATATGGTATGCATCTTTTTAATTTAAATTTAATCAATTATATACTGTTAGTGTTTGCTAAGGATATTATAATTAATACCAAAAATAACACATGGATGCATTAGCAATATATGGTGCGTATATATCTAGGTAGATAGATAGATAGAGTTCTGAGTTATGGGATAAATAGGCTTCCTAAATTTGGGAACTATCTGATTCTAACAAACATGATATTCAAAACTAATTAGTTTTAAAGTACATCTAAACCTTCTTGTTTTCTACATTTTGTTTTAATTTTGTAATTAATCTCTATTTTGCATATATTGACCAAAATCAGACATTGGAAATCTACTTCATTTAAATGGATACTGCTGTTTATGCTGAGAGCACATGTATCTATCTATCTTTTTTCTTCCTTGTTTCAGCTATCAAGTATATATTTACTGTTTTATTCTATATTTAAGGGATAGATTTACGAACATAGACTTGGGAAGCCAACTTACTTGGTTCAAATCCTAGCTCTGCAACTTTATGTTAATTAACTTACCCAAAGACACAAAACTATAATTTTGCCTCAGTTTACACCTCATCTGAAAAATGAGAATAATATGCAGACTCGTTTAGATTGCTATGAAAAACTATTAATTAAATACATATAATATTGCTTCAACTATATTAGCACTTAACAATTAGGCCTGGGGTTTAGATGCAGCGTCTCCCTAACAGCCCACAAACATATCTATGAAGTTATAGTGAAAAAAAAAGTGCCTAGTACTGAAAAAAGTAGTGTTAAGCACTAACGTATTAACAAACAATATAAGAGCAGTTACAACTAAGTAAACAGTCTTAAGTAAACATTCTTAAGAATTCTTTAAAATTTCAATATCATTTCCATATGACCCAGAAATCCACATCTAGTTATTTACCTGAGAGAAAAGAAAATATATGTCTAGTCTATTCAGCTGTTCATAGACTCTTTATACCTGAGAGTGAAAACCTGGAAACAATCCAAATGTCCATCAAAAGTGGAATACATAAATTGTGGTATGTCTATACAATGGAATACTACTTAGCAGTAAGAAAGAACTACTGATAACATGTAATAACATGGATGAATCTGAAGACATTTAACTAACTGAATGAACAAGGCCAGGCACAAGAGATAATGTATTGTATGATTCTATTTATATGAAATTCTAGAAATGACAAATCTAAATTACGCAGTTGTAAAGCATCAGTGGTCTTCTGAGGCTGAGGATGGGATGTAAACAATTCTTTGTGTTAAATTCCATCTGTTTTAAATGCTTAATGTGATTGCTATTTTCCTGACTGGATCCTGCCTGAGGGAACAACTTTGTCAAGACATTTGAAAAAGAACAGCATATTTATGATGCACAAATAAAGTAAAATAAAAAGGAATTATAAAGATACTAGAAATTAGTAAAATAGAAAATTATAGAGAACATGAAGGCAAAAGATAGTCCTTTGAATAATCTACTGGGAAGATTAAGTTAAAAAGTGAAATATGTTTATGTATCAGGAATGAAAAAAGACAATTCATTACAGATTACACAGACACTTAAAACAGCAAAGAGGATGTTTTATGACTAAAAGCTTTTCTCAAAGAAAACTCCAGGTATACATTACTTCACAGATAAATTCTTCTAAACATTTAAGGAAAAAAGACATCATCAAGCTTATATAATTCCTACCAGAGAACAACAACAAAAAAACGAGGAATGACTTCCCAACTTTTTTATGACTTCTTTAACATAACTTGAACTTGGAAAACTTGAAGATATTATGAAAAAGGAAAATTATAGGCAAATCTCATAAACATAGGTACAAAAATCCTAAATGAAAAATTAGCATATTAAATCCAGCAATATATACAATAAAATGTATCATGGTTAAGTAGCTTGATAAGGATTGGATTCATGTTTGAAAATCGATTAATACCATTTTGCACAGTAACAAATGAAATATAAAATGACATGATCATCTCAGTACATGTAGGAAAAGCATTTGATGAAATACAATGTCCAAATATGACTTACCAAAAAAACTCTTAGAAAACTGGGAATTGGAAACAACCTTCTTAATCTGATGATAAAGATTTTCTACAAAAGCAAAACAGAACTATCAGAAGCACTGTACTTAACAGCAAAATGCTGAAAACTTTCCTTCCGTGATAAGGAATAGAAAGATGTATTCTGCAGATGGCCAACAGGCACATGAAAAGATGCTCAACATGGCTACTTATTAAAGAAATGCAAATCAAAACTACAATGAGGTACCACTTCACACTGGTCAGAATGGCCATCACTAAAAAGTCTACAAATGCTGGAGGGAGTGTGAAGAAAAGGGAACCCGGAATATGAGGAAGATGGCGGAAGAGTAAGACGCGGAGATAACCTTCCTTCCCACAGATACAGTAGAAATACATCTACACGTGGAACTGCTCCTACAGAACACCCACTGAATGCTGGCAGAAAACGTCAGACCTCCCAAAAGGCAAGAAACTCCCCCCCGTACTTGGGTAGGGCAAAAGAAAAAAGAAATAACAGAGACAAAAGAATAGAGACGGCACCTGCACCAGTGGGAGGGAGCTGTGAAGGAGGAAAGATTTCCACGCACTAGGAAGGCCCTTCGCGGGCGGAGACTGCGGGTGGCAGAGGGGGGGAGCTTCGGAGCCACGAAGGAGAGCGCATCCACAGGGGTGCAGAGGGCAAAGCGGGGAGATTCCCGCACGGAGGATCAGTGCCAACCAACACTCACCAGCCCGAGAGGCTTGTCTGCTCACCCGCCGGGGCGGGCGGGGGCTGGGAGCTGAGGCTCAGGCTTCGGTCGGATCGCAGGGAGAGGACTGGGGTTGGCGGCGTGAACACAGCCTGAAGGGGTTAGTGCGCCACAGCTAGCCGGGAGGGAGTCCAGGAAAAAGTCTGCAGCTGCCGAAGAGGCAAGAGACTTTTTCTTCCCTCTTTGTTTCCTGGTGCACGAGGAGAGGGTATTCAGAGCGCCGCCTAAACGAGCTCCAGAGACGGGCGTGAGCCGCGGCTATCAGCACGGACCCCACAGCAACAGGGGCGCAGAGGAAAAAACGGAGAGACTCCCGCACGGAGGCTCGGCGCCGAGCAGCACTCAGCAGCCCGAGAGGCTTGTCTGCCCACCCGCCGGGGCGGGCGGGGGCTGGGAGCTGAGGCTCGGGCTTCGGTCGGATCGCAGGGAGAGGACTGGGGTTGGCGGCGTGAACACAGCCTGAAGGGGTTAGTGCGCCACAGCTAGCCGGGAGGGAGTCCAGGAAAAAGTCTGCAGCTGCCGAAGAGGCAAGAGACTTTTTCTTCCCTCTTTGTTTCCTGGTGCACGAGGAGAGGGTATTCAGAGCGCCGCCTAAACGAGCTCCAGAGACGGGCGTGAGCCGCGGCTATCAGCACGGACCCCACAGCAACAGGGGCGCAGAGGAAAAAACGGAGAGACTCCCGCACGGAGGCTCGGCGCCGAGCAGCACTCAGCAGCCCGAGAGGCTTGTCTGCCCACCCGCCGGGGCGGGCGGGGGCTGGGAGCTGAGGCTCGGGCTTCGGTCGGATCGCAGGGAGAGGACTGGGGTTGGCGGCGTGAACACAGCCTGAAGGGGTTAGTGCGCCACAGCTAGCCGGGAGGGAGTCCAGGAAAAAGTCTGCAGCTGCCGAAGAGGCAAGAGACTTTTTCTTGCCTCTTTGTTTCACGGCACGCAAGGAGAGGGGATTCAGAACGCCGCCTAAACAAACTCCAGAGACGGGCGCGAGCCACGGCGATCAGCGCGGACCCCAGAGACGGGCGTGAGACGCTAGGGCTGCTGCTGCCGCCACCAAAAAGCCTGTGTGCGAGCACAGGTCACTCTCCACACCGCCCCTCCCGGGAGCCGGTGCAGCCCGCCACGGCCAGGCTCCCGTGATCCGGGGACAACTTGCCCAGGAGAACGCACGGCGCGCCTCGGGCTGGTGCAACGTCATGCTGGCCTCTGCCGCCGGAGGCTCGCCCCGCATCCATATCCCTCCCTCCCTCCGGCCTGAGTGAGCCAGAGCCCCCGAAGCAGCTGCTCCTTTAACCCCGTCCTGTCTGGGCGGGGAACAGACGCCCTCAGGCGACCTACACGCAGAGGCGGGTCCAAATCCAAAGCTGATCCCCAGGAGCTGTGCGAACAGAGAAGAGAAGGGGAAATCTCTCCCAGCAGCCTCAGAAGCAGCGGATTAAAACTCCACAAACAACGTGATGTGCCTGCATCTGTTGAATACCTGAATAGACAACGAATCATCCCAAATTCAGGACGTGGACTTTGGGAGCAGGATATATTAATTTTTCCCCTTTTCCTTTTTTTTGTGAGTGTATATGTATATGCTTCTGGGTGAGATTTTGTCTGTATAGCTTTGCTTTATAATAGCTTTATTTTACTTCACTATATTATAGCCTCTTTCTTTCTTTCTTTCTTTCTTTCTCTTTTTCTATTTTTTCTCCCTTTTACTCTGAGCCATGTGGACGAAAGGCTCTTGGTGCTCCAGCCAGGCATCAGGGCCGTACCTCTGAGGTGGGAGAGCCAACTTCAGGACACTGGTCCACAAGAGACCTCCCAGCTCCACGTAATACCAAACGGCAAAAATCTCTCAGAGATCTCCATCTCAACATCAAGACCCAGCATCACTCAATGACCAGCAAGCTACAGTGCTGGACACCCTATGCCAAACAACTAGCAAGACAGGAACACAGCCCCATCCATTAGCAGAGAGGCTGCCTAAAATCATAATAAGGCCACAGACACCCCAAAATACACCACCAGACGTGGACGTGCCCACCAGAAAGACAAGATCCAACCTCATCCACCAGAGCTCAGGCACTAGTTCCCTCCACCAGGAAGCCTACACAACCCACTGAACCAACCTTAGCCACTGGGGACAGATACCAAAAACAACGGGAACTATGAACCTGCAGCCTGTGAAAACGAGACCCCAAACACAGTAAGATAAGCAATATGAGACGACAGAAAAACACACAGCAGATGAAGGAGCAGGGTCAAAACACACCAGACTTAACAAATGAAGAGGAAATAGGTAGTCTACCTGAAAAAGAATTCAGAATAATGATAGTAAGGATGATCCAAAATCTGGGAAATAGAATAGACAAAATCCAAGAAACATTTAACAAGGACGTAGAAGAACTAAAGAGGAACCAAGCAATGATGAAAAACACAATAAATGAAATTAAAAATACTCTAGATGGGATCAATAGCAGAATAACTGAGGCAGAAGAACGGTTAAGTGACCTGGAAGATAAAATGGTGGAAATAACTACTGCAGAGCAGGATAAAGAAAAAAGAATGAAAAGAACTGAGGACAGTCTCAGAGACCTCTGGGACAACATTAAACGCACCAACATTCGAATTATAGGGGTCCCAGAAGAAGAAGAGAAAAAGAAAGGGACTGAGAAAATATTTGAAGAGATTATAGTTGAAAACTTCCCTAATATGGGAAAGGAAATAGTTAATCAAGTCCTGGAAGCACAGAGAGTCCCATACAGGATAAACCCAAGGAGAAACACGCCAAGACACATATTAATCAAACTGTCAAAAATTAAATATAAGGAAAACATATTAAAGGCAGCAAGGGAAAAAAAACAAATAACACACAAGGGAATCCCCATAAGGTTAACATCTGATCTTTCAGCAGAAACTCTGCAAGCCAGAAGGGAGTGGCAGGATATACTTAAAAGTCATGAAGGAGAAAAACCTACAACCAAGATTAATCTACCCAGCAAGGATCTCATTCAGATTCGATGGAGAAATTAAAACCTTTACAGACAAGCAAAAGCTGAGAGAGTTCAGCACCACCAAACCAGCTTTACAACAAATGCTAAAGGAACTTTTCTAGGCAAGAAACACAAGAGAAGGAAAACACCTACAATAACAAACCCAAAACATTTAAGAAAATGGGAATAGGAACATACATATCGATAATTACCTTAAATGTAAATGGATTAAATGCTCCCACCAAAAGACACAGGCTGGCTGAATGGATACAAAAACAAGACCCATATATATGCTGTCTACAAGAGACCCACTTCAGACCTAGGGACACATACAGACTGAAAGTGAGGGGCTGGAAAAAGATATTCCATGCAAATGGAAATCAAAAGAAAGCTGGAGTAGCAATTCTCATATCAGACACAATAGACTTTAAAATAAAGACTATTACAAGAGACAAAGAAGGACACTATATAATGATCAAGGGATCGATCCAAGAGGAAGGTACAACAATTGTAAATATTTATGCACCCAACATAGGAGCACCTCAATACATAAGGCAAATACTAACAGCCATAAAAGGGGAAATCGACAGCGACACAATCACAGTAGGGGACTTTAACACCCCACTTTCACCAATGGACAGATCATCCAAAATGAAAATAAATAAGGAAACACAAGCTTTAAATGATACATTAAACAAGATGGACTTAATTAATATTTATAGGACATTCCACCCAAAAACAACAGAATACACATTTTTCTCAAGTGCTCATGGAACATTCTCCAGGATAGATCATATCTTGGGTCACAAATCAAGCCTGGGTAAATTTAAGAAAATTGAAATCGTATCAAGTATCTTTTCCGACCACAACGCTATGAGACTAGATATCAATTACAGGAAAAGATCTGTAAAAAATACAAACACATGGAGGCTACACAATACACTACTTAATAACGAAGTGATCACTGAAGAAATCAAAGGGGAAATCAAAAAATATCTAGAAACAAATGACAATGGAGACACGATGACCCAAAACCTATGGGACGCAGCAAAAGCAGTGCTAAGAGGGAAGTTTATAGCAATACAAGCCTACCTCAAGAAACAGGAAACATCTCGAATAAGCAACCTAACCTTGCACCTGAAGCAATTAGAGAAAGAAGAACATAAAAACCCCAAAGCTAGCAGAAGGAAAGAAATGATAAAGATCAGATCAGAAATAAATGTAAAAGAAATGAAGGAAACAATAGCAAAAATCAATGAAACTAAAAGCTGGTTCTTTGAGAAGATAAACAAAATTGATAAACCATTAGCCAGACTCATCAAGAGAAAAAGGGAGAAGACTCAGATCAATAGAATTAGAAATGAAAAAGGGGAAGTAACCACTGACACTGCAGAAATACAAAGGATCATGAGAGATTACTACAAGCAACTCTATGCCAATAAAATGGACAACCTGGAAGAAATGGACAGATTCTTAGAAATGCACAACCTGCCGAGACTGAACCAGGAAGAAACAGAAAATATGAACAGACCAATCACAAGCACTGAAATTGAAACTGTGATTAAAAACCTTCCAACAAACAAAAGCCCAGGACCAGATGGCTTCACAGGTGAATTCTATCAAACATTTAGAGAAGAGCTAACACCTATCCTTCTCAAACTCTTCCAAAATATTGCAGAGGGAGGACCACTCCCAAACTGATTCTACGAGGCCACCATCACACTGATACCAAAACCAGACAAAGATGTCACAAAGAAAGAAAACTACA
The DNA here is from genome assembly GCF_965194825.1 of Balaenoptera physalus. Classification (NCBI taxonomy): domain Eukaryota; kingdom Metazoa; phylum Chordata; class Mammalia; order Artiodactyla; family Balaenopteridae; genus Balaenoptera; species Balaenoptera physalus. The sequence goes on along the minus strand of NC_138903.1, from coordinate 23,051,352 downwards.
GGCCAATATCACTGATGAACATAGATGCAAAAATCCTCAACAAAATACTAGCAAACAGAATCCAACAGCACATTAAAAGGATCATACACCATGATCAAGTGGAGTTTATCCCAGGAATGCAAGGATTCTTCAATATACGCAAATCAATCAACGTGATACACCATAGTAACAAATTGAAGGAGAAAAACCATATGATTATCTCAATAGATGCAGAGAAAGCTTTCGACAAAATTCAACACCCATTTATGATAAAAGCCCTGCAGAAAGTAGGCATAGAGGGAACTTTCCTCAACATAATAAAGGCCATATAGGACAAACCCACAGCCAACATCATCCTCAATGGTGAAAAAATGAAACCATTTCCACTAAGATCAGGAACAAGACAAGGTTGCCCACTCTCACCACTATTATTCAACATAGTTTTGGAAGTGTTAGCCACAGCAATCAGAGAAGAAAAAGAAATAAAAGGAATCCAAATCGGAAAAGAAGAAGTAAAGCTGTCACTGTTTGCAGATGACATGATACTCTACATAGAGAATCCTAAAGATGCTACCAGAAAACTCCTAGAGCTAATCAATGAATTTGGTAAAGTAGCAGGATACAAAATTAATGCACAGAAATCTCTTGCATTTCTATACACTAATGACGAAAAATCTGAAAGTGAAATTAAGAAAACACTCCCGTTTACCATTGCAACAAAAAGAATAAAATATCTAGGAACAAACCTACCTAAGGAGACAAAAGACCTGTATGCAGAAAATTATAAGACACTGATGAAAGAAATTAAAGATGATACAAATAGATGGAGAGATATACCATGTTCTTGGATTGAAAGAATCAACATTGTGAAAATGACTCTACTACCCAAAGCAATCTACAGATTCAATGCAATCCCTATCAAACTACCAATGGCATTTTTCACAGAACTAGAACAAAAAATTTCACAATTTGTATGGAAACACAAAAGACCCCGAATAGCCAAAGCAATCTTGAGAACGAAAAATGGAGCTGGAGGAATCAGGCTCCCTGACTTCAGACTATATTACAAAGCTACAGTAATCAAGACAGTTTGGTACTGGCACAAAAACAGAAATATAGATCAATGGAACAGGATAGAAAGCCCAGAGATAAACCCACGCACATATGGTCACCTTATCTTTGATAAAGGAGGCAAGCATATACAGTGGAGAAAAGACAGCCTCTTCAATAAGTGGTGCTGGGAAAATTGGACAGGTACATGTAAAAGTATGAAATTAGAACACTCCCTGACACCATGCACAAAAATAAACTCAAAATGGATTAAAGACCTAAGTGTAAGGGCAGACACTATCAAACTCTTAGAGGAAAACATAGGCAGAACACTCTATGACATACATCACAGCAAGATTCTTTTTGACCCAGCTCCCAGAGAAATGGAAATAAGAACACAAATAAACAAATGGGACCTAATGAAACTTAAAAGCTTTTGCACAGCAAAGGAAACCATAAACAAGACCAAAAGACAACCATCAGAATGGGAGAAAATATTTGCAAATGAAGCAACTGACAAAGGATGAATCTCCAAGATTTACAAGCAGCTCATGCAGCTCAATAACAAAAAAACGAACGACCCAATCCAAAAATGGGCAGAAGACCTAAATAGACATTTCTCCAAAGAAGATATACAGATGGCCTACAGACACATGAAAGAATGCTCAACATCATTAATCATTAGAGAAATGCAAATCAAAACTACAATGAGATATCATCTCACACCGGTCAGAATGGCCATCATCAAAAAATCTAGAAACAATAAATGCTGGAGAGGGTGTGGAGGAAAGGGAACACTCTTGCACTGTTGGTGGGAATGTAAATTGATACAGCCACTATGGAGAACAGTATGGAGGTTCCTTTAAAAACTACAAATAGAACTACCATACGACCCAGCAATCCCACTACTGGGCATATACCCTGAGAAAACCATAGGTCAAAAAGTGTCATGTACCAAAATGTTCATTGCAGCTCTATTTACAATAGCCAGGACATGGAAGCAACCTAAGTGTCCATCATCGGATGAATGGATAAAGAAGATGTGGCACATATATACAATGGAATATTACTCAGCCATAAAAAGAAATGAAATGGAGGTATTTGTAATGAGGTGGATGGAGTTAGAGTCTGTCATACAGAGTGAAGTAAGTCAGAAAGAGAAAAACAAATACAGTAATGCTAACACATATATATGGAATCTAAGGGGGAAAAAAGGGGCCATGAAGAACCTAGGGGCAGGACAGGAATAAAGACACAGACCTACTAGAGAATGGACTTGAGGATATGGGGAGGGGGAGGGGTGAGATGTGACAGGGTGAGAGAGTGTCATGGACAGATATACACTACCAAATGTAAGATAGATAGCTGGTGGGAAGCAGCCGCATGGCACAGGGAGATCAACTCGGTGCTTTGTGACCACCTAGAGGGGTGGGATGGGGAGGGTGGGAGGGAGGGAGATGCAAGAGGGAAGAGATATGGGGACATATGTATATGTATAACTGATTCACTTTGTTGTAGAGCAGAAACTGACACACCATTGTAAAGCAATTATACTTCAATAGAGATGTTTAAAAAAAAAATTAGTACTTCTGAGATAGCTTTGAATTCTTTTTCTTTAACATTATATTTATGAAGCCTTTTATTATCAAACCATTTCTTTCTCATTTCATTTTGCATTTGTTTTTCCTTATACAAAATCATGAAATCATTATTTTTTCCAATCAAGCATGCATATAAGGAATTAACTAAAAATCATCTTTTAAGACAATACAAAATATCCATTTAGTAGGAAAGAATACTGAGAAAAATACTAACATAAAAAAAAAGACTGATAGCAAATAAAACTTAAGCCCTCTAAATTTATCCATGCTATGCAATTTTGATTACCACACTAAAATGGCCCTAACTTAACATTTGTGTAAGCTAGTTTCAAATGGTGTTTTTTTCACAACAGTAATTTTAATTTCCACGGACATAAGAAGGATGAATATTTTGAGAATCACTCAAGATCTGATATTACCCCTTAACTTGCTATATTATTGTTTAGAACTTTGAGTGAAAGTAAATATGAGACATAAATACCATTTCCTTTATCTCTATATGAGGTTTTTAATCTTACTTGCAAAATAGGAAGTATGCTTATCCCTGAGGGTAATTAACTGTATTATTTTAGAACAACTATAATAAACATAGGGAAGGAAACACATCTCTAGGTCTCTGCTTGAAGACATTGGAGAAATACCAAGGCAGTGAAGACCTCAAGTGTTAAGACACCAGAGAGAAGGAAATCCAGAGTAGGAAGCCTCAAATCCCATGCTGCATTTCCTAACTGAGAAGCCAGGCAGGAAGCAGTGACTGAGAGGATGGGAAGGTGAGCAGAGCTTCTAGTGGTTTTATATAGCTAACAGGGCAAAAACTGAGGTTGCGGCCCACAAAGGATGAGGGTCCCTGACAGTAACTCCAGACATACAGTTGTGGTGGCCAAAGAACTAAGAGTGACATAGAAATAGAGTAGCCTGTACAAATACTAAAGACCTGTTATGAATCAGCAGGATTTAAGATTGCTCGTTTACTTGCCCCAAACATCACATATGCTGGAACCTAAAGCAAGTTCTCTCAGGAGGAAATCATTCAGTGATTCAAATTATTTCTACTGCATTTTCTATATAATGTCCCACAATCCATAAAAAATAAAGAGGCATATGAAAATTAGGCCAAATGAACAAAAAAGCAAGAGGACAAATAAAGCAGAACCCAGGAGATCCAGATATTGAGGTTGTCAGAGGTTGGCTTTAAAATGACTGTAATTAATATGTTCAAGAAAATAGTTGACAACATAGAGAGTTTCAGCAGAGAACAGCACACTATGAAAAAAATTAAAATCTCTAGAACTAGAAAAGGCAAAACATGAAATCAAGAACTCCATGAACGTGTTTAACAGCACATTAGATACAGTTGATAAAAAAGGTTTGGCAAACAGGAAGATAGATCAGTGGGAAAGAATGCATGCTGAAGAATGGAGAGAGACAAGGGGTAGAAAATACAGATGAAATCATAAGAATCGTAAAGGACACGGGAGAAACGGTCTAACATATAAGTAACAGAAATCTCAGAAAGAAGAAATAGACAGAAAGGGACAAGAGCAATATTTGAATAAATAATGACTAAGAATTTCCCCAAATTCATGGACATCAAGCCACAGATTCAAGAAACACGCCGAACACCAAGAAGGAAAAATACAAAGAAAATCACTCCAAGTTTTATCATAGTAAAAATGCCAAAAAATAGTAAAATCATAAAAGCAACAAGAGGGTCAAAGACACAGTGCCTTTAAAGGGGCAAAATTAGGACTAACAGCTAACATCTCAACATTAACAGTCAAAGCCAGAAGACAGTGGAATGAGTCTTCAAAATATGAAAGAAAAAACTGCAAGCAGAGAACTTTATACCCAGAAAAAACTGCCCTTCAAATAGTAAGGTAAGATAAAGACATTTTCAGAGATACAAAAAGTGAGTGGAATCATCTCTAGAGGATATGCAACAATAAAAATATTAAGGGAAATACTTAGGCAGATCACAATGAACTCATATGGAAGCAGGAAGAAATAAAGCATTACCAAAAAATTAAATGAATAGTGGCCATTTAAAAAATAAAAATAAAATTTAAATACTGTGGTGTGTGTTCTAAAATATATATAAATTATAAAATCACATAAAAACAGTAACACAAAATATGAGAGGATAGTGAAAGGAGTTAAACTATTCTATGGTCTTTGTGTCGTTCTGGAAGTGATTAAAGTACTAATTTATGATAGACTCTAATGAATCCATGATCAATATTGTAATCACTAAAATTAATACTCAACGAAGTTTAAAATATGTATAAGCTGATACAGGGGAAACGGGCTATGTTTAAAAAACCAAAAGGAGGAGAAAGGAATGAAGAAAAGGTGGGGGAAATCAGAAAGTATATGGTTTGATAGTTGATTCAAACCCAAATATATCAGTAATTACATTAAGTACAGTGAGTGGTTAAATGTGGATTGGGTTTGAACCAAGTTTGGAAGCAAGGAGCAACTGTGGTGATATATATAGAAAGAGATAGAATACCACAACGTCAGAAAATATCAAGGAAGAGACAGTTCTGAGATGCAAAGCAGAAAACAAACCAGTTACGCAAATGAAGATTTGTATGGCAGGTTGGGGAGAGGATGGCAAGAACATAAAGTAGATATGAGACCTTGAAACTACTCTAAGATTGTGTATTAGTTTGCTTGGGCTGCCATAATCAAGTACCACAGAGTGGGTGGCTTAAGCAACTGAAATTTATTATCTCACAGTTCTGGAGGCTGGAAGTTGAAATCAAGGAATCAGCAGGGTTGGTTCCTTCTGCGGGCTGTGAGGGAAGGATTTGTTCCAGGCCCCTCTCCTGGGTTTGTAGATGGCCGTCTTCTGCCTGTCTCTCTTCACATCATCTTCCCTCTATACATGTCTGTGTCCAAATTTCCTCTTACTATAAGGACACCAGTCATCTTTGACTACAGCCCACCCTAATATCCTCATTTTAATTTGCTTATCTTTGTAAAGACCGTATCTCCAAATAAGGTCACATTATGAGGCACTAGAGGTTAGGACTTCAACATATAAATTTGTGGTGGGACACAATTCAATCCGTAACAATGTTTAGCATTGATGTAGTGGTTAGAAAATAAAATGTGTTTGGAATGCTATACAAGCTAATAGAAAATGTTAGCAGAAACATAAAAATGTTACTAGAGATATATAATTCCTGTGTACTTGGGTATGAGAAGAATCTGCCATCATCAGCAGTGAATCAGCTTAAGGACCTTTTATTTGTGTACAATTCTGGGTTCCACACAAAGATTTCAAAACCTTATGGAGGGTCAGTGCAGAGCCCCTAAGTATTAGTGGACATCTGTTACTCTCATTTCCGAAGAACAAAAGATATGAATTAGTTCAACTGATGAAAAGATATTTACTGCTCCCTTCCCCATGCCCAGAATATACTTCATACCCACCTCAAAAGTGTTGGCTAGATTTCTACAATTCCATCCATACATCTTACTCTTCATGGCATTTTAATGACACAACAATTTGACTGATATACACTAACTTCTTTAAAGTTTTATTTATGTTAAATAACTGTTCAAATATCTATTGATCCACTTGGACTTTCACACACCTTAATACAACCACATTAAATGATACTTTTGTTCTCCAGAGTGGATTGTGTGTAATCCAACAGGCTTGCAAGATATTCACTTTGTGAAAATGCAGTTTATATTGCTATTTGTTTTAATTCTAAAAATAAGAAATTAAGCTTTATTGATATTTTTAGATTAACTTGAGTAATTTTGTCACCCTATATTGGTCACATGTCACGGCTGGTATGTGAACTACTTTGAGGGCAATGCTAGAGTTCCATAATGAGAGGGATTGTAGTAGTCATGCCCTCCCACCTCTGTTCATCTAAAGCATCTTGAGACAATCTGTAGCTTTTGTGTGCCTAGTTAAGATTCATTGACTACTTTGTCTAGTTTCAACCAATCTAACCCTTTGAAAATGGATGTGACCTAGTAAGATATCTGAAAAGTAACATTAGAGTGAAGATATGAAAAATTCAAGCACAAGCAAAGAACAATAAAGTGGCAGAGCTGGCACCTCTAGCAAGGGTTTCTCATCTGAGATAGGAAGGAAAACAACATCAATTGTTTCTGATCAAAGTTTTAAAAAATACAAATCCTGGAGAATACTACTAGAAGAATGAATTTACGTTCATTACTGTTCACAGTGACCTTTGACCTAAAGGTATAATTTGCCTTGAGATATTAACTAATAAATCTTTCAAGCCATAAAAAATTATAAGACACTAAAAAACTAAGCATCTAGAACATGAAAACAAACCTCTATAATTGGAAATAAAAAGCTTTTTATGTACATTAGTGACAACATTATTTAAAATAATGTTAAGTTGATGATTACCTTCTTTTCCATTTCTGTTTTGGTGTTTTTCCAAAAATGCATATACTATGATATTACATGTGTATATAAAACATAATTAAATAGTTATACGTATATTGAGATGCTGTAAACTGTTTTGCTGGCATTAGGGTCTGATAAAACAGTTGGGAGATTTATACTCTACATATGCTTTATTTTTATTTGGAAGTAGATATAGCAAGTGAATTTCCAACTGGGTTTTCTCCTTTGTAAAAAAATCACACTTATTTTGACAAAGTGAAGCTAGGGAGTACTGACTAATAAGTTTCTGAAATTCCAAGATCACTTCAGAAGCAAATTCTATACAAGAATAACTAGCTCATTAAATGGATGTGGGACACAATAGTGCTTAGTTAAAAATAAATAACATAGTTGAATATACTTTTCACTTATTCAACAGTATTTATTGAATGCTTATTATATGTCAGGGACTCCTTGGACTCCATATAGAAGAGTGAATAGGAATGATATAGTTCCCATCCTCCCAGAGTTTACATTCCAGTGGAAATGAAAGAAAAATAAATAAATATGCAATGTGTCAAATGTGATAAATGCTAGGGAAAAATAGACATTAGGATGCATTGGCTAGAGAATGCTGGTGAAGGAAACTGTTACTTCATAGAAGGTTATTGGCAAACCCTTCACTGATGAGGTGAATTAAGCAGTGACCTGCAGGAAGTGCAGCAGAGAGCCAAGAGGATCACTGGCTGTTCCATGCATCGGGAGGTGAGGTACAAAACCCCTGTGTGACGTGTTCCAATAAGAGCAAGGATGCCAGTGGGGGAGAAGTGGAGGCAGCAAGGTTGGTAGTAGTAGGACAATAACAGAGCAGAAGACTAGATCAAGAGCAAGCCTTAGGCCACTGTATGAGATTTGTATTAGCTCTGAATGAAATGGAAAAGCCATTGGACGATAAAGAGAAAATGAGTGACATAACTGAAAAGGATTGACATGTTTTAAAAGTATTACTCCAGCCTCTTGAGTCATAAATAAGTTGTTTGTGGACGGGGGGCTTAGCAGGGAGACCATTTCTTTTCTTTTTTTTTTTTAATTTATTTATTTTATTTATTTATTTTTGGCTGTGTTAGGTCTTCGTTGCTGTGCGCGGGCCTTCTCTAGTTGTGGTGAGCGGGGGCTACTCTTTGTTGCGGTGCGTGGGCTTCTCCTTGCAGTGGCTTCTCTTGTTGCAGAGCACGGGCTCTAGGCGCACAGGCTTCAGTAGCTGTGGCACGCAGGCTCAGTAGTTGTGGTTCACGGGCTCTAGAGCACAGGCTCAGTAGTTGTGGCGCATGGGCTTAGTTGCTCCGCGGCATGTGGGATCTTCCTGGACCAGGGCTCGAACCCCTGCATTGGCAGGCAGATTCTTAACCACTGCGCCACCAGGGAAGCCCTGAGACCATTTCTGAAAATGTAATAATCTGTGTGAGAGACGGTGATGACTGGACTAGGGTGGCAGCAGTGGAAGTGGTGGGAAAAGGTTGAATTCTGGACATATTTTGAAAATAGAACCAACAGTATTTGCTGAGGAGTTGAGAAAGAAAGAGTGAGAATCAAAAATCCCTCTAAGGTTTGGGGCCAAAGCAACTCAACTTGAGATTGGGAGGAGCACATGTTGGGGGGAAGGGGAAAGTTGTCAGGGAGGATGGTGGAGGGGTAGTTTGGAAGCACCAGTGAGGAACAAGGAGGGTACCCATCTCTAGGACCATGGTACAAGCATGGGGTTTGTGAAATAACAGAGCAGTAAAGAAGGAAGTTGCAGAGGAAGTATGTTCTCAGGGAAAAGTCAGGCTTGGGATAGAGTAAGAAGATGAAAGGACAGTTTTAGAAAGAGACTTAGTATCTGTATAACTGATTCACTTTGCTGCATGGCGGAAACTAACACAACATTGTAAATCAACTATACGCCAATAAAAGTTAATTTGAAAAAATAAAAAAATAAAAAGGGAATTAGGATATACAGAGTTATGACATACGGAATTTTTTTCTGATGCGGGAATAACATGAGCTCCAGAGACCAGTGGAAAGGATTGGGGGAGGTGGGCTTTAGGATATGAGGATAGGTTAGGGGATGTACAGAGTCATGTGGGGATGAGTCAGGGTAATGAGGGGTAACCTTGTTACTTCAGTCACTGATATAAAGAAATTAAAGGGCATCATTTAGTAATTCTAATGACCTAATATTTTGGTAATTGATATTATGATGTCATTTGATTGAAATATAATATACCATGGTTTTTGAAATATAAATTTCCAAAGAACCCTTGAGGATGAACCATGTGAAGGAGTTGGATAAGAATAACAAAACACAGACCCTCACCTTCAGTGAAATAATAATTCAGTTGGGGATTTAAGCCAAATAAATGAGAATTTCTATAATGGACTATTTTATAAAAATGAAAAATAATACGACTCATTTAAGGCTATATTTATTTAAACAAGTACCACATGGGTGGTATATTTAAGAAGCTACAAGCTCAGAGGAGAGATACATAACTGGTCTGGGGTTTCCTGAAGAGGTGTCTTGAAAATAGTGACAAATAAGCAATGAAAAGGGGGAGAACAAATTCCAGGCAGAGAGAAAGATAAAAATTTAAGGAACTTTTCTGAGTTTCTAGGTAGATGTTCTTCCTTCTATCTAAAGCATAAATTCTCCATAAATATCAAAATATTTCACCAGTATGATTATTAACTATTGGATGATTATATTCCTTTTCTAGTATATTAACCAGCTTGTCTCTACTGTCATAGCCATACATTTTTATTTTTAATTATGCTACTGACATAAAAAAAAAAAATCAGAAAGCAAAGAGAGCAGATGTGTATTCCACGGGATTTAAAGATTAATCTATCCTCCACTGCACCCACTTAGTTTCAAGCAGGAAGAAACACTTGCTAATGAGTCAAATGATTACCAGCATTGAGTTTATTTAGAGGAATTCCATGTGTGAGGGTGGGCTTGGAGTGAGTACACCCAGAAATAGAAATGTGAATGCCACCCTTTCAACATTATTAAAATAAAGATACGCTGACACTGCTTCGTACAACTGAAGTTTATCAATTGTTACTGTTCTAAGCTGCAGCTTCAATCTAGATGCTCTCTTAACAGGGACTAATCTTATAGGTGTTGTTCGGCTGCCCACACGGCAGAGGTAGATACTATAAAAAGCTGAAATTGAAATAATGCCATGCACTTGGCAAGTCGATGACAAGAATTTTACTGCCATCAAGAGCATCCTTCCTTCACAGCAGGTCAAATGTGACTCTAATTCAATCTGTGAAATGCTAAAATCTTTGTTGGAGAAATAACCATACCAGCTTCCCCAAAGCACTAGGAAGTAACTCTCTCTTCACCAAGTTGCAATGTATTTCACAATAATTATTTGATTTTTGACATAAACTGAACAATTCACTGCACGATTGATGCTATTAATCATTAACTGGTTGTGTTAGGAGGATACACACACACTAATCATCTGCCACAAAAATAAAGAAAACCTTCCTTCTTTTGTCTTCAAATTGTAATATTTGCTTAATTATTTTGTTTCAGTCAAACATTTAGCACAAAGTTAATGTGTCTGTTTGCAAAATATGTGGGTTTTTTTTACTCTGAATTTTTTTAAACTACATCTTAAAATGCTGTTTTAATTTCTGTCTTTTCTCCAAATGATTGTCTTGTCCCTCGTGAGGAAACCTGCTGATTTCAAAACATGTTTGAGATACTTGATAATCTGCAAGGGATTTCAAAGCTCCATTTCTGTCAGCATTTAATTATAGCCAAACTTAGGTAATACTCACTCTTGTACAGTTATAGTGGAAAAATCATTAACCTTCCCAGAGCAAATCAAACATATCCCCAAATAAAAGCTTTACTTGGGTATCATCTCCTTAAAGATTATCTCATCGCAGAGCTCAAAGTAAAGTTACTCCATGGTTTATACCACTAGGTGATTCTAAGCATAATTACAGATATTGACATTTGTCTGAGGACATAGATTATTTAAAAATTTTTAGGTTAATGACTGTGTGTCTCTCTCATAATTATGCCAACAGTTGAATCCATTAACAAACAAAACAGTTAGTTGCCTACAAGGTTTCTTGTCAAAACCTATAAATAAGCTATGTGCTCAGATGGAAAGAGGATGGACACTGGAATCCAAATACCTGGGTTTGAATCCTGTTTGTCTTTAGGAAAACTAACTAACCTCTCTGAGTCTTTCTCTTTTTTTGTTCTTGTTTGTTTGTTTGTTTATCTTTACAACAGTGATCTTCTGTTTATGGTTGTTGAAAGAATTAAATAATTACCTGTCACATATGTGATACATAGTGACTTAAACTAACTGCCAGTTTTGGCTGTAACCTCACCAAAATTATTTAAATCTATCACACGGTTACAAAAGACAAGGGAAGGGAAATATTTAGTATTAGGTAATATCCAGTATGTGGGAAAATAATTATTTTTACTGGCACCGAATCAATATTGTATGCTCTCCATCCTCCCATCCTCCACTCTTCCATGTACCGCCATGGCCTCCACACCATCAGAAGGCATGAGGCTCCCATTTAAAGGCAACACCAGTATCCTCAAAAGAGAACTGAAATTAGGATTTGGATGGAGGGTAGACAGATCTAGGCAAAGATCTAACACTAGATAGCATGACAGTCAAGAGATAAGACTGGGAAAGGAGAACATGAGGGCAGTGACTAACCAAACTAAGATTCTGTCTTTAGCAATCTGTGGAGCCTTTGGAAGAGGCAAAGCAAGTAGATAGTGGCTATAGGTATCTGGAGCTCAGAAATGAATTCTAGATTAGAAAATTCATTAGGCATTCAACAGCATTTACGAATGAGCTGAAGCCATGTGTAAGGGGGAGGTTACCCTGGAAGAATACACAGGATGAATACATAGGATTTAGGCAATATCTAAAAGATAGGATTTTGCCTTAGGTACAATTAAAACTGAGCTTAGAGGGAGAGAAACTCACATTGGGAAATAAAATCATTGGCAGATAGATATAAAGAAAACAAAGATGAATAGTCTCACAGAAATCTGAGAAAGAAACATTTTTAAGGGAAGTAAGAACAGAAAAGTCATTGGATTAAGTGATTTGTTGGACATTTTTCTAAGAAAGGTGAGAACAAAAGCCACCTTTATTGCCAAGACGATAAATATAACCTATCTCATTGGGAAGCTTGGTTGAAAAGGAAGGAGAGAAATTGGACACTGCTTATTATGGGACATGTGCTCTAGATGTGACAGTTTCTGAATATGTTTTAAGCAGAGGAAGCATTCAGTATAGAGAGAGAAAGTAGACAAGGGAGAGGAGAGCAGATCTAACAGGGGAATGGAGATGATTCCTGAAGAGAAGGAATGGACTGAAATCTAATACTTATTGTGATTTCCCTTAACCTCCAAGTGGGAACAAAGACAGTCTCTCATTAATGCACATTTTAAAACTGTCAGAGAGACACAACATAGCAGCATCTGGTCATCTGCTAGAAGTCACATTCTGTTAAGTGCAGATTATACAATAAATTTGTGACTTTCAGTGCTGATAATTCCATTACTCTGCCAACTGAAGAGACAGCATGCAAACACGCTCATTTCCACCCACTAGAAAATTGAGGATGAAGGAGAAGAGCTAAAACTCTGGGAGAAAGTGATGGGTCAGATGAAAATTTCCAACTGAAATTAAGGGAATGTACTGAACCCGAAATGGGCTATACACCACAAGAAAACAGCTTCTAGAAAATTCAGGGTAAAAGCCACTGCGTTGTATTGGCTGGAGATTACAACAGAAGGTACATACTAAAGGATAAAAGCTATCTGGGAAAGTTAAAGCCCAAAATTTGTTCAACTTATAATACTAGGGGCAAGAAAGAGGACTCTATGAATCCAGAAAAAAGCATGGTGTCTGGAAGCAGGCAGTTTTATCTGAGAATGCAGAACCTCTCAACATTTATTTTGATTGAATCTTTGCTATCAAGGATCATGATCTTCAAGCTAAAAAGAATAAAACAAACATGGTCCAGAGATATTTGAAGTCCATGAGAGGTGACAAGATAAGAGAGAACAAGTTCAAGTCACACAGGATACATAAACAATTCCCAGAGCACAGAAAGAACTAGCAAACCCAGCAAATGTAATTTTTGAGACTTTTTTTTTTTTCAATAGAAAAATAGGAAAGGTGCCAGGAAACATAAGAAAAAGGAAATCACCTTAAGTTTCGGGGAAAAAAAAGATCATAGAATCTAGGAACCATAATGCCAAAGGCAAAAATACTAGGATTTGTCATTATATAGACATACAGATAATTTGTACATATGAGAGATCAAAGCAGGAAAAAGTGAACATACACAGCTTGTGGAGACATCCACAAAGGCTCTTTAGAAGAGATGGCTTTTGAAGATTGGGGACATTTTAACAGATGGAAAGGAGGAGGGAGTGGGACAGTGGGTAGGGCATGTCAGACAAATGGGAGTAGCACTGCAGAGAAGGAAGCAAGACTGTACTTGTTAGGTTTGGAAAAAATAAATGGTATAAATATGGTAGAAGAGAAAGTAAATCTGGAGCTAAAAAGTAGTAAGTGCATATATTATGCTTTTCCTGCTAAGGATAGTGTTAGCAAGTGATAGGTGAACTTGAATGCCAAGCTAAAGCATATTTCATATTGACCTTTGTTTTTTATGTAGAGACAGCATTGGTTATTTTTCTTTAAAAAAGTCTGTCTCTGTCTACCTTAAACGTACAACTGATCCAAGAGGGAAGAAGATATGCCACTATCAAGACATTTTTGCAAATTCTAACACTTTATGGATCCTTTAACTTAAAGGAAGCTTCACACCTCTATACTATATCTGGTCCTCCAGGTCAGTGATCCAAAACTTCCCACACTCTTTAAAGGTTTTCGTTACTCATTTCTTAATATGCCGCAGGTCTTCTGTGATGGATCCCTTCATAGTGTAGGGGTTCTGATATGGGTTTTGCTCCGCCTTAACGGATGTCAGCCTGGCAGGCAGAGCTGTGAAAACTCTGACGGGAATCTATGGTATTTGGAGTTATATGACCTAATTATCAATTTTTAATGGTATGCATTTGTTGTTTTTAAATAAAAAATTCAGTGAGGGCTGCCCTGGTGGCGCAGTGGTTGAGAGTCCGCCTGCCAATGCAGGGGACATGGGTTCGAGCCCTGGTCTGGGAAGATCCCACATGCTGTGGAGCAACTAAGCCCGTGCGCCACAACTACTGAGCCTGCGCGTCTGGAGCCTGTGCTCCACAACAAGAGAGGCCGCGATAGTGAGAGGCCCGCGCACCGCGATGAAGAGTGGCCCCCGCTCGCCGCAACTGGAGAAAGCCCTCACACAGAAACGAAGACCCAACACAGCCAAAAATAAATAAAATAAATAAATTTAAAAAAAAAAATTCAGTGAAAGTCTCAGTATTTCAAAGGCTGTCACCCATTAATACTAATTCCCTTACTGTCAAGATGCTGTCACCTGCCAGCCTACTTAAGACCAAATGCAGAATGCAGTATGGCAATTTTATTTATGTGTAAATAAACTCACTCCATTGCCTTAAGGTTCCATAGTAAAGCAAACAATATATTTTTCTGGGCAGTTGGAAAAAATACTAGTACATTCCAATGGCAACATTCCAGCAGATGCCCTAGTAGATATTTTACCAACTCTAGCAGTAAATTAAGCTATGACAGTGATCATAGAGATGGAAAATTCAATCAAAGCTGCACACAGACCTCAAATTTTAAAGCATATAAACATATAAATTGGATTTAGGATACTAGCAAAGGTTGCATGTTAAAGACTGACATAAATGTGGACGAACGATATCTGGTTTTGATATTAAAGATGGTACCTGGGGGTTGAACCAGGAATTCCTAAATTTGAATCAGATTCTGCTTCCAGCTTAATCATCTCCAAAATGGGAATAACTTGCATGATTGGGATAGTATCAGAATTTTCATAGAATGTAAAAATGCCTGGCGCATGCATAGAAGGTGAGCATTAATTTTATTGTAACATTTGTATCTTCATCCATTAATAAGGATATTTCTTGATCCACATTTGTCACAGGCCTATTGTCTGATTATTTAAAAGATTTGAAGTTTTTGGAAAGCATATTAAATATAAACTTCAAGTCTGTTAATACCATTTTCTTATGAAATACTGATTTTTCTTAAGCAAATAATATTAATTATCTCACAAGGGCTTCTGTTCTGTCTTCAGTACAGCCCATTTCTTCACAAGTAACTCAGCTTCTACTTGCAGGGAATTTTTCACCTAATCAAGTATTGACATAGAAAATGTATTCCTGTCCTAACCCAAGCAATAAACAGCTGACACAAAGAGGTTCAATATTTGTGCACCAAGTGTTATACAGATGATTTGTGATGACACAAAAGTGTAGTTTTCATCTTTCTGAAAGCATTTCCTTGGCTCTCTGCTGAAAGAGGGGAAAAATCTGCCCTCACTCCTTTCTATTTAGACACCTGGATTTCATTGAGAAGGAGACTTGGTTACAGAGTGACATGATTACATGCTGCTTAGTGCCTTGCTGAGCAGGTGTGGAGGTACCAAGGCAGGATGGGACAGGGGAGAATGTGAGAAATGAGGAGTGAGTTCACGCATTTGATGTTTGTTTATTCTCTTAATCCAAATGATTATATTTAGTTAGAAAAGACACGTTGCTTTTTAATGCATCTTTTATACAGCCATATTTTAACCCCCAATTAGCTGAAGTTTCCTTGGTTTTTCCTAGTGCCCAGCCAGCTGGCTTCAGAGCATAACATGGGCCTGATGCCAAACCCTGGAGTATCTGGCACCTACAGGCTACCTACAGCCACCAGGCAGGAGTGACGATTTGATTTTTATATCTCTTGTCATTACAATGAAACAGACTCACAGCGCTTACGGCATCCATTTCCTGTCATTAGGAGAGGGAATTGGTGACTTTTTTTTTTAAACCATGTCAGTTTACTTGCCAATGAAAACAGGTTTTCCTGAAGGCGCCAGTAACCTCAAGGCACCTGTATGGGACAAATTCCTTCAAAATACGGACAAAATTTCTTCTCAAGCTGTTGAATCACTGCAGCCCTAGGCCAGAGGAAACTTGGAATGCAAGCCAATCAACAAAGAAAGACTCAGGGCTAAACCCTCAAGTGCAGAGAGCTCATTTTACAATACAGTTTTCTCCCAATTCTTTTAGGTACACAGAGCAGCTACAGTTTTGCCTGGTTCATACATATCGCCTCATCTCCTGTGTATTCCTCCGTTTTCCTTAAGAAATCGATAAAAGGGGAATACCCCTCCCAACAAAATGCTCCTGGCAGTCCACAGTACGGAAGGAATGGACAGCAAAATACAGTCGTCTATCAATAACAGCCACCACTGAGCAACTTTTAGCGTCTTTGGAAGCCAGCAGCTAGTCCCACTCAGAACTCCCACGTGCATACCCAGGCTCCTACCTACACAGTAAAATCGAGAAGCTTTTTCTTCTTGGCTGATTATTTAACATCGCTAAAGTCTTTTGAAGCATATCAATAAGTTGAATAAGTAACATGTTCATTAATGTCCTTGGATCTCCTACAACTCTAAACACAGACACTGAATAAATCAAACCCCAAAGTCCTTTAGCACCAAAGTAATGTTTTTTATTTGAAATATCTTACTCGTCTTTGAAAATGGAAATATTCCTTCAAATGAAACATAGATCTAAACTGCTAAGGGATACAAGAACTAAGAGATGGAGATAGAGATATATGTGCTATTTCCTCAGGGGAATATATTTCAATTTATTTCTGTAATCTAAAGAAAAATGTTAAGTTTGTTTTTGGTTTTGTTTTCCTTTTCAATGGTTATTTAATCAATATCTAACTTTAGGAATAAGGGACTTTAATATTACGTAGTTATTCTGCTTCCCCCCAATACAATAGAACTTAAAGCAAGTTCAACGTTAAAAGGGCATCAATCCCAACCTAAGAGGGTCATTCTATGTTTAACGTATAAAAAAACTCTAGTGTGAAGGGAGGCAAATGTCTGTTCTCTCCATTTTGACTGGTGAGGCATATGCAGTTCCTGTTTCTGTTTCTCTGTGTGTTTACTCTCTTATATATTATATAACTTAGCTCCCCGGAGATAATTTTAACAGACACAACTCAGACCCTACAAAGAGTGACCCAATGCCTTGGGGATCGGCATCAGGCCAGGCTGACATACGGTTATCAGTTTGACAAGAAATATGCTAGGCTATGTTAGGTTAGAGTGTTACCAGCCAAATTCTCCTTTGAAACCACTCAAAGGGAAGCCTGTGAACACATGCATGCTTTTATACATAAAGAGATTTTCCAATTAGGCTATTCCAGTGTTAACTTAAATAGATGACTTAGAAGTAAATTTAGTTGCCCATTTTTGTTGACTTACTTGTTTCTTGGATTTTGAATTTATGTGGTTATTCATACCCAGCAGGAAATGGTTTTTGTATTCCTGAAATTCATGGAAGACACTCAAACTGCATCCAAAAGGCTTCTGTCCTCCTGTGTAGGCCTCTAGCCAAAGCAGGAAAACAATTGCTCAGGATTGTTTTTTCTAGATGCTGAAGCTTGCTAAGGAATTGCTCATGTACTTTTACCCCACCTTATACTTGATAGAATCTGCTATACAAACTAAATGAAGATGACATATCACCTTCTTTGATTATCAGTAAATAGTTCACAAATTAACACTAAACTGCAAATGAGGGAAATAATGTGTCTTTTTCAGAAAACCGGATGCTTTCTGTTCGGAAGTACGTGCGATAACAGGGTGGAATGGTTAATGTACAATGTATGCCATCTGCTGACTAATGCAGAGTATTTACAAGGGTAAATTCTCCCAATAACTGTGTTTGGTAAATGATTATCTAAATAATACAACTACATTTGAACCACGAATTGGATCTTGCCAATTCTGTTTAACTTTACTTGTCATGATTTGGCATTCCCTCTAATTAGAAAAAAATGATAATAAAAGGCAGCTGCTCTGAGGTTAAATTCGATGATAAGTTTTCAAATGCCTCTCAGATATGCCATAAATAATGAATAAATCTGAATGCTTCTCCCTTTATCCATGTCAATTAAAGGAATAAAATATATTTCTTAAAACCCTATAGTAGAGCCATGAATCCCTGAGCTTTCCCTCTTCCTGATGTATGCTTTGTGCTACTTTACAAATCAGTTTGAATTATATGTAAACCACACAACTGGAGAAATGTAATTCGTTGTACTTTTGTTTAGACACAGCAAGTAACGCAGATAATTATTAGATATCTTGTACAATTTATATTCAGTAGAAACAGTTCAAAAGAATGATAAAGATTACCTATCTGTTTTGTTAATTTAATAGTACCTCTGTACAACTGAAATGTGTTCAAATGTAAATCCACTCGCAGGTAGTAATTTCATGGGCGTTAATAATTTCTGTCCTTAAATATAAATAGAATAACAGAATATTAATTTTGTTTTTTTCTAACCTAAAATTTCACCTGTAATGACAGCCTCTGATTGACTGCCACAGATAATTCACACTTTGATTTTCGAAGTTCAAATATCATTTTCAGTGTCATGGAAACTTAATCACAAACTTCATTTGATTAGCATATATGTTAACAGATACTAATCTCACCACCTCTGTTTAGATATTTTTTTTCATTGGCATTGTGAATATTCCCTTTTAAAGACTCATAGGGAAAGCAAGTATGCAGGAGGTAGAAACTGATAGTAATTTGGATCTTGAAATAAGGGAATCTCATTTTGTGAACAATTAAACACCTTTTTACCTGAGGGCACTTTTCAGTCTTCACAATGCAAAATAGTCTTAACTGGCTTGAGGAGTCAGAAGACAAAGTTTTAGGCTACTTGGGTGGCTGGAAATTAAAGAGGGAATTTCCAGAAAAGAAAGCCAAAGAGAAGGGAGCGCCAAAATCTACATAGAAACTGCATTCAAATACTTGGCTGACCTTCAGACTATGCATGTGCACAGGAGACTCCAGGAGCAACATATGGAAGGCTAAACTAATTGAACAGAGATTTCAGCTGCTTCCCATTTCTGGGAAGACAGAGTTTGAGTCCAGCAAAGGTAACTGCCTGCTACAACAAAATCAGCACTGTTCAGGGAAAGAAAACAGCATCTACAGTCTCTAACATATAACCCAAAATGTCTACTAAAGAATCAAAATTTATTAGACATGAAACAGTGAAAAGTGACTCATGTTCAAGAAGACAAGCAGTCAATAGAAATCAACCCTGAAATGACCCAGGTAATGGAATTACCAAGCAAAGATCAGCTATTAGAAATATATTCAAATACTTAAAGAAAAACTATGGTCATAATGAGTATACTGATGAGAAATGTCAGGAGAGAAACTGAAGTTTGTTTGTTTTTTAAAGGACCAAATAGAGAGTCTGGAAGTGAAAAGAACAATATCTGAAATGAAAAAGTCAGTGGATGGGCTTAATAAGAGATTCGGAAAGGAAAGAAAGATTTCAGTAAACTTAAAGTTAGATCAATAGCAATTACCTAATCAGGAAAACAGGACGAAAATATATTGAAAAACCGAAAGAGACTCAGTGACTTTGTGGGACAATAGTAAGTGGTCTAAGACACATGTAATTGGTATCTTAGAAAAGAATGTTGTAAGAGAGTGGATATATTTATATGTACAACTGATTCACTTTGCTGTACACCTGAAACTAACACAACATTGTAAATCAACTATACTCCAATAAAAGTTAAACACTAGGGAAAAAAAAGAATATTGTGAGAGAATGAGGCAGAAAAAAAATAAGAAAAAAATGGCCAATATTTTATGAATTTGGTGAGAAATATTCACTTATAGACTCAAGAGGCCCAGAAAACCCAAAGCAGATAATACAAAGAAAAACATGCCGAGACACACCATAGTCAAACTTCTGAAAGCCAAACATCAACAGAAAATTTTAAAGCAGAAAGGAAAAAAAGCCAAAACATTATACATACAGGGGAATAATTAATATGAATGATGACTAAGTTCTCATCAATAAAGGCTGGATGTCATATTTAAATTGCTGAAAGGAAAAAAAATCTTTTATCCCAGAGTTTTATATCCAGTGAAAATACCATTTAAAATGAAGCTGAAATAAAGGCATTCTTTAAAAAAAAAAAAAAGACCTGAATTAGAAAAAAAAATGCTTAAAGTATTTCTTCAACTTAAAGGGAAATTATACCATAATAACCCAGATGCTAAGGATGAAATCAAGAGCATCAGAGAAGGTTAATATCTGGGTAAATGTAAAGGATAACTTTTTAGTGCCATATATTTTATTTTCTTAAACTTATTTAATAGACCTATGAGTGTTTAAATCAAAATAGGAAAAGTAGTTGTGAGTTTCATAGAAATATCAGAAAAATGTAAGACAACAAAAACAAAAACAGCAGTAGGTGTAAATGGAGTTACAAAGGTGTAAGGTGCTTCTTGTGAAGTAGTAAAATATTAGTTGAAATTTGCCTGTGATAACTTAAAGATGTATACTGTAATCTCTAGATCAGCCACTAAAATAGCAAAAGAAGTACTGTATAGCTAAATATCTAAATGTTAGATACAGCTAAAATGTCAATACTGGAGCAAAATGAAATCCTTAAAAATAGGCTATCCACCCTGTGAAGACAACAAAGGGGGAAAATAAATACAAGCAAGGAAAATGATATATTATGAAAACATTGGCCTTAAGATACTTGGTATGGCCATATTACTGTAAGACAATGTAGACTTCAAGAGAATTCAAAAACACATGGAATAGTTGTATAACAAAATCAACCAACCTGACTCAAGTGGAATATATAGAACATTATACCCACAAACTGTAGAATACATGTTCATTCAAGTGTGCACAGAACAGAACATTGATCAAGACAGATCAGACTTTCAAAAGACTGAAATCTTATGAGAATGTGCTCTGACCACAATGGAGTTAAATTAGAAATCAGTGAAAATAATATATCTCGAAAAGTCACAAATATTTGGAAATTATCAATTTACTTCTAAATAGCCATGGGTCAAAGAACTCAGCATCATTTTTCTTCAGGGAAATTCAAATTAAAACCTAATGTGATACCATTTCACAAACACTAGAATGGCTATAACAGAAACAAAAATCTGACAACACCAGTGTTGGAAAGTATGTGGCACAACTGAACTCTTATACACTGCTGGTGACACATAAAATGGTACCACCATATTGCACAATATTTTAGCATTTTCTTATGAAGTTAAGCATACTCCTACTCTATGACTCAAGATGTCCACTAGATATTTATCTAAGAGAAAAGGAAACACATACTGACCAAAATATTTGAACAAGAATGTCTATACCACTTTATCCGTGATAGCTAAAATTCAGATACAACCCGAATGTCTATCAACAAGAAAAATTAATTATGGCTTATCCATGAAATGGAAGCATACACTTACAAAACAATGAACTAGGGATACACAATAACAATAATGAATCTCAAGTAGGGTATGTTAAGTCAAAGAAGTCAGACACAACAGAGTATATTCTGAATGATTCCATTTCTATGACGTTCAAGGAATAAGTAAAAGTAATGTATGGTGATAGAATTCAAAAAGAGGTTGACAATGAGGGGTGTGGGTTGACTGTAAGTGGGCAAGAGGAAACTTTCTGGGATCAAGGAAATGTCCTGTTTATTGTATAGGGAAATCATTATAGAATTGTAAACATTCATCAAAATTTATCAAACTATACCCTTCATAACTGAGCATTTCACTGTGTGTAAATGCTGCCTCAATGAAGAACGATAAACAAATATTGAACTCTAGTTAGTAGGTTTTCTTTTTGTAGGGGCATGGGTTAGCAATTCTGAAACTAATTTTGTATCCCAGGTGTGAACAAATAAGTATATTAAAGATAACAGGTAAAAGTTTTTTCATTGTTGAGAAGAGAGATACAAAGATGGAAAGAGAAGACTAGAATAAAGTCTTTAGTGTGGGAATTAAGAGTTGTCAGGTAAGTGTGTGTGTGTGTGTGTGTGTGTGTGTGTGTGTGTGTGTGTGTGTGTGTGTGTGTGTGTGTGTGTGTGTGTGTGTGTGTGTGTGTGTGTGTGTGTGTGTGTGTGTCTTTCCTAGTTCAGGCCACTGAAAGAGACAAAAGCTCTCCAGCAACATGACATATCTAGCACCTAGATCTTGGTTTCTGAGTACTGTTTTCCACTAAAAGGAAATATAACTCCTTAGAAAAATGGCTGACACCAGCACTGAGACTATGCCAGAAAATAAGTGCTCAAAGAATCATGAGAACACATCAAGGCACAGAAGAGCCAGCTAGAAGGGACTCACACAAGTCAAATCTGGGGAAATTTGAGCATCAAAATAAATAATAATAATAAAAGATTATAACCCATTGAACAAAATAAGAATCCATGTTTCCAAATTAAATAAATAAATGAGCAAATAAACAAATGAAGAAGGAAAAGCTCTTTCTCATAGTAGAATGCCAACTAATAGATGTAAACAAATAATGTAGTTAGAATGTCATCAATGAGAAATAAAATTAATGGATGAAATGTGATGCGAGAGGGGATATTTCTGTAGCCTCAGTGCATCACTCCACAAATTACTTATGCATTACAAAGAAAAATATAGTTACTTTATATTCATGAATTCTGGGAGACAGCACTTTAAGTTCAGAAAATATATGCATACATACACATATATACACACACACAGAGAGGGAATGATAAAGGAAAAGGGGCAAAATACATAAACAATTGGTGACCTTGATAAAGGATTATGGAAGATCTGTACTACTTCTGTATCTTTCATTTTTGAATTCACATTAAAAGTTAAAAATTAAAACAACAGCACGGTTCTGGTTCCACTATAGAAGTATAAGCCCACTGCAGCCCATTTCTCCACTGGTTACAAGATCTCTGGACAAAACATAGAAAACAACTACCTATTGCCAATCTGTTTGTCTTCGTTGGAAAACTATTCAGGTCCTCTGCCCATGTTTTTATTAGATTTTTTTTTATATTGAGGTGTATGAGTTGTTTAAATATTTTGGATATTAACCCCTTATCAGATATATCATTTGCAAATATCTTCTTCCATTCAGTAGGTTGCCTTTTTGTTTTATTGATGGTTTCCTTCCCTGTGCAAAAGCCTTTTAGTTTAATGTAGCTCCATTTATTTGTTTTTGTTTTTGTTTCCTTTCCCTGAGGAGACAGATCGAAAAAATATATATTACTAAGACTGATGTCAAAGAGTTTACTGCTTATGTTTTTCTACTAGGAGTTTTATGGTTTCAGGTCTTACATTTAAGTCT
The DNA here is from genome assembly GCF_965194825.1 of Balaenoptera physalus. Classification (NCBI taxonomy): domain Eukaryota; kingdom Metazoa; phylum Chordata; class Mammalia; order Artiodactyla; family Balaenopteridae; genus Balaenoptera; species Balaenoptera physalus. Next base: position 23,027,932 of record NC_138903.1, on the reverse strand, counting down.
CTAATCCATTTTGAGTTTATTTTTGTATATGGTGTAAGAAAGTAATCAAGTTTCATTCTTTTGCATGTACCTGTGCAGTTTTCCCATCACCATTTATGCTAAGTGAAATAAGTCAGACAGAGAAAGACAAATACCTTATGATTTCAATCATATGTGGAATCTAAAAAAACAACTAACCAAAACAAACACAGAAACAGACTCACAGATACAGAGAACAAACTGGTGGTTGCCAGAGCAGAGGGGTGTGGGGACAAAAATAGGTGAAGGGGATTAAGAAGTACAAACTTCCAGGTATAAAATAAATAACTCATGGGGATGTAATATACAGTATAAGGAATATAGTCAATAATACTCTAATAACTTTGTACAATGATAGATGGTTACTAGACTTAACATGGTGATCATTTTGTAATGTATTTAAATGTCCAATCAATATGTTGTGCACCTGAAACTAACATAATATTGTACGTCAACTATACTTCAATTGAAAAAAAAAAAAAAAGCAACTACCTGAGAGCTCTGCTAAGTAAACAAAAGCAAGAAGATTGCGGAGGGGAAGTCAAAACATGGTAAAGCATCCTGTTAGGAGGATTCTGTATTCAGCTTGTTTCACAAGTGTCCTTAGAATCTTGCTTTATTTTTATATAAACAAAACTGGAAATTATATACAATCTATCATGGTTGTAGTTTATGAGAAAAAAAAAGCAAAGGCAAAAACTTCCTGTGGTGGGATTAAACTCAAAGGTTGGTGAGTAGATGCATATCTCTTATCATTTAAATAAATAAATTTTTTAAGGTTATGGTTTGTACTTTTTAAATTATTTCTCACTTTAACAACTTTTTCAATTAACCAAAAACTTTCGTGTGATATGAAATAGTTCCTACTCTATTAATAAATTCATCCAGCAGCAAAGATAATTTAAAACTTTGGTGTTCAGTTGACTTAAGAATATGCACATTCGCAAAATGTCATGAAGATTATACTTGAACAGTGTATTGTGCTTTCTAACTTTAACAAAATGAATTGCTTAAATATTTTATTGCATGTCAAAATCTGTTAGATTAAAATAAAATTAACTTGAAAATGTAATATTACAGAGGATTAAAAATGCTAAAAAGCCCAAGTACATGCTAGCCCTTTTGGTTTTGAATGTCTACTCTTTGTAATACTTGGGGAAAGGTTGGCTATTAAACAGAATGGTGAGTTACTACTATTTCAGAATCCCTGGAAATACCAAAGTATAATTTTTAAATAACAGCATAGGAAAAACAGAAGTAAATTTAAAAATCAAATATAAAGTATTTAAATTTCACTATAGGTATTATCATTATAATTGCTTGATTTTTACTAAGCATCATGACCATAATTTTCATCTGACTACAGCACTAAAAATCACTCTTACTGAGAGGAGATCTTGAAAATGTGCCGTTTTCTTTGGAAACATATCAACGTGTTGGGTCTGGAGAAAGCAATTGCCTTCATTTCCTGTACATTAATAGAGAACAACATGAAGATGGACATCATTGTAAGAACTGATCATAAATTGTAACCAAAAGTCCCACATGGTTGTGGGAAGAGAAGACTAAGAATTGAGTGAGTCTTCTCATGACAAGATGGAAGGCAGGTTAGAGCAGGTTAAATTCTAAAGCGATGTTTCAAAATGCCTACGCATTTTAACTACTCGTCATTATAAAATGTAACATGAGGAGCTAGTCTATATTTAATTCAGATATTCTCTACTCTCTGAAAATTGCATGATGTTTGGACACTATATATTAGATGACTGTGATGAAGACTATGTAAGGCTATCTAACATTTTTTCATTGTTTCTTATCTGTGATGTATTGAAAAACACTCCAGCTTTTCTATCAAACCTGATTAACTTAATTTGTATTACTAAAAATAGTAGGGCTTTTGCTTTATAAAATCTAATTTTTACATAATTCAAAGCCACCTTTCTTTTATATATCCTTATAAACTTAGAATGTGCTTTCAAGGAACAGTAATCAGTCATGAGTTGTTTCCAATTCATTCTTCTTCATTCCCTTCTGCAACATCTCCAAAATCCTCTGAGATCCAATACCTTTAGGTTTGCATTTAAAAGCCTCAGTAGCCCAAGCCTCAACCTCTGTAACTTTTATTTCTTCACAACCCTCATTTATTCTGCTTTCCCTGGTGTATTTTTCAGATGCTGGTGCTTCATGTCTTTAAAGTGCAACTAGATTTTTAAACCTAGCTCATCCTTCCAGAGCTTCCCTCAACAAAGACTTATAGAGCCTCCTGGGATCAGTACAGAAGACATTCTCATAAAACAGAACAAGCTCAAGAATTTTCACTGGGGCTGCATTTGAAGAAGGCCGGTCAACCCTTATCGGAGAGATCATTGTGAGGAAAATGGAGTTAGAGTTCTATGAAAAAAAGGGGGAAAAAATTGAGCCCCACAAGTCAAGGAAATAGAAGATATTCAAAAAGGTAACACATGTAAATTACATTTGAACAAAATACATAAATTAGATTTGAACATAAAAGATGACAGAAAAAATTTTTTTTAATTTCTATGCAATGCTAAAGTAAGGGTTGAAAACAGAACATTCAATAAAAACATTTACTTGGTCCATATGAGAAAAAAAAAAAAAAAATATATATATATATGTATATATATATATATATCTCAGTTAACCTTTATATATAGTTAGGCTTTAATGAGGCATAAAATATTTCCATATAAAATATAGATTAGTTAGCCACAAAGAGTGCCAAAACAAAAGCATTTCACAATTATGAGACTTTGATGTAATCGTATCCAAGGATACACCTACAGAGTCTGCTAAATTCCAAAAAACCCTTAAACTAATCCTTAAATTGAAAGCTGACAATCAAATTGTATTCTAGTGATTGAGGGCTTTATTTTTATATAAACTTTAATTTTTAAAAAAATTTTCTGTGTGTATGAGATATTATTTTTACACCCAGGACGCACTCAAAAACTTAGCCATTTGTTTAAAAAAAAATCTTCTGCAGCATTTAAAGTAAATCTCTCTCCATCCTAATATAAACAATGACTATATATTTGCTAAAATAAATATTTTCCTAAATGAAATAAGTTATTCATTCACTGTAAAAGATATCTTGCTCGTGATAAAAAAAAAAACCCACAGCAATATCAAGCTACCAATCTGTTAGGGCAATGCATCATCATAATGATAAATAAATTACTGTCCTTGGTAAATTCAGTGAATACCATTTAAAAGGAGGACTGAAGCCAAGTAGAAAGTACTAATAAAGATAAAGCAGGGAGTTAGCAATGTCCTTTGAAATTGAACATATGCATTTTAACAGGCATTATCAGCCTTCCATGTTTTAAAGAATGATACATTAGGCACCACTCAATACTCCAAGGGAAAACCTTTAAGGAGTTTATAAAGTATGACTTGGCATACCTAGTTTTAAAGTGAATATTTATAGCAAAGTGTTAACACTATGCTTTAAAACAATCACAGCAACAGAATAAAGCACATTGGTCCATCAACACTTTATTCAGCAACTACATATAATGTGTAAGGCACTGTCAAAGTCTGTTCTAGATCTCAAGTCTAAAATTTGTCTTGTTTTCCTCCGAACAGGAAGTTCTTCACAATGTTTTAGGACATCAAAAACTCTTAAGCTGGTGATCAAGAGGCTTTCTCCTTATTAAAATTTGTTACTGAAGTATATTATAATATGTAAAAGGACATATTTCATAAGTTTACACCCAGATAAATCTTCACCAAGTATACAACTATATAACCAACACTCAGATTAAGAAACAGAGTATTACATACATCCCAGAAGCTCCTTATTCCCCCTGCTAGTCACCCCACCTCCACAGGTAACTACTATCCTGCCTCTAACAGAATGGATAAGCTTTACCCTGATGTTGTACTTTATGTAATAGATTCACGCATCATGGGCTCTTTGGTTACTAGCTTCTTCCAATATTATGCATGTGAGATTCAGCTACATGGCTACATGTAGTTATAGATTGTTCATTTTCATTGCTATATAGTATTCCATAGAGAGAAACAGAGAGTATACACATTCATAATGTATTGTATATTCCTCTTTTTTGGAAATGTGAGTAGTTCGGGTTTGGGGCTATTACAAGTGGTGATGTTTGGGGCTATTACAAGTAGTGATGCTAGGAACATTCCAATGCGTACCTTTTGGTGAATATGTAAGTATACAACTATGAATGGAATTGCTAGGTCATATATCCTTATTAATTTGTAAATACATTTTCCATATTGAAAAATGGGGGGGGAAAAAGCAATGTAGTACCAAACAAATCACTTAAAAGCTCACCATTTAAAAAGATATACAAAGTAAGAACTTAAGGGACCTGACTCTAACTTATTTCTTACCACAGGTCAGATACCACATTTAGCAATCTGATATGACTCATCCAGACTTTCTCTGTGCTATGTGGAATTAATAAAGGCAGAACAATTATTAAAAGTGACAGTCAGGAGTGAAATTCTACCATGTGTTGAGTGAGAATGTTAATTCACGTTTCAAAAAACCTCATCACCAAAGTACAGGCAATATTTCTGACCACATCATAGTAACTGAGCTAAGAAGCATACACCGTAAGATTGGGAGGCTATTACTATCTTCACCAGTAGATAGCCAACAGCTCAAGAAATGAGTTTACTACATTTTAAAGTGCTTTCAATGATCTCATAATTTGAATTGCACTCAACTGTGATCTCTGACAGCTATAGCAAAGTTTTAAAGTTTTACGGGTATTTATCATACAAGCATCTGAATGAAAGCACTTCTGATTCAAATTCTAGAAGACACACATCACCAGAAAAAATAAACTTAAATTCATCACCTTTAATTGTGTCAGTTTGCAGCTCATTTTAAAAGTTTTTTAAAAAAGTATTTAAATCCAAATATTTGGCACTATCTCTTCATATAAAGAAATATATCCATTTCAACAATGAGATCCTTAACCAACCCCCCCAAACAAACCCCACTTTCTTTTCTGATAGACAAGTATTTTAAAGTATTCCTACCACTTTAAATTTGCAATGACCTTATCATCCTCATCCTGGTTTCTTGCTTATAGAAAAAGCAGTTCTGTTTTCTCACACTACTTAAATCTTGAGTAAACAACAGATCTTTGCTGAACCTCACTTGGTTCTCTTATTCCTCTCTATTCCTGTTTTTCTCTATTTTGAAATTTTCTAAACATTTTGAAATATCACAAGAAAATAGAAGATACTATCTTACTTTTTAATTTTAGACTAAACTACAGATATTTGAAGCATCTTTGTGCTTTCAGATAAATTATTGTACAGCTGACCCTTGAACAATGTGGGTTTGAACTGCCTGGAGTCCACTTATACGTGGATATTTTTCAATAGTAAATACTACAGTACTACACGGTCCATAGTTGGGCGAATTGTGGATGCTGAGGAACCCCAATGTGGAAGGCTGACTATAAATTATACATGGATTATACATTGTTCAAGGGTCAACTGTATTGTGCAAATGGTTAATTCCTCCAGAGTACGCTTAGAAGTGTCTCAGTGTCTAAGATAAGATCCCCTGTCTTTTTCTCCTGAAGTTACCTATACATGTAACTCTTACTTTAAAGTAAAATTGACATCTCAGAGTTTTAAAAATAATTCCCACTGAAACCTAATTGAACAATATTTTTAAGAAAAGTATATTTTCCTTTATACCCAAAATTTATTGAGTGCTTACATATACCATTATCTAACCCAAGTGGTTTGTATGTATAATCTCATTTACCTCTCACCCCCAAAAAAGGAAGAAAAGCTATAAGATAAATTATATTATTATTATGGTTGATATTCTTGTTTAATAAATAAAATAAGGTATAGCGAGGTTAAGTAACTTTCCTAAGACCATGCACTATCAAATGTTGGGGCCAAGATCTGATCCCAGGCAGAGGGACAACGAAGTTCACCTACTTAACTACCACGCCCTATTGTTTCCCAGATTCGTACATATGCCTGTATATTCAAAATACTTCTAATTTATTCACTGCTCCCACACAGGACTCTCAAGAACAATAAGAACTATCTTCAACACCCACAACCTAGAATAATTACTTATAGGAAGCTCCAACTTCCCTAAAGACTAGTTTGTCAAAAAACTAAGTTGACACCATTGACACCAACTGAACATCTTAAGACCAATGGCCCCTACAGGCATATTCCAAAGGAAGATGGAACAGTTTAGGCATCCAAAGTCCAAGGAAAAGATCAGAACTTGGAGATGTGTAGTAGTTAAAAGGGAAGAACAAAATGTGTCTAAGATTCAGGGAAAGCAGGTACAAGAAAGCTAGAAATTAGAGCAAGGGAAGCAAATAAGGTAAAGAGCAGATCATCAGTACTTAAAGCTCAGAAAGGATGTCTGAACCTTAAGGCACCTACCTTTCCTATTCAGCCCCCCAGAGTCAATGCCAAATAAGCCTGTGTGAAGGCTGGTGGGAGGTAATCACATACTCATGGTCTGCGTGGGCAGGAGGCCAAACCCATTTAAGAAGAAGTTTTCCTCATGCCAGGCTAGCATGGGAGCCCTGGAAAATAGGCAGTGACAAATCAAACACTATAATACACTTTCAGTGGGGAGAAGGTGCAAAATCAAGTATCAGAGCCACTCCAGGTAAACTTCCCCTACTTACCAGTTTTACATTGGGCCGGCCCTGGGGAATACTCAGTATTAATGGGATCACAATATTAATAGGATTTCATAAAGTTTAGGGATGCATATCTTTAAATTACTTGCTTATCCCCTCCTCCCCACTGCTTTTCCCCTCTCCTTTTCCAATCAGAAATCAACAGAGGAAGGTAAGAAAAAAGGTGTAAAGGTGGAGAGACTGAATTCCTTGGGAAGTCTAGAATAGCCTTAACCAAATGGCAGAATGGAAGAAGACTAGGGTACGGAGATTAGACATGTCCACTGAACAAAAGGGGTCTATTCAGACGAGCTGAGCACTGTGGCCAAGCTGTGCAATGTTCTAGGGCAAATTACCTCATAATTGTGTGCCTCAATTTCCTTACCTGGAAAAATAGGTGTGACAATGCTTTCTTCACAGGGTTATGAGGAATTGAAATAAGACATGTGACAGTATCTGGTATATCTTAGGCACTCAAAGATGTCAGCTGACTCAATTCTTTCTCTGAACACTCACACAAATGTTTATGTCTCTCTTAAGGCATAATTTACTTCCTACTTGCACTATAGTTATTTCTACATGCATCCTATCTCCTGCACTAGTGTGTAAGCTCACTGAGAGCAGGATATATGTCTGATCCATGAGTATCTTTCTTAGTTGGAATTTAGTAAATGTTTATTTGGATGGATATGCTTAAAACAGAAAAGACCACTGAAAGATAATGGAGTGCATAATAATCAGCCAAGTAAAGATTGGGAATGGACCCTGTCAAATTACCCATGACCTTTTTCACAGAACTAGAATAAATAATCCTAAAATTCATAAGGAACCATAAAAGACCCAGAATTGCCAAAGCAATCCTGAAGAAGAACAAAGCAGGAAGCATAACCATCCCAGACTTCAGACAATACTACAAAGCTACAGTAATCAAAACAGTGTGGTATTGGCACAAAAACAGACATACGGATCAATGGAACAGAATAGAGAGCCCAGAAATAAACCCACACACCTATGGTCAATTAATCTTTGACAAAGGAGGCAAGAATATACAATGGGAAAAAGACAGTCTCTTCTGCAAGTGGTGTTGAGAAAGTTGGACAGCCGCATGTTAATCAATGAAGTTAGAACACACCCTCTCAGCATACACAAAAATAAACTCAAACTGGCTTAAAGACTTAAACATAAGACATGACACCATAAAACTCCTAGAAGAGAACATAGGTAAAACATTCTCTGACATAAATCATACTAATGTTTTCTTAGGTCAGTCTCCCAAGGCAATGGAAATAAAAGTGAAAATAAACAAATGGGACCTAATTAAACTTACCAGCTTTTGCACAGCAAAGGCAACCATAAACAAAATGAAAAGGCAACCTACAGACTGGGAGAAAATATTTGCCAACAGTGCGACCAACAAGGGCTTGATTTCCAAAATGTACAGAGAGCTCATACAACTCAACAACAAAAAAACAAACAACCCAATCAAAAAATGGGCAGAAGACCTAAATAGACATTTCTCCAAAGAAGAAATACAGATGGCCACTAGGCACATGAAAAGATGCTCAACATCACTAATTATTAGAGAAATGCAGATCAAAACTACAGTGAGGTACCACCTCACACCAGTCAGAATGGCCATCATTAAAAAGTCTACAAATAACAAATGCTGGGGAGGATGTGGAGAAAAGGGAACCCTCCTACACTGTTGGTGGGAATGTAAGTTTCTGCGGCCACTGTGGAAAACAGTATGGAGGTTCCTCAGAAAACTAAAAATAGAATTACAATATGATCCAGCATTCCCACTCCTGGGCATATATCCAGACAAAACTATAATTCAAAAAGATACATGCACCCCAATGTTCATAGCAGCACTATTCACAATAGCCAAGACATGGAAACAACCTAAATGTCCATTGATAGATGAATGGATATAGAAGATGTGGTACATATATACAATGGAATACTACTCAGCCATAAAAAAGAATGAAATAATGCCATTTGCAGCAACATGGATGCAACTAGAGATTATCATACTAAGTGAAATAAGTCAGAAAGAGAAAGACAAATAGCATATGATATCACTTATAGGTGGAATCTAAAATATGACACAAATGAACCTATCTATGAAACAGAAATAGAATCAGGGACATAGAGAACAGACTTGTGGTTACCAAGGGGGAGGTGGGTGGGGGAGGGTTGGATTGGGAGTTTGGGATTAGCAGATGCACACTGGTATATACAGAACGGATAAACAACAAGGTCCTACTGTATAGCACAGGGAACTATGTTCAATATCTTGTGATAAATCATAATGGAAAAGAATATGAAAAAGAATGTATGTAAATGTATATATGTGTATAACTGAGTCACTTTGCTTTATAGCAGTAACACAACATTGTAGTTCAACTACACTTCAATTAAAAAAAAAAAAAAAGGATTGGGAATGGAGATGTTCAAGGTAGGAGATACCTGGACATTCGGTCCAGTGGAGAAAGAGCCAGAAAGTCCTTATAAGTGATAGAGGGACACAGCAAATGGACTGTGTTCATGGGAACCAAGCAAGATGGGACACCATCTTGGGTCTTATGTTTGCGACTTGAGTGTAGTTGAACTAGTAAAAATTTAAACAAAAAAAAATTTGAGCCGAAAAAATCAAGTTACTGGGGGACATGGGAGGAAATAAGTGAACATATACATAATTTTAATGTTAATAAAAATAAATACTTTTTAGAAGTAATGACTGTGGTTCTAGAGTTAGTGAATTCTAGGTTTGACTCTGGTTACTAGCTATTTAATTGTGGGCAAATTATATAATTTCTCATGTATAATATATGCAGAATAACAGTACCTACTTCAGGGGAATGATGAGGGGATTAAATAAGATAATTCATGCTAAGGCACTTAGCACAGTGGTGGCAATATAGTAAGTACCCAAAAAATGTCAGTTTTAACAATAATAATTATTATCATTATTGCTTTCATTTTACAACTGAAAAATACAGAATCTGGAAAGGTAACATAATTTTTCCAAAGTCATATAGCTAATAAGTGTTGGAACCTGGAATTAAGCCCAGGTTGGACAGCCAGGAAAGCCCACACTGTTAAGACTTACAATATAAGCAGGACGTTTGGACACATGAACAAAACAAAAGAGTACTTCTTAGAATGGCAGAGTTTGCACAGGACTGACCCTGTTGGTGGTGTGTATTCTCTTGACCCACTCTGTCCTAACATAAAGATTAGTCTCATAGGCAGCAGAAGGGTAGCTTAAACCTTAGGGCTCTGGACCCTAACCCAACCATGGGGGCTGGAAAGAGGTATAAATGGGAGTTAGTTTGGTCACTTCGATCTCCCTTAAATGTTCCTGATAATCTGGCAATCCATCAGTTGGGAAAATATCAACATAAAAACTATTTATTGTTGGGAGGTAGAATAAGAACATGGTCCTTGCATTGATATAAACATGGTTTTAAGTTCTGGATCTTCCACTTACTAACTCAAACTATAGGTGAGTCATTTAACATCTTTAGGGTTCAGTTTTCTCATCTGTAAAATGGCAGTATTAAAAGTAGATACAATATACGTTAGTTTTGAAAGTTAAATATAATGTACATGCTGTATACTCAATAAGTGTTAGCTATTCTGGACATATTATTAGTACTCACCCATAACTGGTTCTCCTCTCCTTCTTTGACTCATGGGAGGCTGACTTCCCAGCTGTCTTGAAGTAGGTGTGGCCATAGGAATAGCTCCAGCTAATGAAGTGTAAACTGAAGTGACATAAGTTACTTAGTGAGAGAAAGTATGAAAAGGCCCTACCCAGCCTCCTCTGCTGTGGCAACCCTGGAAGACCATGTTGAGACGGTGTTGTGACAAGTTGGTGCCTCTATCCAAGCCTGGGTCTCTTAGTGACTGTGTGGCACTGGGCTCCTCCTTGCCCTATTTTGGACGTGCACTTTGAGTGAAAAAATAAAACGTTGTTGTATTGTCACTGAGATTTAGCAGTTACCGTGTTATCCTAGCATACTTAAGTCTATCCCATCTAATACAGGTATTATTATCATCATCCATTATCATTATATTGTTCATCATCATTTTCATGGTATCCACCACTGTACTTAGTATATTTTATGTTATGAATTTTGCTCTATTTATATTTTGCAGCACGTTAAATGTAAATTAAAGTAAGTATAGTTTGGGTCAACAATAAGTATGTTTAAATGTTTTGTCACCTTTAACTCACTATCCTATGGGACATTGAAATTCCACACTATGGACAATTCAAGAGGTGAGAGTTAATTTTTTTAAAATTTAAATACCTTTAAAAAGTATGTAAAGTGTACAATATGGCAAAAACTCAAATTCCAAATGGAGGAAAATTTTTTGAAATACTGACTTTACATAAGCCTAGGCATCTATTTCTAAGATACAGAATAAACTTACTTTACTTTTAAAGTAGCTACTGAAAACTTACAATGAGTAGTGAACTGTGTTGGGTGCCGAATGATACAATGATAATTATAGGAAAGGCACAGATAAGTGCCTTTGCACCATTCTTGACAAGACAGTGAAGTCTGAAACCATGGGATGAGAAGAAATGAGATGCAAAGAAGACTATGTTAGAATTTTAATTTTATCTAATACTATCAAATGTCAGCATTATACTAGATAGTATTGTATAATATCTGCATTATTTAAAGAACACCAGCTGCTTCAGGATATAACCCCCAAATCTCAGGAACTTACCCAATCAACGTTTATTTCTCTCTCATGCAGAGTCCTGGTCAGGAGGTTCTCCTCCACGTGGTGACTCATGAATCCAGTTTCCAACCATCTAATGGCTGTGCATTTGGCTGGCTGCTAAACAAAGAGAAAGAACATGCAGAATGGTAAGAAAAACTTAAGAGCACAGGCCTAGAAATGTAGCCCAATATATTGTCCAGAGCTAATCAAGTGTCTCCACCCATATGCAATTATGTTGAAACAAGAATATGCAGTAATATGCAATGAATATATACATATGTATATATATGCAGAATTAAGGATTTTACATTATTAAATATTGAATTTAAACTCTGGAAAATGAGACTGAGAGTATCCAAAATTATAGAGCAAGCAATAATGTACTAAAAAGTATGGAAAAAATGCTAAGTAGAATGAAGAATGAATCCAGACACTTCAATGTGCATCTAATGGGACTTCCAAAAAGGCAACAAAGAAAGAATTGAGAGAGAAAATATAATGCTTAGAAATTTCTCCAAGCTGAAAATATTCACTATATTCTGGATTGAAACAACCAAAAACTATACTGCAAAGCAGGATTTTAAAACCCATTCCTAGGCACAGTAGACTGTAATGTCAGACAAAAGATACAGGGAAAAGCGAGATTACTTATAATAGGTAAAAAACTGACATCAAGCTTCTAATCAGAAGTATCTGAAATAAAAAATCTATGAAGAGAGCTTAAAATTAGAAGAGATAAAAAGAGAAAAACTTTGAACATAGAATTGTATATGTAATTAAAGAGTGGGAGAAAGAAAAACATTTTCATACATTCAAGAACTCAAAACCTTAACCATTAAAGAACACGTTCTGAAAGAGCGAGTAAAAGATGTGTTCCAACAAAAAAAGAAAATAAAATTAGAAGTAAGGAATGGGGTACAAGAAGTAATGGTAAACAAAGCAAAACAAAAAATCAGGAACTCGTTAAATCTAAGTATTTATTGTAAAATATCATGCTTATAAAAATCTGGAGCTAAAATTCTAAATAGTAGCCGCATTAGAATTTGAAATGATAAGGGGAAAGAGTGGACAATAATGAAACCATGATGAGTTTTTTGTTTTGTTTGCTGTAGAGTTTTAATTACAGATTTACTGGAAAATTATAGGTTAAATATTTGAAAATTTAAGAGCAATTCACAGAATAATAAAAATTAGAATATTAGAAAATTAGAATAGAATGGAAAATTAAAATTTGAAAATAGGAGATGAAAAGAAATAAACAAATTCAATAAATCCAATAAAAAGCCAAAAAGGGAGGAAGGAGAAAATATAGAAAGTATACCACTACACAGAAAAAAATAACAGAAGTTGGCAAAATTAAACTAAAATCATAGTATATATGAAAGGTTCAAAATCGCCCCTTAACTCCTCAGAATGCATTTAAATATTTGAGAGCTTCATCCTTATTTTCAATATACTCTATTAATCCTTAATTATTCAAGTCATTCATTTCTGAAGAGCTTTTGCAGTTGTTTTGAGTTGTGATTTCAGTTTATCTTTGCAGCTTATGACAATGAGGGAAAGACCAACATAAGAGACACTAGTGTTAAGCAGAGAAGGATTTGCAGGGTAGGAGACTAATGGCATAACTCTCTTTTTACTAGTTTTATTGAGATATAATTGGCATATAACACTGTATGAGTTGAAGATATACAAAGTAATGATTTGATAGATGTATATATTGCTAAATGATTAGCACTGCCAATCCCTCTCCAACTCTTCTAACAAATTGAAGAGGAGGCAACACTCCCAAACTCATTTTACAAGGCCAGCATTACCCTGATAGCAAAGCCAGATAAGGACACTACAGGAAAACAAAACAAAACAAAAAAACAACTACAAGACAGTATCCCTGATGTTTATAGATGCAAAGATTCTCAACAAAATACTAGCAAATCTAATTCAACAGTACATTTAAAAGACTGGACACCATGATCAAGTGGGATTCATCCCTGGGATGCAAGGATGGTTCAATATATGCAAATCAGTAAATGTGATATACCACACTAATAGAATGAAAGATAAAAATCATATGATCATCTAATAGCTGCAGAAAAGACATCTGACAAAATTCAACATGTACTCAAGATAAAAATCTCTCAACAAATTGAGTATAGAAAGAATATACTTCAACATAGTGAAGGCCATATATGCATAACTCTTTATTCATTAGCAGACATTCCAATGTTGCAATGACTTTTACTTTCCTATAGAATAACTAAAGAGGGGACTTTGATGATCAACACTCAGATAACTAAGACCCAGTATACTCAGTTACTGCTGGCACATCTATATGTTGGCAAAGATATATAGAACATCATCTAAAAGGACATCTACCAATCACACATATGTGGATACTAATAGGGTAGATATCTGTGTCAGTTCAGGGTCAGTTCTGATTTATCTCCTCATCATGGGTCTTATTTTCCTACCACTTTGCATACCTGGTAAATTTTGACTGTATTATAGACATTTCAATTTTTACCTTGTTGGCTGCTGGATATTCTTGTATGCCTAAAACATTCTTCATCTTTGTTCTAGGATGCCATTAAGTTCTTGGAATAGTTTGATTTTTTTCAGATTTTCCTTTAAAGACTTGTTTGGCAGAACCAGGGCAGTGCTCAGTCTAGGGCTTAGTATTCCTTCCTATTAAAATAAGACTCTTCTGTGTATTCTACCTAATTCCCCATGAGTCATAAGGTTTTCCAGTCTGTCTGGTGGAAACAGGCTCTATTCCCAACCCTGTGTGTATATTGAGCACTTTTACCTCTCATGTGAAATATATCAATTCACCTTAAATAACATAATTAGAAATTTTATCTGATCCTGTTGGTCCCTTCCTTCCCAGTTTTGATTCCTTTTTATCTTTTTTTTTTAATTATTATTTATTTATTTATTTATTTTTTGGCTGTGTTGGGTCTTCGTTTCTGTGTGGGGGCTTTCTCTAGTTGCGGCAAGCGGGGGCCACTCTTCATCGCGGTGCGCGGGCCTCTCACTATCGCGGCCTCTCTTGTTGCGGAGCACAGGCTCCAGAGGCGCAGGCTCAGTAGTTGTGGGCTCACGGGCCTAGTTGCTCCGCGGCATGTGGGATCTTCCCAGACCAGGGCTCGAACCCGTGTCCCCTGCATTGGCAGGCAGATTCTCAACCACTGCGCCACCAGGGAAGCCCCTCCTTTTTATCTTTTAGCCCTTTAACTTTCCTTTGCATTTGAAAAAGATTTACTTCACTTGTATCATCCTGTCCCCTTTAGCCCTCCAGCTTATTTTCCCATCACTGGACATATCTGAATGTACTGGGTATCTTTACAGAAAAATGCTGGTAACAATTGAAGAGTTTATTTTATTTAGCTTGCCTTTTCCCTAATCCATTAATAATTTTGCCTAGCAGGCCCATAACATTGAAAAGTTAGAGACTGAATAGCACATTCTTATTTGTTTTATCCACAGAGAAATAAATCTACTTGTAAGATTTAATCCTACAATCCGTTAAAAACCATCCAAGTGTCATTGACTTCCAACTGAGAAGTCAATGCTTTCAATTTAGGAAGATAATGCACCATCTTTCATGACAAAAATCTTTTTCACTTTTGGGTTTTTAAGAGTATTATCAATAAATATCAATTTAAAGCACACTTAATGTCAGATTCTACAGAACAACCAGGAAGAGTTATTCATCCCAGGTTCATACTATATAAGCTTTTAGATGATGTGCGTGCATGTGTGTATATGTATATGTGTGTTGGATATTATTTACAGAGGAAATAAAATGATTATAAGATCCTCTCTTTTTGATAGGTAGATGGATCAATGAATGGGTGGCATTGAAAAAGACCATAAATTTCCTTAGTACAAAAGGCAGTACACAGAAAAGTTTGTATAGATTTACATCAAGCTAGATACGCAGCAAGTCTAGTTTTTACCACTATCTTTACTATTGACTGAAGTGGCTAAACTCTCACTTTTGTGAGGCTAGAATAAGGGAGATAAGTGGCCAAGAAACAGGCCTGACAAACAGTGAATCTGTTAACAATGATAGGTAAAAAGCATGGATTCTGGAAACAAAGAAAGAATTCTTTAAGACCTTGACTAGGTGTCAAAACAAGTTTGAAATGAGGGAAATGAGAAATCAAAAAAAGTCTAAAATCACATGTTGGAGTCCTGTAATAAACAGAGAATAATGAGAAGGAGACTTGAGGGAAATGTGTAAAATTCAATTCCTCAGAGAATCATGATGAGACCCTGGGAAAGAGAACAAATCCTTTCATGAAGATAGTATTTGAATCAGGGATATCCATGTACCTGAATTGATTTGAAAGCAATTCTACCAAGAATCAAGAAAGATTAACTGGAAAACATTTACAATATTTCTATGTGCTTATCCTGCCTTTTTATTGAGGTATAATTGACATACAGTATTATATTAGTTTCAGGTATACAACATAATGATTCGATATTTGTATATATTGCAAAATGATCACCACAATAACCCTAGTTAACATCTGTCACCATATAGTTAAAAATTTTTATTTTTGTGATGAGAACTTTTAAGGTCTATTCTCTCAGCAACTTTCAAATATGCAATACAGTATTATTAACTATAAGCACCATGCTGTACAACACATCCCTTTAACTCATTTATTTTATAACTGGAAGTTTGTTACAATATTTTAAATCTTATAAGCCTAAATCATAAGTCATAGGTGGAAAATTCATTTTACTTCATTTTTATATTTTTCAACAAGAACTTCTTAATGATTTTAAGAGAGCCAATTTGTTCAGAAGAGAATATAAAAGGGAGGTGGCTCATGAAGTAAGGAACTTCCTTTCCTTCATACATGCAGCACTGGATAAATAGCTGTATTTCATATGGGTTTAGGTTTAGGCCATGTAAAATGAGTTAATTCTATATCCTTTGTACTCCAAAGATGGCACTATGGGCACACCATCTCTAGGCACACATATCTGTAAGACACACATCACACAAATCTCAAGACATACATACCCACATACCACTGTATGTTCCACCAAAACCCCTAGCAATAGTGGTGCTAGGTTTCCCTCTGAGTCGTTGTTCAAATGGTAAGGAACATTTACATGGGTAATGGAACCAAGTCCATCTCTACTCTCTTGTACATAATCCCCCTAGTGACCACAGCACACTGTTCTAAAAGGAATACCTGAATGTAGTCAGAAGCTATGAGAGAGTTGGATGAACTGGTTCACAAGGGCATTAAACATACCCTTGGAATCATGAGAAACTCTTCTCATGAAAGCTAGTGAAACAGAAAAAGAGGTCAAATTAAAGCCTTTAGAATTGGAATGGCTAAAGATTTTAATCATGATCAGTGAGGTGGTCTATTTCTAAGATGCCTATTTAACCCTAATAGCTTAATCTCTCCGAAACAGAAGATGATAATCTCTCAAAAACAGCACAGAAAAGAGGGTAAAATAGAATATAAGCCCTGGCTATGTGTATGACTGTGTGACCTTGTGTATGTGTAGCTTAGAAAGTAGGCATGAGACGTAAAGCTTACTTTAAGATTGCGATCTTGATCGCCTAAGTTTTAGGCCGTAGGTTAGTTTCCATATATATTTAAATTATTCAATGGAAGTTCTTATGAAAAGGATTGTGTAGTCCAAAGGAATTCCTGCTGCTTATATTAAAATGCTTGCTATATGCTCCTCTACGATATTTCCAGGGGCATTTTTTGTTTGTTTCTTGGTAGAATGTCTGTAAGAGGGTGACATACTATCACCATTGTACAAATATTTGTTTCACAGCTGTGAAGAAAGTATAATGAGAGAATAGGAAAGTAAAACAAACAGTAAATAGGACCACACATGAAACCCTGAAATGTGCTGCCACCATAAATGAAATATGTATTTAATGATTCCATAATTACCATGACTGAAAAGGTAATATACATGGAAAGCTTTAAAAACCTATTGCATACTCTCCAGAATAAATAACTTGGCTAATACAAAATTATTCACTTTTTCAATAGAAAATTGTGGGGAAATTTTCTTTATCAATATCATCTTTCTTCTTTGTTGTTATACATATATGTTGTCATAAATTGAAAAATTTGAAAGAGAGTAAGTTTCCCACTTAGAAGGAGCACTGTTAAAGTGGCATTAGCTACTTCATTTTTAATGAACTGTTGGTAAAATTAATATCAGAGAAGGCCAGTAATACTGATAATTATAAAAAAACAGAATGATACAGTGCCCACCCTCGAGACACACACAGCTACATACACTCTATCAAAACTCCTAGCAATAGCAGTGGTAGGTCTCCCAGCAAGATGGTGGCTGGCTCAGGTCATTTTGATTAACATACCTCCATTTCTAGCACACAGAAGTAAAGTTTCACAAGCCCAATATTCTAGTCTATGCCTCAGTCTTCTGAGTAGATGTTCCCTAAGCTTCCTTTCTGGCCTATGTGGATTTCTCGCAACAAATTTGAAAAAGTACCTACTGTGATTCACCAAGTAAACATTCCCTGCATCTTGCCCTCCACTCTCTCACTTCCCATTTGCATTCAATAGTTCAGAGGTGGCTAGAACAGCAGTTATGGTCTGCCACTGGGAAATTTCTATACAGCTAAATATTATTTATAACAATAATAATAGCTAACGTTGATTAACAATTTCTATCTGCCAAAGACTTTGCTAAGTGTTTCACACATTTTATCAACCAAATTTAAGAAGAAACAGAGGATTAGAAAGATTCAATACTTTATTCCAAATCACCCAGATAATAAAGGTGGAGCTGGAATTTGAACTCTTTGTATGTCCTACTCAAGATAACAAGCACTTAATCACTCCTTCACTGCTTATTGTCCAAACGCAACTACAGATATACTGGTTGTAAGCCAATTCCTAATGACCTGAAGTGAAACAGAATATACTGAGGACAACTCAGAAAATTCTAGAATCACAGAATACCCTAGGACCTAATTGGTTACTAGAGACTTCAAGCAAGGGTTCTTAAACCAAGCTTCCATAGGTGGCACATGTAAGAAGTAAAAATTTCAGGTAAAGACCTATGTCAACAAGAGTAACACTCAAGGAGCCTTAACAGATAGCTTGTTCAGTACGTGGCTCATTGGACATATGATGATAGCATTTAGTTCCGGTCTCAATCGTGAGTTTAATATATGGCTGTGTGAAGTCAGGCAGCGAAATATTCTTAGACCACTCGAGATGTTCAGATCACGGATATCCCCTCTAATGTCTAAGTATTTAGAGTATCTGTTATAGATACAAGTTCAAGACCCACATCATTCACTTGCCTAACTTTAAACTTTGTGAAATCTTTATAATGTATTGGCTACACTGTGAAAAATGTAAAAGATTCCATTTTTGTATATTACAATAAAATCCTTTCTTATTTTACTTAGAAAAATATTTTCCTTGCAGGAGCACTAGTAAAACAGAATTTGATATGCTTCAGGAGCTTTCTTGAAGATGTGGGGATATGGAAGAAATACCTCAATAACTTGTTTCCCACTTCTAAAGCTGCACTAAATGAAAGGAGCTGTTATTAATCTTGCCGTCGCCACAGAGAGCAATGTGGCAATCAAGTGTGGTTAGTCAAAGTAGATTCAATTATGCACCTATAGAACTTTTTTTACTCAGAGCACAAAAATGTCACTTAATATAGATTTTGAGTTCTATACAGTAGAATTGTAGTATATTAGAAAACTTTCTTCAAATTGAGCAACTCTGAAAGCTGTGAAAACCTTCCTACTCCACATGTCTCACAGAATATAAATGGAACAGAGATGTCAGTGAGAAAAGTCAATTTTATTTTTCTGCAGGTTCACCAGCGTATGTTTGCTCAAAGTCCACTGGCAAGATTAGAAGTTTGTTGCTATTCAAGTCATTTTCCATGTTCTGAAGAAGGACTTTATTCATAGTTCCCGTATTGCTAAAACTTAATCACTTAATCTTCTACGAGGTCCCGAGAAAGCACAAAGTAAATAATGCTTTACTAATGGTTCTGATGAACCTAGGGGCAGGACGGGAATAAAAATGCAGATGTAGAGAATGGACTTGAGGACACGGGGAGGGGGAAGGGGAAGCTGGGACGATGTGAGAGAATAACATTGACATATATACACTACCAAATGTAAAATAGCTAGCTAGTGGAAAGCAGCTGCATAGCACAGGGAGATCAGCTCCATGCTTTGCAACCACCTAGAGGGTGGGAGGGAGATGCAAGAGGGAGGGGATATGGGGATATACGTATGCATATAGCTGATTCACTTTGTGATACAGCAGAAACTAACACAACACTGTAAAGCAATTATACTCCAATACAGATGTTAAAAAAAAGTAATGCTTTACTGAACAACAAGGGGAAAGTTAATGAAAAGGTGAGGGAGGGGAAAGGAAAAGAGCAGGACCCCACGGAGAAAAAACAGAGTTGCATTTCTTACATTTAGTCCTGACACATCATGAAAACTAATGATGTAACTCCCATGAGTTGCATGCAAATCAGAGCATTAATCTCTACCAAAATGGTTTATGTTATAGGAACCAACAAACAGATCTCCTTCAACTGCAGTAAATCAAACATGGTGGATCGTTTCTGTTTGACTGATGAGTACACATGTCACTGGCAGGAGGGCAGTGACATATGGAAGAGCAATAAATATTTTTTCCGACACTCCAGCAGCCCTTGTTCAATGACACTAAACGAAGATAGAAGACTTCAGGAGAAAATGCAGGCCTGTCTCTATTAGCTGTCATGCCACTGCCGAGGCAGCAACTCCAAGGTGATTTGGTGTTCTGTGGTGTAGCTTACACATTTAGTCTTAAACAAATGAATAGCCTGAAAGCAAAGAATCAATAGTTCTCTCAGAACAGTGTCTACAGTGTTTCAGATTATGGCATTCTCCTAATAACTTAGATTTCCTTTAATGACAGTGATCTTGGGCACCTTCAGATTCTCTGACCCAGTGCTCAACCAAATCTTGCTAAAGATTTTCTTTGTCCTCCTCAACACTACAGTTTATGTGCTGTCTGCATAACTTCCCTTTTCCTAGTAGGAAGAAAATCAGGGACAAATGTGTTAGAATGTATTATGTTATAATCCATGTCCAAGAGATTTTGAGGTATTTGATTCCAAAACACCATGTACTAATTTTTCAATTATCTCAATATTTCCTCAAATCTCCTCATATGTTATGATTTTGGCCCCTACCAAGCATGGTTATTAATGGCTACTATGATTCCCTTTAATAGGCAAAATGCAATAGGTATATTAAAATGTAAACCTGAGTTGTTTACAGCTTGACTTGTGTGGCTTCTAATTCCCTTTGAACATCTGCTGTCACCAGAGGACACCCTGAATCTCAAGTGGTGAGGAGAATAGCACATGGTTCACATGGACCTCTGCCAACTCTGGTGCCAGAGTCGCAGTATAGTGGAGTGTAAAACCTTCGCATGGTTCAACCAGATTCTGTGGGGCAGGATTGGAAAGACAGAGTTCTGGGCCTGCCACAGAACAAAGATCCAACCAGAGAGATGGCCGTTTCCAGGGCTGCCAGGAAAATCACTCAAAGAGATGTGTGCGGCAAGTTAGCAATAAGAGACAGGCAAGTTACCCATTTTGAGATCCAAGAAAAGGAAGTTTGTCAGACATGGATGCCACACCATGATAAAAGGTAAGGCTCTTTGGTCCAGTTTCAGGGAGTTGTATTCTCTTGCTGAAAGCCTCTATTCCAGTCTCCTGACTGCACTTTAAGAGAAATGAACAAATCTGGCCTGGCCTCATAATCACTCAAAATTTAAAACTTAAAATATAGGAGAACAGTGGAGTATTGTCCAATATAAAAACAAGTCAAGAATTGGACTTAATAGATAGCCTCAACCACCAGAGGGCAGACATCAGAAGGAAGAAAAACTACAATCCTGCAGCCTGTGGAACAAAAACGACATTCACAGAAAGATAGACAAGATGAAAAGGCAGAGGGCTATATACCAAATGAAGGAACAAGAAAAAACCCCAGAAAAACAACTAAATGAAGGGGAGATAGGCAACCTTCCAGAAAAAGAATTCAGAATAATGATAGTGAAGATGATCCAGGACCTCGGAAAAAGAATGGAGGCAAAGATCGAAAAGATGCAAGAAATGATTAACAAAGACCTAGAAGAATTCAAGAACAAACAAACAGAGATGACCAATACAATAACTGAAATGAAAACTACACTAGAAGGAATCAATAGCAGAATAACTGAGGCAGAAGAACGGATAAGTGACCTGGAAGGCAGAATGGTGGAATTCACTGCTGCGGAACAGACTAAAGAAAAAAGAATGAAAAGAAATGAAGACAGCCTAAGAGACCTCTGGGACAACATTAAACGCAACAACATTCGCATTATAGGGGTCCCAGAAGGAGAAGAGAGAGAGAAAGGACCAGAGAAAATATTTGAAGAGATTATAGTCGAAAACTTCCCTAACATGGGAAAGGAAATAGCCACCCAAGTCCAGGAAGCACAGCGAGTCCCATACAGGATAAACCCAAGGAGAAACATACCGAGACACATAGTAATCAAATTGGCAAAAATTAAAGACAAAGAAAAAATATTGAAAGCAGCAAGGGAAAAACGACAAATAACATACAAGGGAACTCCCATAAGGTTAACAGCTGATTTCTCAGCAGAAACTCTACAAGCCAGAAGGGAGTGGCATGATATACTTCAAGTGAGGAAAGGGAAGAACCTACAACCAAGATACTCTACCCAGCAAGGATCTCATTTAGATTTGATGGAGAAATCAAAAGCTTTACAGACAAGCAAAAGCTAAGAGAATTCAGCACCACCAAACCAGCTTTACAACAAATGCTAAAGGAACTTCTCTAAGTGGGAAACACAAGAGAAGAAAAGCACCTACAAAAACAAACCCAAAACAATTAAGAAAATGGTCATAGGAACATACATATCGATAATTACCTTAAACGTGAATGGATTAAATGCTCCAACCAAAAGACACAGGCTTGCTGAATGGATACAAAAACAAGACCCATAACTATGCTGTCTACAAGAGACCCACTTCAGACCTAGGGACACGTACAGACTGAAAGTGAGAGGATGGAAAAAGATATTCCATGCAAATGGAAATCAAAAGAAAGCTGGAGTAGCTATACTCATATCAGATAAAATAGACTTTAAAATAAAGAATGTTACAAGAGACAAGGAAGGACACTACATAATGATCAAGGGATCAATCCAAGAAGAAGATATAACAATTATAAATATATATGCACCCAACATAGGAGCACCTCAATACATAAGGCAACTGCTAACAGCTATAAAAGAGGAAATCGACAGTAACACAATAATGGTGGGGGACTTTAACACCTCACTTACACCAATGGACAGATCATCCAAAATGAAAATAAACAAGTAAACAGAAGCTTTAAATGACACAATAGACCAGACAGATTTAATTGATATTTATAGGACATTCCATCCAAAAACAGCAGATTACACGTTCTTCTCAAGTGCACACAGAACATTCTCCAGGATAGATCACATCTTGGGTCACAAATCAAACCTCAGTAAATTTAAGAAAATTGAAATCATATCAAGCATCTTTTCTGACCACAACGCTATGAGGTTAGAAATGAATTACAGGGAAAAAAACGTAAAAAACACAAACACATGGAGGCTAAACAATACGTTACTAAATAACCAAGAGATCACTGAAGAAATCAAAGAGGAAATCAAAAAATACCTAGAGACAAATGACAATGAAAACACGACGATCCAAAACCTATGGGATGCAGCAAAAGCAGTTCTAAGAGGAAGTTTATAGCTATACAAGCCTACCTAAAGAAACAAGAAAAATCTCAAGTAAACAATAACCTTACATATAAAGCAACTAGAGAAGGAAGAACAAACAAAACCCAAAGTTAGCAGAAGGAAAGAAATCATAAAGATCAGAGCAGAAATAAATGAAATAGAAACAAAGAAAACAATAGCAAAGATCATTAAAACTAAAAGCTGGTTCTTTGAGAAGATAAACAAAATTGATAAGCCATTAGCCAGACTCATCAAGAAAAAGAGGGAGAGGACTCAAATCAATAGAATTAGAAATGAAAAAGGAGAAGTTACAACAGACACCGCAGAAACACAAAGCATCCTAAGAGACTACTACAAGCAACTCTATGCCAATAAAATGGACAACCTGGAAGAAATGGACAAATTCTTAGAAAGGTATAACCTTCCAAGACTGAACCAGGAAGAAACAGAAAATAGGAACAGACCAATCACAAGTAATGAAATTGAAACTGTGATTAAAAATCTTCCAACAAACAAAAGTCCAGGACCAGATGGCTTCACAGGTGAATTCTATCAAACATTTAGAGAAGAACTAACACCCATCCTACTCAAACTCTTCCAAAAAATTGCAGAGGAAGGAACACTCCCAAACTCATTCTATGAGGCCACCATCACCCTGATACCAAAACCAGACGAAGATAATACAAAAAAAGAAAATTACAGACCAATATCACTGATGAATATAGATGCAAAAATCCTCAACAAAATACTAGCAAACAGAATCCAACAACACATTAAAAGGATCATACACCATGATCAAGTGGGATTTATTTATCCCAGGGATGCAAGGATTCTTCAATATATGCAAATCAATCAATGTGATACACCCTATTAACAAATTGAAGAATAAAAACCATATGATCATCTCAATAGATGCAGAAAAAGCTTTTGACAAAATTCAACACCCACTTATGATAAAAGCTCTCCGGAAAGTGGGCATAGAGGGAACCTACCTGAACATAATAAAGGCCATATACGACAAACCCACAGCAAACATCATTCTCAACAGTGAAAAACTGGAAGCATTTCCTCTAAGATCAGGAACAAGACAAGGATGTCCACTCTCACCACTATTATTCAACAAAGTTCTGGAAGTCCTAGCCACGGCAATCAGAGAAGAAAAAGAAATAAAAGGAATACAAATTGGAAAAGAAGAAGTAAAAGTGTCACTGTTTGCAGATGACATGATACTATACATAGAGAATCCTAAAAATGCCACCAGAAAACTACTAGAGCTAATCAATGAATTTGGTAAAGTTGCAGGATACAAAATTAATGCATAGAAATCTCTTGCATTCCTATACACTAATGATGAAAAATCTAAAAGAGAAATTATGGAAACCCTCCCATTTACCATTGCAACAAAAAGAATAAAATACCTAGGAATAAACCTACCTAGGGAGACAAAAGACCTGTATGCAGAAAACTATAAGACACTGATGAAAGAAATTAAAGATGATACCAACAGGTGGAGAGATATACCATGTTCTTGGATTGGAAGAATCAATATTGTGAAAATGACTATACTACCCAAAGCAATCTACAGATTCAATGCAATCCCTATCAAATTACCAATGGCATTTTTTACAGAACTAGAACAAATCATCTTAAAATTTGTATGGAGACACAAAAGACCCCGAATAGCCAAAGCAGTCTTGAGGGGAAAAAACGGAGCTGGAGGAATCAGACTCCCTGACTTCAGACTGTACTACAAAGCTACAGTAATCAAGACAATATGGTACTGGCACAAAAACAGAAACATAGATCAATGGAACAAGATAGAAAGCCCAGAGATAAACCCACACACCTATGGTCAACTAATCTATGACAAAGGAGGCAAAGATATACAATGGAGAAAAGACAGTCTCTTCAATAAGTGGTGCTGGGAAAACTGGACAGCTACATGTAAAAGAATGAAATTAGAACACTCCCTAACACCATACACAAAAATAAACTCAAAATGGATTCGAGACCTAAATGTAAGACCGGACACTATAAAACTCTTAGAGGAAAACATAGGAAGAACACTCTTTGACATAAATCACAGCAAGTTCTTTTTTGATCCACCTCCTAGAGTAATGGAAATAAGAACAAAAATAAACAAATGGGACCTAATGAAACTTCAAAGCTTTTGCACAGCAAAGGAAACCATAAACAAGACAAAAAGACAACCCTCAGAATGGGAGAAAATATTTGCAAATGAAGCAACTGACAAAGGATTAATCTCCAAGATTTACAAGCAGCTCATGCAGCTCAATATTAAAGAAAAAAACAACCCAATCCAAAAATGGGCAGAAGACCTAAATAGACATTTCTCCAAAGAAGACATACAGACTGCCACGAAGCACATGAAAAGATGCTCAACATCCCTAATTATTAGAGAAATGCAAATCAAAACTACAATGAGGTATCACCTCACACCAGTTAGAATGGGCATCATCAGAATATCTACAAACAACAAATGCTGGAGAGGGTGTGGAGAAAAGGGAACCCTCCTGCACTGTTGGTGGGAATGTAAATTGATACAGCCACTATGGAGAACAGTATGGAGGTTCCTTGAAAAACTAAAAATAGAACTATCATACGACCCAGCAATCCCACTACTGGGCATATACCCTGAGAAAACCATAATTCAAAAAGAGTCATGTACCACAATGTTCACTGCAGCTCTATTTACAATAGCCAGGACATGGAAGCAACCTAAATGCCCATCGACAGATGAATGGATAAAGAAGTGTGGTACATATATACAATGGAATATTACTCAGCCATAAAAAGGAACGAAATTGAGTCATTTGTTGAGACGTGGATGGATCTAGAGGCTGTCATACAGAGTGAAGTAAGTCAGAAAGAGAAAAACAAATATCGTATATTAACGCATGTATGTGGAACCTAGAAAAATGGTACAGATGAGCTGGTTTGCAGGGCAGAAGTTGAGACACAGATGTAGAGAACAAACGTATGGACACCAAGGGGGGAAAACTGCGGTGGGGTGGGGATGGTGGTGTGCTGAATTGGGTGATTAGGATTGACAGGTATACACTGATGTGTATAAAATTGATGACTAATAAGAACCTGCAGTATAAAAAAAACAAACAAACAAAAAAAGAACTGGACTTAAAATATTCTTCTAGTACTAATTTATCTTTATAACCTTGGGTAAATCACTTATCATTTGTAAGTATTTATTTTTAACATGTCTTGGTTGTGCTAAATTAAACCTATGGATGCTCCAGCTCTCAAATCCTGACTTTCTATTTCTACTAATTATTGAACATATATATTTACAACCATATCTTGCTATTGAGCTGCTGTGTTACAATCACGATTCATAATTAATGAAGCATTCCTGCTTATAAATTATGTTATGCAGTCTCAGTTTTACAGAAGATATTCCAAGATTGAAAGTTGACATGAATTGCAATGTCTCTTCAACATACCTAACATGCAAATATCAAAAAAACTAGAAAATTTTTAAAAACCTGCTATATGAAACTTTTAAAACTTGACAGAACAAAGAGACAATTCTTCTGCATACTAAAAGTTAATGAGTTTCAGTCATATATCCATCCATTCATTCAACAATCATTTATTGAACGAATACCATAAGCCAGATGCTATACCAAGGGGGGCTAAGAATGGAGTAGTGAATAAGAAAGACAAGGGCATTATCTTCATGAATCCCACATTTTGGGGGAAATTGAAACCAGTTAGAGAACAGTAATATTGTCATTTATAAATGTCCTGTGTAGCACAGCCTTTTCCTCATGGAACTGTCAATCTAGCTGGGAGATGATGTTAAATAACCACATGAATACTTTCACTCAGGACAACAGTTACAAAGAAGTGCAGGTAGCAGGGAGAACATAACACAGTGGAAAGAAAGCCACTCTGGGGATCAAAGGATGCTTTTCCAAAGAAGTGACTTTATCCTATGAGATGAAAGAGGAAAATTTGTTTCTTAAAAGTGAGAAAAGAGAGTGGAGGTGGAGAAGAATGTTTCGCATGGGGAGTATTTGTAAAAGCCTGAGGCAGAATGGTTTGTGGAGCTTCACAAGAAATCCAAGTAAGACTGGCGAAGAGTAAATGAGAGGTAGAATGGCAGGCATGTCAGTCAGTATACTGGGGACAAGGGCATAGACCAGGTTGGCAAGGGCCTGGTGGTCAATTTTCATAGTTCTTTAACTTTATAGGAACAAATACATTTTAAAGAGAATTCAACTTATTGAAAGTATTGAGTCAAAATATTTTTCACAGGTTATCTCTTTTGTATCTCACATGTGAAGTGAAGAAAAATAATATATAAAGCTATAATTATCAAAATGATTGAAATATTGATGTCAACTTGACCGAAATTGTATATACAGTATCACTTTGAGCGTGCCCATGCACACGTGTGTGTGAATTCTATTACTGATGATTTCAGGATTGTATAAGCGCTTTCTCCGCACAGACTTCTCTTATAACTGTTCAAAATAAAATACTATTTTGTGTGAAAAACATTCTTTTTAATATTACGATTAGTTATGATCCTGATAGGGAAATGATATGGATTGTAAGAACATGACTTCAATGTTCTAGGGCAGTTGTAAACATGACATATACTTAGTTCACATGCTAAACATCAAAGAAAAAAATTCTAAGGTTCCTAGCCCAGATTCTGACTCACATTTTATTTTTCCTCATGCAGGGGCTTAATCAGACCAACTGAACACAATAAGGAATTCAATCTTATCTTTTATATGAGTCATCTTGAATAATAATAAGTTACTCATAGACATAAGGGAAATAAATTATCCTCCTCAGACATTTTACCATGAAGATATATACCCTTTCTATAAACAAACCACTTTCTATAACTTAAACTATTTTAGGTAGGATTCACCCTAAAATTGACTTAGATATTCCAAGGTTTAAGCTTTTAGAGAGGACACTAGCAAAGCTAGATTCATTGATGATGAAAGAAACCAATGCTCCATCAGAGTAGCAGGTAACACTAGATCATTCTATTTTCTAAGTTCTGAAAACTTAACGGTTATGACATGAATTTACACCCATTCTTTACATTAAGTACAAGCTAGGAACACGTGATCATAAATTGATGAGGAAAGCAGTGCACGTTGAGTGTAAACACTTCTTTCTGAGGTCTTTAAGACTCCTATTCCAATTCCACTAAGTCTAGCTATATTTCCACTTCCTTTTTTTTCATAGTTTTTTTTGTGACTCATCCCTCTATCGCACTGATAAATGGATGAAGTAAATAAACGTATTAGTTTATTTTTGTACAATATAATGTCAAACCGTATAAACTATGGGTTCTCATTCCAATTTTGCCTCTAACACTATTTTCATTCTTCATATTGTTTTTTCAGAATCTGTGGCAGAAAGTTCAGACTTCAAATGAATAATGGTTAAACTCAATCTAGTACATATTTTAGATGCAGCCTGTAAACATTGGGAATAAGGTTTTTTCCCCTGTGTTTTATTCTCCTTATCTCAGAGACAAGATTAGAGACGAAAAATAAAACCTAATTTAGATCCCTTATATAACAACATGTTAAAATTGAAGTTTAAACCAAGACACCAATGCCCAATAAATGTGAAATTCCAAAGTGAGGTGTCAGATTACCATATGCAGAAATTATAAAGGAAAGAGAAGTGGTTTTCAATACATGGATGCACATTGGAATCACCTGAGGACCTTATGGATCCACTGATGCCTGGGTTCCAGCCCCAGGAATTCTTCTTACATTCAGCTGGTGTATGGACTGGGCATTGGGATTTTTAAAAAGCTAAGACATTCTAATGTTGAGAACCACTATTTTAGCTAATAGTAATGAGTTAGAGAACACTGAAGAGTCACACTTTACAGATAGTTAAACACTGTAATTGTTCAATGAATATTTGTTGAATTAAACCAATAACATGATGCTTCAAGTCTAGTGAAATATTAATGTAGGAATTATGCTTAAACTATTGAAGTAGAGATTGAAGCATCCCTCAGCTGATACTGCTTATGGACTTGCTAGGAATAAAGTTAGATGTCTTCATGGAGTCTTTTTCCCATAGGGATTCTAAGACCATAGCTAATTCTTCTGTTACTTCTTGAATCATAGTGTAGGTTGATTAATATCTAGATCAATTATAATTTGTTCATGCTTACAAACTTTTTTTAAAGTCTAAAAATACTATTTTTGAAGTAATTGTTATCTGGAAGTTCCATTTCTAAAATATATCCTATCTATTAAATCTGTAGGTATTGTGATAGACAGAAGTAAGGGATATTTTTCTGACAGGGATCACAAAATAAGTTTCAGGCCAGGATTTGGGAAAGAATTTAAGGTTGCTAGAAATCCATACTATTTTAGTGGTTCTAGTAAAGTGAATTAAGTCCATTTCCCTTCAAGCCTTCCACAACTTGCTATGCACCCTCAAATGTGTGTGTGTGTGTACGCACGTGCATGTGCAAGCACACGCACACATGCACGTGTGTGTTTTACTGTCATCTTTCACATTTTGGCACAACCAGATTTTTTTACTTAAATTCTATTTGCCTCTTTTGTACTTAATACCAGTCATTTTTATTTGCTTCTTATATTTCAAACAACTTCACAACTTTACTCTGAGGGATGCTCTATGGTAATGGGATGAAGGACAGATACAGCTGCAGCATATCAGCAAGAAAGCTGTGAACACACACATACACACACAATTCCCTTTGGGAGTTTAGAGAAGAACAGGGAATCAGTGAATGTTAATACCTCCCATGTAGCAGCTTTACTAGACAGATTTTGGATAGTTGGCCTTTTTCATAGCTAATAGCCATATAAGTTCTTTCAATGGTCCTTCTCCTTGCGATATTAGAGCTGTCTCATTGATAGGCTCTCAATTCTCAGAGAATAGAGGACTTTTGAATCTTGTTTTTTTATTTGAAGGTACAGTTGATTTATGACATCATCAGTTAATTCTCGCCTCTCAATATTTAGAGTAAGAACTTTCTTAGCTGGTTGATATTTGACAAGACCGCACATTCTTTAATGACACTGGTTGAAGACCAGTGAAAGACCACAGTACTTCCTTCAGTCGAGATAGATGTATTATTACTTGTGTTAAGAAATTCCTCAAATTGCATCTCACAAAGTGATTATGTTTCTACTAAGGTGATAACCCTAGAAATACTGAAATATAATGGTGGGAAAGCACTATGTTGTAAATTGCTTGGTGCAAATATCACCATAACATTTTTAACAATTATTTAAAGTCTCTATTGTGTGCATTCACCTCACCATAGTTCTGCTTGTTCATAAATAAGGGCAAGAGCACGGGAAATGGCTAGTTAAAAAGATGTTTTCCTCCCCCCCCCAGAGGCCTCCTAGGATTCAGGAGGAGTGACATATTCTTAGAATCTAGCAGAACTAATAAGATTATGTGGAAAGGATTGAAGATGTGAGAGGGAACTTGCCTACTGATTCCATATGCTTCCATCCTGATTTGCCTGACAGATTTGATCAAGCAAAGTTCAGGAACTCCTGAAGCTAAACTAAACAATGTCTTCAGGGATCTGTTACTTAAGTTAAAGTGTAGTCAACCAATACAGGAACAGTCCCCTATAAGGAGGAAGCAATTACTCTGCCATTAAACAATCCTGATACCAAAATGATAACTCTACTACTTACTAATAATTTAAGACATCTAAGCCTCAGATTATCATTAGCAAAATAGAGAGGAGCTGCTGAGAAGACTGAGAGGTATTTCGTCAGGTCAGAAGATCAGACTGTTTCAACGAATAATTATAGGGCATTTACTGTACTTCATGGATGACACAAGGGCTGAGAAGATGCAGATAAAATGGCAAACCCTGCACTCAAGGGGACTGCCGGGTGGTAGGGATACAGACTTATAAATCATTATAATAGAATATGGTAATCAGTGTCATTATAATGTGTAGTGGGAAGACAGGGGGAAGAAGTCCAGAAATGCCTAGAAGAATCAAGGAACTCCTCACAAGGAAGATAACCTTGGGCTTGGGCTAAGACTTTAAGGATTCAAATAGGCATTTATTAGAGATACTAACTTAAGGATCACAGTTTAGGCAAAAGAACAATGGTGTAAATGACAGGAAGGTGTAAGAGTGCTCTTGGGCAAGAGGTTTGTAAGAGGATGTTAAAGAGCAGTTATAGAAAATTTGGTTGATCAGGTAGGCAAGGGCCAGAGGATGAAGAGACTGGTATGTCATGCCAAGGAATTGTTGTTTGTTTGGGTTTTTTTCCTAAAGATGATGAGAAGCCAATCACATATTTTGAGCAAAGAGCTGACGTCATATTTGTTCTCAAAAGATCATTCTCAAGAGATGTTAGAGGATGGATTGGAGAACGGTAAAATTAAGGAGGAGAACACAGTGAACAGGACATTCATTACTGTGGGTAGGATCTGGTGAGAGTAGTGGCAGAAGGGATGGAGACAAATACATCAAGAATTTATTATGGAGCAGAGTGAATAAATATGCAGAAAAATTGGGTATGGAAGATGAGGAGATCTAGAAGGAGATTTAGGATTGGGACTTGGACAACTGAATGGATGGTAGTTGTTCCTCACCAATATAAGAAATTTCAAAAGAAGCATATAGAAATGGGAAGATGGTGAGTTTGTTGATAAGCCTCCAGAATATGAGGGGTTCATAAGACGTTCATTTAGAAATGTAAAACATCAAGAAAAGAGCCTGGCCCATAGTAGACGGTCAGTAAATTGTAGTTCACCTTCCTTTTGAACCAAGAAGTGTCATTAAGCTACTGAATATATGTAAATAAAATCTAAAAAGAGGGACTTCCACAGTGGCGCAGTGGTTAAGAATCCGCCTGCCAATGCAGGGGACATGGGTTCAAGCCCTGGTCCAGGAAGATCCCACATGCGGCGGAGCAACTAAGCCCGTGCGCCACAACTACTGAGCCTGTGCTCTAGAGCCTGCGAGCCACAACTACTGAAGCCTGTGTGACACAACTACTGAAGTCCACGCACCTAGAGCCAGTGCTCCGCAACAAGAGAAGCCACTGCAATGAGAAGCCCGTGCACCACAACAAAGAGTAGCTAGCCCCCGCTCGCCACAACTAGAGAAAGCCCGTGCGCAGCAACAAAGACCCAATGCAGCCAAAAATAAATTTAAAAATTTTTTTAAAAACCTAAAGAGAAATATTTGGTATCCTTTCAGTTTCAAAACTGATTCTTCCTATATATTTTGCACATGCTCTTCCCTTCACCTAGATGATCCTGCCTGCACAGTCCTCCTTCAGGCTCTTTTCATCCTTCCAGTCTTGGTTTGAAGATCTTCTAAGCCAGGCCTTCTGTAATCATGTTGAGAAACAGTAACCTCCCAACTCAGTACACATCACATCTTCCTACTGATGACCTTCACAGAAAATTTCTCAATTTTCAAATAAATGATTCATATTAGTTTATTTGCTTATTAGTTTATCTGCCTTTCCCTTTAGGTTCTATTTTAAGGTGAAGAAAGAAAGAAAAAAAGAAAGGGAGGGAGGGAGGGAAGGAGGGAGGGAAGGAAGGCAGGAAGAAGGGACGGAAGGAGGAAGGGAGGAAGGGAGGGAGGAAGGAAGGAAGGAAGGAAGGAAGGAAGGAAGGAAGGAAGGAATCAGTAAACTCTGTTTAACTTTGAAATTAATTATCCAGTCTGTGGATATAAAAACTCCGTCACCTGTTCTTATTACAAATGTATGCAAAACCCACATTGTTTTCAGTTTTTGCATATTTCACTCCTTAACATCTCAGAATAAAGCAGGGAAGGAAGGGAAAGTATAAAACACAAATAAAATTGTGCAACAGTCTCTTTCACAGATAATAATGATCTCCTGAGGTTTGTGCCCCACACCATGGCAAGTGTACTGATGATTAGAATTCTAACAAAAATTATGATCCAGCAAGGAAATGGCTCCACAATACCATCAGCCAGCTGAATGTATCTACAGCAATACAAGTCAAGAAAATCCTACTCAAGCATCTATTATAGGCAAACCAGTGTGCCATTTTTGGCAGGTGATAAAAAATGATTTAAAGCACAGTATCTTCCTTAAATGAATTTACAATTTAGTAATGAGGATGAGAAAATTACGAATAACTAAACCATATGGCAGAATGTGAAACAAGCTATGAGAGATGTTCAAACACAACACCGTCAGATGCCATAACATTCCTTTTCCAAGTCAGCAGTGTGCGTTCTTAAATGGCAGTGGCTTCCTTTTTAATTCAAGAATAGATGAGGTAACAAACCAGAGACCAGGGGAGTAATGCAGGTGTTGGGAATTTGATATTCTTCTTGGAAATATAAACTACAGAATGGAATGCAATCACAGGATCAGAAACCATACAGTAGGTTCATGGCAGTTAGTACATATTTGAAATCCATCTCTTCATCAAATTTTTGTGACTTTTTAAAGCGTCTATATGAAAGTGGTTTTAATAAAATGTAACAGTGACTTAAGAACATATTTGTAAAGAATTTCATATTCTACCTATGTGATGCTAAGTTACTGCATATGGTACAGAGCTCTGCTTGTTTTTCTTCCATGTCAGTTTTGACTCTCAAATACACATAAAAGACCCATAATGTCTGTAGCCTGAGATATTACATTTGAGATTTTTATACTCTGTAGTCTTTTTACTGCTTAACTTATCACTTAAAGAAATAGAACCTGAAATCAATGGCCAGTTCATTTTCCTTAATGATGTAAGAGCAAATAAAATCCACTCCAACTGTCGTGGTTCGTAAGCAATGGGAAAGAGTTTTGTCAAAGTAAATAGGACGTGAATACATTGAATGATGAAATAAGATTCCAATGATACAGTCATCTTTCTGACTAATTTCACAATATTAAATATCTCCCTTGAATGTTATCATGTTGAAGTAATACACCAGAAAAAAATTGTAAAACCTAAGGAAGAAATTCTACAGTAAAATATTAAATCTTACTTCTTTAAAAACCTAGCAATTCTCAGTCCAAAATTTTTTTTCCACATCTTTATTGGAATATAAATGCTTTACAATGTTGTCTTAGTTTCTACTGTACAACAAAGTGAATCAGCTTTATGTATACATATATCCCCATATCCCCTCCCTCTTTGGAGATTAATCCTTTGTCAGTTGCTTCGTTTGCAAATATTTTCTCCCATTCTGAGGGTTGTCTTTTCATCTTGTTTAGGGTTTCCTTTGCTGTGCAAAAGCTTTTAAGTTTCATTAGGTCCCATTTGTTTATTTTTGTTTTTATTTCCATTTCTCTAGGAGCTGGGTCAAAAAGGAACTTGCTGTGATTTACGTCATGGAGTGTTCTGCCTATATTTTCCTTTAAGAGTTTGACAGTGTCTGGCCTTACATTTAGGTCTTTAATCCATTTTGAGTTTATTTTTGTGTATGGTGTTAGGGAGTATTCTAATTTCATTCTTTTACATGAAGCTGTCCAGCTTTCCTAGCACCACTTATTGAAGAGGCTGTCTTTTCTCCATTGTATATTCTTGCCTCCTTTATCAAAAATAAGGTGACCATATGTGCGTGGGTTTAACTCTGGGCTTTCTATCCAGTTCCACTGATCTATATTTCTGTTTTTGTGCCAGTACCATACTGTCTTGATTACTGTAGCTTTGTAGTATAGTCTGAAGTCAGGGAGCCTGAATCCTCCAGCTCCGTTTTTCTTTCTCAAGATTGCTTTGGCTATTCGGGGTCTTCTGTGTTTCCATATAAATTGTGCAATTTTTTGTTCTAGTTCTGTGAAAAATGCCATTGGTACTTTGATAGGGATTGCACTGAATCTGTAGATTGCTTTGGGTAGTACAGTCATTTCCACAGTGTTGAT
Organism: Balaenoptera physalus; assembly: GCF_965194825.1. Lineage (NCBI taxonomy): Eukaryota > Metazoa > Chordata > Mammalia > Artiodactyla > Balaenopteridae > Balaenoptera > Balaenoptera physalus. The sequence continues at coordinate 22,992,751 of NC_138903.1, read as the reverse complement.
TCTTCCAATCCAAGAACATGGTATATCTCTCCATCTGTATGTATCATCTTTAATTTCTTTCATCAGTGTCTTATAGTTTTCTGCATACAGGTCTTTTGTCTCCTTAGGTAGGTTTATTCCTAGGTATTTTATTCTTTTTGTTGCAATGGTAAATGGGAGTGTTTCCTTAATTTCTCTTTCAGATATTTCAACATTAGTGTATAGGAATGCAAGAGATGTCTGTGCATTAATTTTGCATCCTGCTACTTTACCAAATTCATTGATTAGCTCTAGTAGTTTTCTGGTAGCATCTTTAGGATTCTCTACGTATAGTATCATGTCATCTGCAAACAGTGACAGTTTTACTTCTTCTTTTCCAATTTGGATTCCTTTTATTTCTTTTTCTTCTCTGACTGCTGTGGCTAAAACTTCCAAAACTATGTTGAATAATAGTAGTGCGAGTGGACAACCTTGTCTTGTTCCTGATCTTAGTGGAAATGTTTTCAGTTTTTCACCATTGACAACGATGTTGGCTCTGGGTTTGTCATATATGGCCTTTATTATGTTGAGGTAAATTCCCTCTATATGCCTACTTTCTGGAGGGATTTTATCAAAAATTGGTGTTGAATTTTGTCAAAAGCTTTTTCTGCATCTACTGAGATGAATATATGGTTTTTCTCCTTCAATTTGTTAATATGGTTTATCACACTGATTGATTTGCGTATATTGAAGAATCCTTGCATTCCTGGGATACACCCCACTTGATCATGGTGTATGATCCTTTCAATGTGCTGTTGGATTCTGTTTGCTAGTATTTTGTTGAGGATTTTTGCATCTATGTTCATCAGTGATACTGCCCTATAGTTTTCCTTTTTTGTGACATCTTTGTCTGGTTTTGGTATCAGGGTGATGCTGGCCTCGTAGAATGAGTTTGGGAGTGTTCCTTCCTCTGCAATTTTTTGGAAGAGTTTGAGAAGGATAGGTGTTAGCTCTTCTCTAAATGTTTGATAGAATTCACCTGTGAAGCCATCTGGTCCTGGACTTTTGTTTGTTGGTAGATTTTTAATCACAGTTTCAATTTCATTACTTGTGATTGGTCTGTTCATATTTTCTGTTTCTTCCTGGTTCAGTCTTGGAAAGTTACACCTAAGAATTTGTCCATTTCTTCCAGGTTGTCCATTTTATTGGCATAGAGTTGCTTGTAGTAATCTCTCATGATCCTTTGTATTTCTGCAGTGTCAGTTGTTACTTCTCATTTTTCATTTCTAATTCTGTTGAGTCTTCTCCCTTTTTTTCTTGATGAGTCTGGCTAATGGTTTATCAATTTTGTTCACCTTCTCAAAGAACCAGCTTTTAGTTTTATTGATCTTTGCTACTGTTTCCTTCATTTCTTTTTCATTTACTTCTGATCTGATCTTTATGATTTCTTTCCTTCTGCTAACTTTGGGGTTTTTTTGTTCTTCTTTCTCTAATTGCTTTAGGTGTAAGGTTAGGTTGTTTATTTGAGATGTTTCTTGTTTCTTGAGGTAGGATTGTATTGCTATAAACTTCCCTCTTAGCACTGCTTGCTGCATCCCACAGAGGTTTTGGGTCGTCGTGTTTTGTCATTTGTTTCTAGGTATTTTTTAATTTCCTCTTTGATTTCTTCAGTGATCTCTTGATTATTCAGCAGCGCACTGCTTAGTCTCCATGCACTGTTTAGTCTCCATGTACTGTTTTTTTCCTGTAACTGGTTTCTCATCTCATAGCGTTGTGGTCGGAAAAGATGCCTGATACGATTTCAATTTTCTTAAATTTTCTAAGGCTTGATTTGTGACCCAAGATGTGATCTATTCTGGAGAACATTCCATGTGCACTTGAGAAGAAAGTGTATTCTTCCACTTTCAGGTGGAATGTCCTAAAATTATCAATTAAGTCTATCTGGTCTATTGTGTCATTTAAAGCTTGTGTTTCCTTAGTTATTTTTTGTCTGGATGATCTATTGGTATAAGTGGGGTGTTTAAGTCCCCCACTATTATTGTTTACTGTCAGTTTCCCCTTTTATGGCTGTTAGCATTTGCTTTATGTATTGAGGTGCTCCTATGGTGGGTACATAAATATTTATAATTGTTATGTTTTTTTCTTGGATTGATCCCTGCTCATATTGTAGTGTCCTTCCTTATCTCTTGTAACTGTCTTTATTTTAAAGTCTATTTTATCTGATACGAGTATTGCTACTCCAGCTTTCTTCTGATTTCCACTTGCAAGGAATATCTTTTTCCATCCCCTCACTTTCAGTCTGTATGTGTCCCTAGGTCTGAAGTGGGTTTCCTGTAGACAGCATATATAGGGGTCTTGTTTTTGTATCCATTCAGCCAGTCTTTGTCTTTTGGTTGGAGCATTTAATCCATTTGCATTCAAGGTGATTATTGATATGTATGTTCCTGTTACTATTTTCTTAACTGATTTGGATTTGTTTTTGTGGGTCTTTTTCTTCTCTTGTGTTTCCTGCTTAGAGAAGTTCCTTTAGCATTTGTTGTAAAGCTGGTTTGGTGGTGCTGAATTCTCTTAACTTTTGCTTGTCTGTAAAGCTTTTAATTTCTCCATCGAATCTGAATGAGATCCCTGCTGAGTAGAGTAATCTTGGTTGTAGGTTTTTCTCTTTCATCATTTTTTTTTAATTTATTTTTTATTTTTGGCTGTGTTGGGTCTTCATTGCTGCACACAGGCTTTCTCTAGTTGCGGTGACCAGGGGCTACTCTTCGTTGTGGTGCACGGGCTTCTCATTGTGGTGGCTTCTCCTGTTGCAGAGCACGGGCTCTAGGTGCATGGGCTTCAGTAGCTGCGGTGTGCAGGCTTCAATAGTTGTGGCACAAGGGCTCAGTAGTTTTGGCTCATGGGCTCTAGAGCACAGGCTCAGTAGTTGTAGCACACGGGCTTAGTTGCTCCACAGAATGTGGGATCTTCCCAGACCAGGGCTCGAACCCGTGTCCCCTGCATTGGCACGTGGATTCTTAACCACTGCGCCACCACGGAATCCCCCTTTCATCATTTTAAATATGTCCTCCCACTCCTTTCTGGCTTGCAGAGTTTCTGCTGAGAAATCAGCTGTTAACCTTATGGGGATTCCCTTGTATGTTATTTGTTGCTTTTCCCTAGCTGCTTTTAATTTTTCTTTGTATTTAATTTTTGATAGTTTGATTACTATGTGTCTTGGCATGTTCCTCTTTGGATTTATCCTGTATGGGACTCTCTGCACTTCCTGGACTTGATTGGCTATTTCCTTTTCCATGTTAGGGACGTTTTTGACTCTAATCTGTTTAAATATTTTCTCAGACCGTTTGCTTTTCTGTTCTTCTTCTGGGACCCCTATAATTTGAATGTTGGTGCATTTAATGTTGTACCAGAGGTCTCTGAAACTGTCCTCAATTCTTTTCAATCTTTTTTCTTTATTCTGCTCTATGGCAGTTATTTCGACTATTTTATCTTCCAGGTCACTGATCCATTCTTCTGCCTCAGTTATTCTGCTATTGATTCCTTCTAGAGTATTTTTAATTTCAGTTATTGTGTTGGTCATCACTGTTTGTTTGCTCTTTAGTTCTTCTAGATCCTTGTTAAGTGTTTCTTGTATTTTCTCCATTCTGTTTCTGAGATTTTGGATCATGTTTACTATCATTACTCTGAATTCTTTTTCAGGTAGATTGCCTATTTTGTCTTCATTTATTTGGTCTTGTAGGTTTTTACCTTGCTCCTTCGCCTGTAAGTAATTTTTTTTTCGTTTCTTTTTTTTTTTTTTTTTTTTTTTGATGGGTGGTGCTGTATTCCTGTCTTACTGTTTGTTTGGCCTGAGGCATCCAGCACCGGAGTTTGCAGGCAGTTGGATAGAGCCAGGTCTTGGTGCCAAGATGAGGACCTCCAGGAGGCCTCATTCCGATTAATGTTCCCTGGGGTCTGAGGTTCTCTGTTAGTCCAGCGGTTTGGACTTGGAGCTCCCACCACAGGAGCTCAGTCCCAACCTCCGGCCTGGGAACCAAGATCCCACAAGCCATGTAGTGAGGCAAAAAAAAAAAAAAAAAAAAAAAAAAAAAAGGAACAATACAATAACACACAGTAAAAAATAAAATTAAAAAGATAAAAAATATATTAGGAAAAATAAAAGTGTAATTGAAACAACTGCAATAAGGTAAAACAAAACAACAACAGAAAAAAGAAAAAGAAAAAAAAATGGTAACAAGCCAAAAGGAGAATAATAACAAAGTATAAAGAATAAAATAAAATTAGAAAAATAAAAGATTAGAAAAAATAAAAATATAAATGAATCAACAACAATGAATCAACAACAAGGTAAAACAGAACCCCAATCTAAAAGAGAAAAAAAGAAAAAAGAAAACTTTGGCTATGGGGGGGCAGAGTTTAGGCGGGGGTGGCACTTAGGCAGGGGCAGGGTTTAGGGTGGGGCAGGACAGGTGACGTTTGTGTGTGGGGCAGAGCCTAGGCTCAGGACCCACCTGGAAGAGGAGAGGCAGCACCTTCACAAGGCTGCCCCCGGGCCGTCTGGAGCTCCCCCACACGGACGATGCCCGCAATGCCCTTGCGGGGCTCGGGGCAGTGAGGCCCAGGGCACAGGGTAGCTATGGCAACCGGGAGCACAGCCCGTGGTGCCGCCTGACAGGTGTGGGGCCCCGGCAGTGGCAGCACGGGGCAGCACGTACACCAAGGTGGACAAGGGCTCAGCCATGCCCTCCAACGGCCAGGCACGCGAGAAGTGAGTTGGTGGGCCGGGACGGTGGAGTGTGGAGTTCCGGAATTTGGAGGTAGGGCCCTGGGTGGGGGTGTAAGGGTGGCGCTTGGGCTCTGCACAGTAGGAGGGAGGCTCTGGGGGCAAAGGATTAGGCCAGGGAGCCCAGCAGGCTCCCTGGTGCCTAAGTGGACAGGGAAAGCACTGGCCGCGTTCCCTTCTTTTCCTCCGCGTCCCTCTATGTCTCCCCTGTCGCCGCTGGACCCCTAACCGTGGGTGGGTCCTGGTGGGTGTAGGAACTCCTCCCCTCCCCCCAGCCACCCCTCAGGGGTGCCGTCCTGGAGGTCCGGCCTTTACTTTTGCTCCCCCTTGCCTCCCTCCCAGTCCCTCAGGATCCGTGCAGCTGCAGGGGGCCTCGGTGGGCAGAGGATCATGCCCTGGGATCTCAGCAGGCTCCTGGGAGCCCAAGAGGGCAGGGGAAACCTGGCCACTCTCCCTTTTGATCCTCTGCCCTCCCAGTGGTCCCCTAGTTTCCCCCTTCGGTCGTGGGATCCCTTCCCCTTCCCCAGCCTCCCCTCAAGGGGCGCCAGTCCCATCCTGCCTCCGCTTCTCCTCCCCCCTCACTCCTCCCCATGCCCCACATCCTACCTGGTCACTGGGGGTTCCTCCTATCCCCTTAGGTGTCTGTGGTCCCCCACCAGTGCCTGGTAGGTGCCCTAGTTGTGTGGAGACACGAATTCCACATCCTCCTAGTCTGCCATCTTGACTTCTCCTCCCAAAATTTTAATAATGCTTATAACTCCCATGACCATTACTTTTAAATTAAGTTCAATGTCTGCATCCTTCCACATCTGCTAATTTCTGACTTAACCATTTAGTGCTGTCATTTGATCACAAAATAGATTATTTCATTTGTACAATATTAATTGTACTTACTATTTAAGTCAATAATATTTCTTTATTTCTATGATCTTATTACTATTTTATATTAACTGGAAGCACTTACTGGTACCAGTGTCTCCATTCTGTCAATAGATAGTAGCAATGCACTGTGTTTAGAAGTCCACTCACCAGTTTTCTTCACACTATTATTAGTGCACATAGTCCTCAAAAATCGTACATCACTGATGTAGGATATAATAGTTGCCAATGAAAGGAAATTGCCTATTCATTTGTAAAATATACAGCATAAAGAAATAATTTACCTAATAAAACTGAATACTGTACTACATTGAGTTAAGATAATGAAACAGATTGAAGATACAGGAATTACTTTTGTAGACATGTCAATTTTTAAATAACTTTGCTCTTTAATATCACTTCTTTCCCCTCAATTCATTTTATGTCATTAAAATAATCTTTACAAATTTTAGGGGTTTTCCAGATAATACTGATTTATAATTGTATAATAAATGACTTAAAAATTGCCCTGCCTAAAGTTACAAATTTTGGAGCTTTCAACAGACTGCAATTTACCAATTCTTTTCCACTAATGACTACACATTAGTTCTTACTTCTGTTGGACCCTAATGGATATTATTTTATAAATTTGGGGAAAGTATCAGTTTGCTGGTATTTAAAGTCATTTCCTTTTGTTCCCATACCAGCTCTAGATTCTCCTTAATAGAAAATGGCAAACTGTTTTCAATGTATTTTAGTTTTTCTTGTCTTCATTCCAAACATAGAGGCAGAGCATCAAAGGTGTTTCATTTGTGAAACAAAATTTAAGGTGAAACAGAATTAAAGGCAAAGCTAGCTCCTACCTTGGGCAAGTTCTGTGTAGAAATGTGGACACCCTGCTCCCCAGATTTGTGCCTCACTGAAGATAAAATGTAAAAGTCCAAATATGCCAGGGAAAATTCTATCTTAAGAAAAAAAAAATGGCTTGCTTCAAATGGGCTGGCCTTCATTTCAGTCAATAAGTATGTTAGTTTCTTGTTCACTGCTGACAAATGCTCCATAATACTCATTGGTCCTACAACTAAGCAAAAATACCAGTAGCCTATTAAGAAAGGTAGGCGGGGGCTTCCCTGGTGGTGCAGCGGTTAAGAATCTGCCTGCCAATGCAGGGGACACGGGTTCGAGCCCTGGTCCTGGAAGATCCCACATGCCGCGGAGCAAATAAGCCCATGAGCCACAACTACTGAGCCTGTGCTCTAGAGCCCACGAGCCACAACTACTGAGCCCACGTGCCACAACTACTGAAGCCCACGTGCCTAGAGCCCGTGCTCTGCATGCAACAAGAGAAGCCACCCCAATGAGAAGCCCATGCACCACAACAAAGAGTAGCCCCCCGCTCGCCACAACTAGAGAAAGCCCGTGCACAGCAATGAAGACCCAACGCAGCCAAAAATAAATAAAATAAATTTATATTAAAAAAAGGTAGGCAGAAGATGTGAACAAGCAGTTCAGAGAAAAAGAAATTCAAATGGATATTCGATATATAAAATACGCTGAACGTCACTCAAAAGAGAAGAAATACAAATTTAAATGACACTGAAATACCATTTTTCATCTTTCAAATTGGCAAAAATCCAAAATTTTGTAAGCCTCTCTGTTTTGAAGATATAGTGAAATGGGCATTCTCACACACTGTGAGTAAGAATTTCAATTGGGAGAACCCCTATGCAGGGCAATTCGGCAATACCTATCTAATTGAGAAATACATACGCTGCTTTACTGAACGTTTCCACCTCTGGGCATTGAGCCTACACATGTACATGTGCTCAGGCAAAATGAGATACAAACCAGATGTTTCAGATCATCACTCATCCCAACCCTTGTTGCAGTTAGGTATGACCATGCCACTAAATTCTTCCTAGTGAAATATGGACAGAAGTCATAGGAACTTGTACCCAAGAAGATATAAGTTTGCTCTATATGTTCATCCTCCCTCCTCACTGGAATGGCCATGACCAGAGCTACCTCAGAAGCCATACTCCTTGATTCTGTTAATGTATTTTATGAGTTTTGAAATTTTTTTTATCAGAATCAACCCATAGCATGAAGCACTTAACCAGAAGGTACATATTATATACCTTGACAATATAAAAGTGATATTATGACTGACAGAAAGTGAGAGGTGAAAGAGGGAAGTAGAGCTGGAGGGAAATAGAGGGCCTAAGTTCCTTGTTTTACGTGGTGGGAAGTCAAGAGATACTTTCTCAAGTTGATGAAGAAGGAGACATATGCTTATGGAGATTAGTAAAAGTATAATATCAGTAATCAAAAAATTGATTTTTAACAAACCCCAATATAGGAGAGTGATATATGGCATAAGGAAGCTAATCCTCTTTCATAACTTGGAGCCAATGCATATTGCCTAATGATGATAAATCCCAAAGCAAAGAGATAAGCAAATGCATCCTTTAGAGTTAGTAGGCAATATCCTGAAGTATTAAAAACAGTCAAAAGTCATTACCTCTGGTTTGGGACAACATGGATGGACCTTTAGGGCATTATGCTAAGTGAAATAAGTCAGACAGAGAAAGACAAATACCATATGATATCACTTATATGTGGAATCTAAAAAAGCCGAACTCATAGAAACAGAGTAGATTGGTGATTACCAGGGGTGGGGTGGGGGAAATGAAGAGATGTTGGTCAAAGGGGTACAAACTTCCAGTTATAAGATGAATAAGTTCTGGGGATCTAATATACAACAGGGTGATTATAGTTAATAATACTGTAGTATGTACTTGAAAGTTGCTAATCTCATAAATCTTAAATGTTCTAACCTTAAAAAATAAATGGTAATTATGTGACATCATGCAGGTGTTAGATAACCTATCATGGTAATCATTTTGCAATACATAAGTGCATCAAATCAACATGTTGTACATCCTAAACTTACACAATGTTATACGTCAATTATATCTAAATAAACTTGGTGGAGGGAAGTCATTACCTCTGAGGAATGAAGTTTAGCAAACACCTGCACCTCTCTTATTCCTCCTGTTGAATTCAAATAAAATTTAATGATTTTATTTGAAATTTGCATGCACAGTATAATCCTATTTTTATATGAATTTTCTCTATCCTTCCAGATATCCTTCTCTCCATAACTATTAATAAGATATTTGGAATGAAAAAATTAATTATATTATAGTTTCATTCCATTTATTAAGAAAATTTTTATTTCTTCTTCGTATTTCGGATGAGTTCATTTCTTTTTTGTACTTCTGCTCTAATTTTGACCATGTATAATTTATTAAAAAATTAACATTATTAACATAAGAGGCATAGACATTTTATTTTAAACAATTATTTTCATGCTTGAAAATTTATTTGAATGAGGTTTTAATTTGTTTTTGCTCGTCTGCATGTTTTAAGGGAGTTTTACTTTGTTGTTACTTTTCTACATTTACTTTTAATTGTACACCATTAATTTAAAAAGAAAGTGATTATTGTTAAAAAGGGAGATGTAAAATGTTATGTATAGTACAGAAAATATTTTCATTCTTGAAACTGATGAGGAATCTAGTGGTGCCTAAACATCATTTCTAAATATAACTTCCATTTTATCATATAATACTATAATTTTCTAATAGCTACTAATTTCTTTGCAAAAGTAATCTAGGTTTATTGGTCACAATGACTATTTTAATTCACTGGGATACTTACGATTTGTGAAGGAAATTATCTTAATATTCCTTAGAACACTGACAGGATATACATTTATTATTTAAAAATAAGAATAAGATAAAATCAGAAGAAAATGGAAAATCCTGAAGTTAAAACAAGAGGAAACAGACTTTGACATCTGAAAGTGATCAGTGTGAGAGAAATGAAGTAAAATAGATGTTTTTTTCACTGTCATCCATACTGTTATTTGAGAAAGACCAGAGAGTGTACGGATTTTTTAAAAAGAAAAGTAAAAGAAAATTCCCCTTCTACTGACTTCTGAGTAGCTCTGTGAGCTTCAGGCTAACCACTGAATCCAAATCTAAACAGCATGGCAGGAGAAGATGGCTGGTTTCTAAACTACAGATGAATGCGACAGTGGGCAAGCCTACTGCTCACCCACTCCTGTGGCCCAGCAAAGACCACTTGCCCTATGACTATATTCTCAGACAACAAAATATCCCTTCCTGGGTCAAATGAAGCTATTAAGACTTTAGCAGTATGGTTTTTGAAGATGAACAGCATGTTAAAATGGTAAAAATCTATTACGATTGCAAAATTGCCTGGAGCAAAGTGAGAATAGAACTTTCAAACTCCCTAACCTCATGCAGTGACCATCTTGCCAAATGATAGTTCTCTTTCTAGTTTGATGGCCCAGCAGCTATCCCAGAAATAAAAAGCCCTTAAGAAACCTGGTAAAACATTCAGCTGCCATTTCAAATTTCTGAGGGAAAAATAAGCACAACTGACAGGCAAACCTAAATTTTGCAAAGACAAAAACCATTAGACTTTATAAAATTAATCAATCAGCTCTTTGGCAACATCACTAAACTCCATCTCACTAAAGCTGAGACATACCTACAAAAATCTATTTTGATGTTAGGAGATCTTCATATAAGCACAGAATTAACATCATCAAATTTACTCATGTACTTCTAAATCATTAATAAAAAAAATCTTAGACTATGAATAGACAAATAAAACTCTTCTAGAGAGAATGTTTAATCTTCACATTTTTCCACTTATCCCTTGCCAAGACACAATGATGAGAAAAAGAGGCACAGTGTAATTGTGAGACAAAAATGCAGGAAAACACACTAATTAGGACTAGGGCAAAGATGATTCTGGCTGTGAAAATATGAATTGAAGAATATTCTCAAAACTTTGCTCAGTTTTAAAATGAGTGTAATAAAAAATGCAAATCAAGCTAATAGAGTTCACTCGTTCTGCTGTCTAGCTGGTGTTCAGGTAGGAGTGATTTATGAGAAGCATACCAATTGCACATAAATGTATCCTTCCAAAAATGCTTTGGAAAGCTATGAAGGACTTTGAACATGGTCCTCCAAATTTTCAAAATCTCAACCACAAGTAAAAAATCTGCTAAACAAATCCAGTTGGATTTCCTGAGACTTTCATTGTGCCTCAGGCACCTGTGGAAGAAAGCAGTCAGACTCTAAGTGCCTTCAGGCCAAGCCTGTGCTTGCATATTTTTTTTGCTTTTGAGTTCAGTGCCCATAGTAGACATTTAGTAAATCTTTGTCAAAGGAAGGACAGGGCTTCCCTGGTGGCGCAGTGGTTGAGAATCTGCCTGCCAATGCAGGGGACGCAGGTTTGAACCCTAGTCTGGGAAGATCCCACATGCCGCGGAGCAACTAGGCCCGTGAGCCACAACTACTGAGCCTGCGCGTCTGGAGCCTGTGCTCCGCAACAAGAGAGGCCGCGACAGTGAGAGGCCCGCGCACTGCGATGAAGAGTGGCCCCCGCTCGCCACAACTAGAGAAAGCCCTCGCACAGAAACGAAGACACAACACAGCCAAAAATAAAATAAAATAAAATAAAATAAAATAAATAAATAAATAAATAAATAAATAAAGGAAGGAAGGACAAAATAAGGAAGTAAAGGTGGAAAGTAGGGAGGGAGAGATGGAGGAAGGAAGAAAAGAAAAATGGAAGGGAAAGAAGAAAGTTAAGGAATCTGAAGAGCAAAGCCATGTTCAATTCCCTGAGAACTGCTCAGAAATGATGTGTCATTTACATACATCTAAATACAAACTGATGAAATGAGAGGAAAGGAGGATGAAACACATCAATTAAATGGCTCTATAAAGTGGGAAGCTGATACTGCCACCAGAGGAATCGTAAGTGTAAAATTTCTGGGGCATGTTACTTCTCCAAGTTGTGTCATCCCAATAGGAAGCCTCAATACTGGCAATGAAGACCCTGAAACATATGTTTGACTAGGTCTCCATATTGAAAAAGAAATCAAGTCCAAAATAAAAATATATTCATCCAGTCATCCAAAAGCCACATGCCATAATGCAATTTGTAAACAACCGTGGAGACTCAATCTTGTCTTTCTGGTTCCAGGCTGTAGCAATGTCTAAGGAATCTGTATGTAGAAGGAGAAATCTTAATTGTGAGAAATTTTTATTTGTCAAAAATCACAAATATTAATTTAAATAGAATACTTTAAAAAAATTCCTAGGGGCAGGCAGAATATACAAGGAAATAAAACTACAATGTTTTACTAAGAGAAACAGGAAAGAGGAACTAAATTTTGGGGCATGGAGATGGCAGACTAGATTTCTGCAAACTTTTATATGCTCTTATAAATGCCATTCTCCATTTCAATTCCTCAGTTTCTTAATAATCATTTTATATTCGCCAAGCATATACCATCTGATAACTTGGAAGAGGAAGGTTACAACTTTGATAACGGAAAGAAGTCAACCTAAAATGAAACACCACTTAAAACACAACACAATGAAGTGGAAAATTCTCATGGAGACATATTAGCTTATAGACCCCTTTTTCCTCAATATATTTGGAAAAGAATATTCAATGTCCACCTTGTTGATTTCCCTCTCTGCTAGGAATTAGCCTTACAGTGTTTGTAAACTTGTTAATTTAATCCAAAGCCACAGGAAGTTGTTTTTTTAATGACATCAATAGCACAAAATCTCATTAAAAGTAACAATTTTGTTCAACCAACAGATTTTTTTTTTTTTCCATTTCGACTTAGGTAGTTTACAGTACACTTGAAAATCAGTACTGTTAGCAGGGATATGGGAATGGATTGATGAGTGTGCTACAAGACGAATGACTGATTTTTTCCCATCTATACTCAGCACTGCAGTAGTAAGGCCATTAGTCCATACCCAGAGTCTCTTTATGGCTATGAGGAAACTTGGGAGAAAGAAACTATCATCACCTTCAGTGAAGACAATGAGAACCATGCCAATATCAATCCCAGTTCCCATTAGGCTAATATGGCAGCACTGAGACCACACATTTAGAAAGTCTCCAATTTGTCTTGAATTGCACAGGTGACCATTATGAGCTTAAAATGTGGCACTCAACCCTAGGGTCCATGACCAGACAGTGTAACTGTCGTGGATGGTGTTAAACTACGAAATTTGTACCAACTATTATCATCTGAATGAATACCTTCGAATCCTGCTGAGCCCAAAAATCCCATACACTTGACATAAAATACGTAGAGAACTGAAGTGAAAATGCCCTCAACTTACTAAGTATTCTCTGATTAGCCTAAGTTAACACTTCCGCCTGTTCTTGGCTTTAAAGAGAACTCTTTCAGAGTTTGCCTATTCAGATCCAGCATTAGTATTTGAAGTTTTGCCTAATTTCTCCCTGCAACTCACTTCCCTTTGCTCCCCAAACACTACTCTCACTTGACTTTTCTCCTGCAGTCCTTCAAACTCCTTTGTGATTCCCTCTCTTGCTCTGACAGATTGGTAAATTTTTGTCTACACCAGGATTCTATCTTAACCTCTCTACTCACTCTACCTTCTTTAGTAATTATATCCATAGGCATAGCTTTGAAATGCCCTCTGCATAATTATGAACCTCACTTTCTATTTCCAGCCTGACCTCTCTGCTGCACTCCAGACCTGTGTATTCAGTACAGCTCTTAGACGTTTCACTTGACTCGATCACAGACTGTGACACACGCAATTCACCACTAATATCCAACCTCCTCCTCTTTGGCCAGTAACACAAGAGAAATTAGAGAAGCCAGGTACTCCTTCATCATCCTCTCTTGCAACTAGGGTTGACCAAGTGATACAGTTCTGGCCAATGAGATATAAATAGTAGTTTTGTGCAAAGGCTTCTGGGAAAGCAAACTCTGTTGTTTGTTCCCTGTCCTCTTTTTTTTTTTCTAATGCCTGGTGATATTTTAGTGCCTTTTCATATATTTCTTAGCCTTTTGGATGTCCTCTTTTGTCATGTGCCCATTAAACTTTTTCCCCATTTTTTCTATTATGGTACAGCTTTTAACTGATTTGCAGGAATCTGTCTGTAATGTGGAAACAAGTCTCTCTTGGATATAGATCTTGAAAGTATTTTATTATAGTCTCTGGGTTGCTTTTTCACTTTCTTACTGGTGTCCTTCACTGAACAAAAGTTCCTAATTCTAGTATACTCTAATTTGTCATTTTTCTTTCCTTTATGAGCAATGTTTTTCATATTCTGTTCTGAAAATCTCTGCCTACTCCAGAATCATGAATATATTTTGTTTCCCTCTAAAATTATGGTGGCTTTAATTTCGTAATTAGTACTGAAATCAATCTGGAATTAATTTTATATACTGTGAGGTAGAGTACAGATAGGCCTTTTTCAATATGTATATAACAAATATACCCAACACCATCTAGTAAACTGTTCCTTTCCCAATGCACCATAATGTCATAAATCACACAATCATTATGTGTGTGGGATTGTTTCTGAGCTATTCTAGTTCATTGATCAGTCTGTCTGCCATGTACCAACACCAGACTTTTAATCATCACAGCTTTATAGTAGGACTTGATATCTCGGGTGAACATCTTCCATCTTAGTTCTCCCTAAAGATTGCCTTGGCTATTCTTTGGCCCACTGATGTCCATATACATTTTAGAATCAGTTTTTTAGATTCTCCAAAAGTAAAGAAATAATCTGCTATGATTCTGACTATGATTACATTGAGTCCACAGAGAAAACCTGGGAAAACTGCCATCTCTGGACACTGCACTTTCCAACCCATAAATGTAGTATATCCCTCCATTTATTTGGGTCTTTATTTTGAGAATGTTTTGTAGTTTATATTGTACATAGTTGCACACATTTTGGCATATTTTGTTAAGTTTACTCCTGGGTATTTTATGCTATTGTAAGTAGTATATTTTAACATTTCATTTTCTGTGTTTGCTTCTGCTATATAGAATTGATTTTTGTATATGTTGTATGTTGCTAAGTAATTATGTTTGTTTGTAGATGCTTGAGTTTTTCTCATTTTTATTCTAGTTTTATTTCTTCAATTACAGCCCATATTCCTTTTTATTTCTTCTATGCTAATCCATATGCCTACTATTTCTTTTTCTTTACTTATTACACTGGTTAAAACTTCTTTTATTATGTTGAATAGAAGTGGTGAGAGCAGGCATACTGTCTCATTCCCAATCTCTGGGGGAAAGGTTTCAATATTTTGCCATCAACTATATGGATTGCTATAGAACTTTTGTAGATATTCTTTATCTAATTATGGAATTCCCTACTATTCCTGATCTACTAAGATTTTTTTTTTCTTTTTTTTTTCTAAGGTATTTTATAATCATATGATTTCTCTCCCTTTTTCTGTTAATGTACTGTATTACATTGCTTGATTTTTAGATGTAAACTGCTTTTTCATCCCAAGAATAAATCCTATTTGTTTTAATCTATTACCCTTTTTCTTCATCGCTAGATTAGCAATTGTATTCATTTGCTAAAGCTGCCATAACAAAGTATAACAAACTGGGTGGCTTAACAGAAATTTACTATTTCCCAGTTCTGGAGGCTAGAAGTCTCAAATCAAGATGTTGGCAGGGTTGCTTCTTTCTGAGGGCTATGAGTGAAGGATATGTTCTAGGCCCCTCTCCTTGGCTTGCAGACAGCCATCTATATGTTCACATGGCACTCTCCCTGTATACTTGTCTCCAAATTTCCCCCTTTTATAATGTTATCAGTCATATTAGATTAGGGCCCACTCTAATGTCTTGCTTTTAACTTGATTACCTCTGTAAAGACCATATCTTCAAATAAGGTCACATTCTGAGGTACTGGGGGTTAAGAGGTCAACACAGGAATGTGGGTGGGGGTGGGGGAGGTGGGGAGGGAGAATGGACATAAATTAACCCATAACAGATATATAAACATATTTTGTTTAGAATTTGTACGTCAATTTTCATGAGAGAGATTTGACTGTAATATCCCCTTCTTGTCTTTGTCTTGTTTTAATATTAAGGTTATGCTGACTTATATTTGCAAATTTCAATTTCTCTGATTACCACAATGATTTGGGATTTTTACGTTTGTATTTTGTCTTCGTATTTTGTGGACTACCTCTTCATGTCTTTCACATCTTTTGCTTTGAGGATGCATATTTTTCTTATTAACTAGGAAGAATTTTTATTATAAGTCTTTCTGTCTACTGCATTATGCTATATTTTTTCCGGTAGATTTTATATGTTTTTAGGTAATTAGATATTATTAATACATAGGTATTCAAGGTTATAATTCTCTTCGTGGCTTTTATTGTTTACTGTCATGTCCCCTCCTAATGAAACCCCCCCTTCATGTCAAAGTTATAACATTTTCAACACTACTTTCACTATGCATTTTATTGCTTAATTTTTGTATCTGTATCTTTAACATATCTGCAAGTTCTCACAGATAACATAACCATCTAAATTTATTACCTTATATACTTAACTTGTTGCTTCTATATCACTTAGTGGATAATCCAACATTTTAACCCTGATTTGAAATGCTAACTTCATAGTATGATAAATTTGTATTCAAATTATGATTCGTTTTGTACTTTTAATTCTTCTCAACTCAGTTGTCTATCAATATGTAAACCAATACCCACTTTAATTACTGTAGTTTTCTAATACATTATAATATGTTTAAGATTAAATACTATGGCAATGTTACATAATTCTCGATACTTTTCTTTTAAAATTTTGCCCATGCTATTCTCATGTGTTTATTTGTTCAGATAAACTATAGAATCCCTATTGTTAAGATCAGAAAAAAATAATATGCCACTGGGATTTTTATGAGAATTGTGTTAAATGTATAAACCGACTTGAGATATAATTATCATCTTTATAATTCTAAGGCATCCATCCAGGAAAACAGTATGTGTCTCCATTTAACCAATCCTTTTAAGACTCTGTTTACAGTTTTGTAATTTTCTTCATATAAGTCTTGCACATTTGCGGTTAAGTTTGTTCTTCGGCTTTAAATTTGTTTGATGGGGATAGAATATTTTGTTTCATTTTACTTCTAATTGGTTATATTTGTTAACTTTCAAACTGTAAATGTTATTTTAAAATTTATTTATGAATACTTTTTCTCACATCATTGAGGATAGCCGCTCAGATTGTGTAATGTAAAATTCTAGTGTGCTGTTTTCATATACACTGCAATATAAATGATACACCCTGGAGTTGTCTGCAGCCTCAATATTTTAATATACTTAAATTGAATTTGGCTTTCTAGTTAAAAAGTTGTATACTTTAACATCCTTTATTTTTAATTTTAAATTAATTAGTATTTTTAAGAAGAAAGGCAAATATTCTTTGTAAGTTTAAATGTTTTGCCTTCTTTGTTATCATCTCAGTAGTTCACTCAGGATTGCAAGCTATAGAAATGGTACTGATGCCAACAAAATGGTTATGTAAATAAGGAAAGAACATTCACAGTAGAGGGACATGCAATATTTTTCCTCACACGGCGCACTTGTCTCTATCACTGTTTCCACAATCACATTAAACTCAGTAGGCCTAACGAGAGCTAATCTTCCTCCTCACACCAAAGAGCCACTCCTATTGGCCTATCCTTTTTTCTATCAACTGGTCACAGGCACACTAAGTTTAAAAAGCTCACAGGCACCTTCTCAACCTCCAACAAATCCACATATTCAATCAGTTCTTCCCTCATGATGCATTTCAAGTCTACCTTTGTATTTTCTCTTTCACTGCCAGGATCCTAGACAAGGCTCATGTTACAATAGTCTGGCTTCTTTAATTATAACACTCTAACACAGAAAAGTTATCATTCTTATTCCCCACATAAGGTTTAGCCCCATTCTCTGGGACTAATTTTTGTCCAGGGACAACGTTAGTACTCAGCCCAGTAAAAAAGCATCAAACTTGGCTTGACCATTTGTTTTTTTCTGAGTCCTCAGTAGGGGGATTCCCTTCACCGTTCCCTAATCATATTTGACTACCTTCTACCACTGTTCCTGCAGCCACTCTTCTAACTTCATTGACTTCGCCTACAGCCTAGTTTCCTAGAGTCTGGGTCCCCAGAACGCACCACCAGAGCTCCCCATTGAATGTAACTGCTTGAACTTCTGCCATCTCTGAAGCGCTTTAGCCTCTGCCAAGCACCAGTACCAATTGGCTTTGATCTTATAATTGGTTTGGATTCTTCTATAACATGACCTCCCCCATTTTCAGGTCAGTCTTTGACCTTAGGAAAAACGTCCCAATCTTGTTCCCATATTCAAAACACTGACCTTGGCTTTAGTCTACAGATGTTCCCAGATCACTTAAATAACATCAGCAATCAGTGATTGCTTAAAATGAATAATTAAAGAAACCTGACATGTTTAAAACAAATGGCTACACAGGAACGCTAACCAGATAACAGAGAAAAAAAGAGCAGTTTTCTGTTTCTTGAAACATGCATCTCTCATGATTCAACCATTAAAATCAATCAGCCGAATGCTTTCATTTATAAATGTCAAAATTGTGCAAATTTTTACTTCAAAGTAAGTGCTTAAAACAATATTGCTGGGACTTCCCTGGTGGCACAGTGGTTAAGAATCTGCCTGCCAATGCAGGGGACACGGGTTCAAGCCCTGGTCCGGGAAGATCCCACATGCCGCGGAGCAACTAAGCCCACGCGCCACAACTACTGAGCCCACGCGCCACAACTACTGAAGCCCGTGCTCCACAAGAGAAGCCACCGCAATGAGAAGCCCACGCACCACAATGAAGAGTAGCCCCCGCTCGCCGCAACTAGAGAAAGCCCACGCACAGCAACAAAGACCCAATGCAGACAATAATTAATTAATTAATTAATTAATTAATTTTTTAAAAAACCAATATTGCTACGTGAAAACTGAAAATGTCAACACTTTCCATTGTATTTTATTATTTGAAACTGTTAGTGTTTATGTCAGACATATAAATAAAACAATGAGGAACTTTTCATTTCTAGGGTGATACTTGAAAATCACACAGAATTTAATCATGCCTGCAAGAATGCTTGTTGGAAAACTGACCTCAAATATCATGAAAGCTCTCTAATCTGATTCTCTGAGGTTTGTGTTCTTGCATTTTCTTCTGTGTGGCACAAATAGCAAGTCTTCTCTAATAATTATCAACAGTGATAGAAGACGTCATTAGGGCCAGGTTTTTTACAGCAGAGGGAGAAGTATGTAGCTGCATTTTTTTATATGCCTATAAAAAAGTGGTATTTGGTAGCAATGCAGAATAGAGAAATGGACAGATGACAGCCATGTAACCCTGGAGTTTTAAATAAAACTCTATACTTCAAATGATGTTTTTCCTAAAATGTCAAACATTTATTTTGACTTAAAAAGTCTGTTTTCCGGGCTTCCCTGGTGGCGCAGTGGTTGAGAGTCCGCCTGCCAATGCAGGGGACGTGGGTTCGAGCCCTGGTCTGGGAAGATCCCACATGCCGCGGAGCAACTGGGCCCGTGAGCCACAACTACTGAGCCTGCGCGTCTGGAGCCTGTGCTCCGCAACAAGAGAGGCCGCGATAGTGAGAGGCCCGCGCACCGCGATGAAGAGTGGCCCCCGCTTGCTGCAACTGGAGAAAGCCCTCGCACAGAAACGAAGACCCAACACAGCAAGCAAGCAAGCAAGCAAGCAAGCAAGCAATCAATCAATCAATCAATAAATAAAGTCTGTTTTCCCCCAAAGGTAATTGAAGGCTGTTAAGGGAAATGATTCTGCATGAGTTCAAAGCTTCTGATAGAGCCTTTGTGAACACCCCCATTTCTCAACGCTCTTTGGCATAAGTGAATGCATTGGCCAGTCAAACTAGCTGTTGTTGGTCCAGCTTATTAGAGCCAAGGAAATAGATTCTGAAGAAATCAGAATATTCAGGGTGCTCTGAAGAGCTTCCTGTCCAAAGTCAGGCCAAAGTCTTTGAGGGAAAGCCAAGAGTCAAAGCCAGGTAGACCAGAAAGAAGCATCAAGTCCAGAGAGAGAAGCAGGGTCACTAATGGCAGAGAAGGAGCCAAGAGTCAGAAGCCAGATGGATACTGAATTTGAGTGTGACCAAATGGAGGCAAACAAGACAGCTCTGGCGCAACTGCCTTCCAAAGAGGGCAAGATCAACATGGATACCAGTGCTCTTCCAATAGGGACCACTGATATTTGCAGAAAAGGCATTACAGCAGTAACTTCCAATACGAGAAACTCCATTTAGATCATCACTTATGGAGAAAAGGTTACTAACAGAAAAAGAAAACTGTGCCTTCCAATAATGAAAGAGAGAAATTTTTTTAAAGAATTAAAGATGAATCAGTTAGACCACACAATACAATCTACTTTATCCAAGACTCTATTGACTAACATTGACCCACCTACACATCCATAATGCAATCATAACATATGGTTATAAGAAAGACCCTCAGGCTTTACAGCATTCTGAAGTACTTTCTTAGTAATGGATGAACAAATTATATTTCGAATAATTTGGAAGTCAACTGTAATCTATTTTCTTAAATGAGAAATTAAGTCAATTAAACATTTTAACTGCCTACTTATTATATACAATTGAATGATAGATATGGTACTTTTCTTCATCAGAATATTTTATTAATCACACCAACATCATACCAGACAACAGAAAGTTTTCTGACTAGACAGAAATGTAAAGATAGGACTAAACATGAGGAATAATGCTTTATTTCTGCTCTGCAGTTATAAAATTAATACTTGACATTTGTTAAACATGTACTAAGTGCCAGGTACCATTTTATATACTTAACACATATTGCCGCTTTTAATCTGAATAGCAGTCTGATTTAGTATTTACTATTATTATTTTATAGTTGAAAATTAAGGTTTAAAGGTATTGAATAACTTGGTCAGCTTCATATAGCCAGTAAATAAAGGATTTATCAGCATTAATATATAGATAGGCAAGTAGGAGATACACATAGAGGAGAAGATGATAGAGAAAAATATTCCTGCTCATTCTTACATCTTTTAAATGGCAGACTACATCACGCCCAACTTAAAATTAGGTAGGACTTAGAGATTAAAATAATTAGCTAGGGTAAAGAATGGAAATAGAATTAATCTTTGGCCTTAATTTAGGCTAAACTATGTGAAATTCCCAGTACTTTAACATTTTGACCTGCAAAAATGGTACTCATACGATTCAGTCTAATACGTCCTTCTACAAAGCACTTAAAAGCACAATTATATTGCCTAAATATTAGAAGTCATATTACCCATATTACCACTCCCTGTGAAATTCCTAATTTGGATTGATATATAAATGATTCATTTGGGCGTGCACAGAATATTAAAAACTATTTAAAATTTGGAAAGTATCTATTACTACAATAGTTTGATTCAAGTAGTAACTTAGTAACAATGTTTAAAATAACCTTAACACATTTTATCCAAAAATTTCAAAATATTTTAAAACCAATACTTTGTAAATCCCAGATCTCTGTGATGTGGGTAAGCTCTTATAATTATTCTTAAACAGCTTAGAAGCCAAAACATAAAAAAAATTTAAGTGGCTTCTTCCTGTCATTCAATGAGTCAGCAGTGACAGTAACAGCTTGAATTACAGGACATTATTTATGCTGTGCCATACAGTCAACTTCACAATGTCACATCAGGGGACATATTTTGTTTGGCTTTCATATAATAATTGATATCCCTCCAACACTATTCTACCTAAGTGAAAATATTAAAAATAATTTGGTGATTATAAGCAATGAATGAACCAGATGAAAACAATAAAACATTGGCAACTGAGTTTGGCTCATCTTCATAGTGGCACCACAGCTGGTGTCCAGCAGCACCATGCTCTGCTTCATTGCAGAGTTACAGCCACCTGCAATAGCGCCGTCTCATTTTATTCACAATCTTCCATCTGGCTCGCTTCCCTTTTAGACTTGGTCCACAGTCAGTCAAGTGAAATCTCTTGATTCCACTAATACTCACAAGTCATTTTGCATTTGTGAACTGTCAAGTGCCTGAATTGTTTCGTAGTCTATTTGGCCAATATTGCATTCTAAACTTAGTGCCTCATTAAATGTTATTTGAATAAAGGAATCCCTCATTATGCAAAGAGGAACTAGAATACTGAGATGCCAGCAGGCCACAAAAGTTAAGCAACTGAATTTGTCATCTATTGAAATGCCTGATCAAAATCCTGAGAAAAGTTCCACTTCCTGGTGACTTCGCCAGCCTAAGTTCCACTCACGGTAAGAGGTTTTCACTGAGCAGAAAATGCTTATATTATACATACAACTTTCCCTTCGCATGGTCCTGATACACAAAAATTTCAGTTACCCCAATTTAGTTAAAAAATACCAGTCCTGGAAATCACACGATCCAAATTTCAATTACCACAGTATATTAACTGTGAGAAATTGCCTAAAGTACAAACCAAGATGCTAGCTCTTCAGTTCCATAGATCATTCTGTAAGTAACAGTTTTATATTATGATTAATGACAAATCAAGTCCCTTCTTTCAAAATCTGTCAGCGATTAGTCACTGAGCATGTATTATTCAGCTCACACACAGAGAGCAAAGTGTATAGTTCTGTTGCCTCCTTGTTTCCCCATGATAAACCCACATGACATTTTTTTTAATGGATAATCCAAATAGGGAATTGGGCAACAAAATGTAAGTGCAACAAAGAAACAAAAAGTGACAACCCTAGAAGTGAAATTCAAATAGCACATAAATAGATTTATAGAAGAAATAGTTGACTGTGGGAATGGTATCACAACCACTGAAGAGACTCTCGTTATGTAGTCAGAGGAACTTGGGGAAGGTGAACTTAGTGACATAATTAAGGGCAATGGTTGTGATAAAAAGTATGATATTGTTCCATAAGGAGTGATGCCAGCAACAAAATCTTCACAAGAGTTCCAAGGAACTCTTGGAGATATTTCATGACACTGAATGAACAACGGATACAACACTGGAAGCTGATCAAATCTTAGAAAAAGGGTATGATAATTCACCAAAGCATAGAAAAGATTCTTACTCTGTGTCATAAGTTACATGACAAGAAGAAAGCAAGCACTATTCAAACTATTCTTGCTAAGTTGTTGAAAAAGAAATGAAACACTTTAATTCTCACTGTCTGGGTTTTAAATAACAGAGTACTACACACACTAGTTTTATTGTTATTTTACTGCTCTATACATTTATAACTGAAAATAAGAGTTTTAATATTTTGATAAGAATTTTCAAAGGTCAGAGAATAATTATAATTTTCCCCACTGATTATTAAGATCATTTTGCATGATTTCAAACCACACAATCATTTTTATGGTCCTGTACTACTCTGCAGAGATACAAAGTGAGTACAGAGTATTTCCTGTAGTTTTTTAGGGGTCAAACATCAATCTCCTGCTAAGAACTAGAAATTTTGGACTAAAAGTTTAAATGGATACATTTAAAAATTATCTGGTTGAAGGCATTAGAGAACCATCAAGGCAATGATGACTTTTTTTTGACACAAGAGTAAAGATCTAGGTAAGAGGAAGTTCTAGGGAGCTACAGAGTCTCTGGACCACCAAAAGTGCTCAGGACATGAGTATCAAAGGAGTTGGTGAATGAATAATAAATGAAGGAAGGAACTCAGCTTCTAACTATTATTATTACCCAGGTTAGGAGAGTAGTGTTAACAATTATTCTTTGTGTGATATGGAAATCTCCACAAGGGTTCTCAAATTACCAGGAATAGAAGCAGCTGGTAAATTAAGCTACTGACAGCATCATCAATTTGGGGCGGGGAGGGGGCGAAGTTCCACAGAAAGCTTAACTAAAGAGTGTCAACAATAAAGAGAGAATGACAGTTTGAGTCCTGATTTCTCATCTGATATTCTGATTACTGTCTACCATCAGTATGTTTTAAATAAAGAAGCAAATATATTACATTTTGAAGACACACTTCACTAAGGAATCACCCATATGTGCACGTAGAATAAACTTACCTATTAGAGTGGAACCTGCCATGATCTTCCTCTCCTGTTCCAATCCCTTATTAATGAGATATGTTGAAATGCCCTTTGTTTTCTTCAACACTGCAGGGAAGACCATAGCCTCTGATGCCCACCACTTCTGAGTTCAGCACTCTCTTCCTGTGACTCAATCATAAGTTCAGAGTCTGGACCTGAGAAAGAAATGAGCAGCTATTAAATTTTGGCTCTCAATTCCCTACCCTCCCTGTACAAATTCTGACTCCATTTGTCTAACCTTTAAGCAAACCAATCCTTAATAGTTTAATTTAATTGTTATACAAGTCCATATATGCTTGAGCATATAAGTGGCAGGTGCATATGAGTCTAAGGAGGAGGACTGCAAAACACATGTTTTTTTTAAAATAAATTTATTTATTTATTTATTTTTGGCTGCGTTGGGTCTTCGTTGCTGCGCACAGGCTTTCTCTAGTCGCGGCGAGCGGGGGCTACTCTTCATTGCGGTACGTGGGCTTCTCACTGCTGTGGCTTCTCTTGTTGTGGAGCACGGGCTCTAGGCGCATGGGCTTCAGTAGCTCGCGGGCTCTAGAGCACAGGCTCAGTAGTTGTGGCACACGGGCTTAGTTGCTCCGTGGCATGTGGGATCTTCCCAGACCAGGGCTTGAACCCGTGTCCCCTGCACTGGCAGGCGGATTCTTAACCACTGTGCCACCAGGGAAGTCCCTGCAAAACACATTTGAAATAAAAACATGATAAGAATTCGTGTCAATTTTAGTTATCACTTCAATAGTACTCAAGAGATTTTTGGAAAAAAATCACTTCCATATGATATCACATTTTGACACACAGTGATAAACTGTGGTTTCATAGTCTACGTACTTTGATGATACTCTTTGGTGAGCTTAGAAACAAAGCCAAATAACTTTATTAGGGAGAGAAATAAGGAAGGATTTTTCCCTGTAAGTTCCCATGGTTGGACTGCAACATTTATCTGAGAAAACCCTAGGGAGAAATTAGAGAAGCACAAGTATACTCCTGTAACAGAAACAATAAAGGTTATATTGAAACAAAACATCTGGGACATCCCTGGTGGCGCAGTGGTTAGGAGTCCGCCTGCCAATGCAGGGGACACAGGTTCAATCCCTGGTCTGGGAAGATCCCACATGCCGCGGAGCAACTAAGCCCGCGAGCCACAACTACTGATCCTGCATGCCACAACTACTAAGGCCTGCCTAGAGCCCATGCTGCGCAACAAGAGAAGCCACTGCAGTGAGAAGCCCGCACACTGCAATGAAGAGTAGCCCCCGCTCTCTGCAACTAGAGAAAGCCCATGAGCAGCAACAAAGACCCAACACAGCCATAAATAAATAAATACATTTTAAAAAATTTTCTATAAAACAACACATTTTTAGTAAAATATGTGATATATAGTATAATATACAGAAATTAGTATATCATATAAAAACATTACAAGAACAAAAGTTTTATTTAGAATTTTTAACAGATGAAAAAACTAACAAATTATTGTGTTCTTTTTAGGATTTTACTTGACTAACCCCATTAATTTGGATTCTATTTAAGTTGTATTCCATAGATCTTGAGTTCTAACAATGACAAAATAGGTTGATTCAGACCAACTCTTCCACTAAGGACAACCAGAAAATATGAATAAAATACTTAACAAAAAATCCATATCTATTTAAAGGCATTAGAAAGCTACCAAGGCAGTGAGCATTTATAGAACTAAGATCTAGAAAGGAGATCAGCCTAGAATTTGGGGCCTCACAGAGAGGTAAAGGGGATTGAAGCAATATTTGAAGAGATAATTCCTGATAATTTTCCTAATTTGATGAAAGTCATCAAGCCACAGATTAAAGAAGTAATATGAATTGCTAGCAAGACAAATTCAAATAAAACCATATCCAGAAATATTATAATAAAACTGATGGAAACCAAGACAAAAAAGAAAATCTAAAAAGTGTCCAGAGGGAATATATTATTTTCAAAGGAGGAAAAATAAAACTGAAAGCTGACTTCCTAACAAAATGAGGGAAACCAGAGAACAATGGGATAATGTGATCAAAGGACTGAAAGAAATGACTGCCAATTTGTATTTCTATTTCCAGTAAAATATTCCTCAAAAATAAAAGATAAAAACATTTTCAGACAAAGAAAACACAGTTCATCATAACCAGGTCCTCTCTCCTAAAGAAAGAAGTACCAAGGGTGTGTTTATCAGCACAATAAAAATGATGCCAATGGAAGGCTCAAAGATGCAAGAAGGAAAGAAGACATTCAAAAAATAAGAGGTTATTATCAAAATTTTTATGTCAGTACATTTTTTTTAATCAGTCATCAATTTTATACACATCACTGTATACATATCAATCCCAATCGCCCAATTCAGCACACCACCATTCCCACCCCACCGCAGTTTTCCCCCCTTGGTGTCCATACGTTTGTTCTCTACATCTGTGTCTCAACTTCTGCCCTGCAACCCAGTTCATTTGTACCATTTTTCTAGGTTCCACATACATGCGTTAATATACGATATTTGTTTTTCTCTTTCTGACTTACTTCACTCTGTATGACAGTCTCTAGATCCATCCACGTCTCAACAAATGACTCAATTTCGTTCCTTTTTATGGCTGAGTAATATTCCATTGTATATATGTACCACACTTCTTTATCCATTCGTCTGTCGAAGGGCATTTAGGTTGCTTCCATATCCTGGCTATTGTAAATAGTGCTGCAATGAACATTGGGGTGCATGTGTCTTTTTGAATTATGGTTTTCTCTGGGTATACGCCCAGTAGTGGGATTGCTGGATCATATGGTAAATCTATTTTTAGTTTTTTAAGGAACCTCCATGCTGTTCTCCATAGTGGCTGTATCAATTTACATTCCCACCAACAGTGCAAGAGGGTTCCCTTTTCTCCACAACCTCTCAGCATTTGTTGTTTGTAGATTTTCTGATGATGCCCATTCTAACTGGTATGAGGTGATACCTCATTGTAGTTTTGATTTGCATTTCTCTAATGATTAATGATGTTGAGCATTCTTTCATGTGTCTGTTGGCCATCTGTATATCTTCTTTGGAGAAATGTCTATTTAGGTCTTCTGCCCATTATTGGATTGGTTGGTTGTTTTTTTGATATTGAGCTGCATGAGCTGCCTGTAAATTTTGGAGATTAATCCTTTGTCAGTTGCTTCATTTGCAAATACTTTCTCCCACTCTGAGGGTTGTCTTTTCGTCTTGTTTATGGTTTCCTTTGCTGTGCAAAAGCTTTGAAGTTTCATTAGGTCCCATTTGTTTATTTTTGTTCTTATTTCCATTTCTCTAGGAGGTGGATCAAAAAAGAACTTGCTGTGATTTATGTCAAAGAGTGTTCTTCCTATGTTTTCCTCTAAGAGTTTTATAGTGTCCGGTCTTACATTTAGGTCTCGAATCCATTTTGACTTTGTGTATGGTGTTAGGGAGTGTTCTAATTTCATTCTTTTACATGTAGCTGTCCAGTTTTCCCAGCACCACTTATTGAAGAGACTGTCTTTTCTCCATTGTATATCTTTGCCTCCTTTGTCATAGATTAGTTGACCATAGGTGCGTGGGTTTATCTCTGGGCTTTCTATCTTGTTCCATTGATCTATATTTCTGTTTTTGTGCCAGTACCATATTGTCTTGATTACTGTAGCTTTGTAGTACATACAGTCTGAAGTCAGGGAGTCTGATTCCTCCAGCTCCGTTTTTTTCCCTCAAGACTGCTTTGGCTCTTCGGGGTCTTTTGTGTCTCCATACAAATTTTAAGATGATTTGTTCTAGTTCTGTAAAAAATGCCATTGGTAATTTGATAGGGATTGCATTGAATCTGTAGATTGCTTTGGGTAGTTAGTATAGTCATTTTCACAATGTTGATTCTTCCAATCCAAGAACATGGTATATCTCTCCACCTGTTGGTATCATCTTTAATTTCTTTCATCAGTGTCTTACAGTTTTCTGCATACAGGTCTTTTGTCTCCCTAGGTAGGTTTATTCCTAGGTATTTTATTCTTTTTGTTGCAATGGTAAATGGGAGTGTTTCCATAATTTCTCTTTCAGATTTCTCGTTTTATTGGCATAGAGTTGCTTGTAGTAGTCTCTTAGGGTGCTTTGTATTTCTGCGGTGTCTGTTGTAACTTCTCCTTTTTCATTTCTGATTTTATTGATTTGAGTCCTCTCCCTCTTTTTCTTGATGAGTCTGGCTAATGGCTTATCAATTTTGTTTATCTTCTCAAAGAACCAGCTTTTAGTTTTATTGATCTTTGCTATTGTTTTCTTTGTTTCTATTTCATTTATTTCTGCTCTGATCTTTATGAGTCCTTTCCTTCTGCTAACTTTGGGTTTTGTTTGTTCTTCTTTCTCTAGTTGCTTTACGTGTAAGGTTACTGTTTACTTGAGATTTTTCTTGTTTCTTTAGGTAGGCTTGTATAGCTATAAACTTCCCTCTTAGAACTGCTTTTGCTACATCCCATAGGTTTTGGATCGTCGTGTTTTCATTGTCATTTGTCTCTAGGTATTTTTTGATTTCCTCTTTGATTTCTTCAGTGATCTCTTGGTTATTTAGTAACGTATTGTTTAGCCTCCATGTGTTTGTGTTTTTTACGTTTTTTTTCCCTGTAATTCATTTCTAACCTCATAGCATTGTGGTCAGAAAAGATGCTTGATATGATTTCAATTTTCTTAAATTTACTGAGGCTTGATTTGTGACCCAAGATGTGATCTATCCTGGAGAATGTCCCGTGCACACTTGAGAAGAAAGTGTAGTAATCTGCTGTTTTTGGATGGAATGTCCTATAAATATCAATTAAATCTATCTGGTCTATTGTGTCATTTAAAGCTTCTGTTTCCTTATTTATTTTCATTTTGGATGATCTGTCCATTGGTGTAAGTGAGGTGTTAAAGTCCCCCACCATTATTGTGTTACTGTCGATTTCCTCTTTTATAGCTGTTAGCAGTTGCCTTATGTATTGAGGTGCTCCTATGTTGGGTGCATATATATTTATAATTGTTATATCTTCTTCTTGGATTGATCCCTGGATCATTATGTAGTGTCCTTCCTTGTCTCTTGTAACATTCTTTATTTTAAAGTCTATTTTATCTGATATGAGTATAGCTACTCCAGCTTTCTTTTGATTTCCATTTGCATGGAATATCTTTTTCCATCCCCTCACTTTCAGTCTGTATGTGTCCCTAGGTCTAAAGTGGATCTCTTGTAGACAGCATATATATGGGTCTTGTTTTTGTGTCCATTCAGCAAGCCTGTGTCTTTTGGTTGGAGCATTTAATCCATTCACGTTTAAGGTAATTATCGATATGTGTGTTCCTATGACCATTTTCTTAATTGTTTTGGGTTTGTTTTTGTAGGTCCTTTTCTTCTCTTGTGTTTCCCACTTAGAGAAGTTCCTTTAGCATTTGTTTTAGAGCTGGTTTGGTGGTGCTGAATTCTCTTAGCTTTTGCTTGTCTGTAAAGCTTTTCATTTCTCCATCAACTCTAAATGAGATCCTTGCTGGGTAGAGTAATCATGGTTGTAGGTTCTTCCCTTTCATCACTTGAAGTATATCATGCCACTCCCTTCTGGCTTGTAGAGTTTCTGCTGAGAAATCAGCTGTTAACCTTATGGGAGTTCCCTTGTATGTTATTTGTTGTTTTTCCCTTGCTGCTTTCAATATTTTTTCTTTGTCTTTAATTTTTGCCAATTTGATTACTATGTGTCTCGGTATGTTTCTCCTTGGGTTTATCCTTTATGGGACTCTCTGCGCTTCCTGGACTTGGGTGGCTATTTCCTTTCCCATGTTAGGGAAGTTTTCGACTATAATCTCTTCAAATATTTTCTCTGGTCCTTTCTCTCTCTCTTCTCCTTCTGGGACCCCTATAATGCGAATGTTGTTGCATTTAATGTTGTCCCAGAGGTCTCTTAGGCTGTCTTCATTTCTTTTCATTCTTTTTTCTTTAGTCTGTTCCGCAGCAGTGAATTCCACCATTCTGTGTTCCAGGTCACTTATCCGTTCTTCTGCCTCAGTTATTCTTCTACTGATTCCTTCTAGTGTAGTATTCATTTCAGTTATTGTATTGTTCATCTCTGTTTGTTTGTTCTTGAATTCTTCTAGGTCTTTGTTAATCATTTCTTGCATCTTCTCGATCTTTGCCTCCATTCTTATTCTGAGGTCCTGGATCATCTTCACTATCATTATTCTGAATTCTTTTTCTGGAAGGTTGCCTATCTCCACTTCATTTAGTTGTTTTTCTGGGTTTTTTTCTTGTTCCTTCATCTGGTATATAGCCCTCTGCCTTTTCATCTTGTCTATCTTTCTGTGAATGTGGTTTTTGTTCCACAGGCTGCAGGATTGTAGTTTTTCTTCCTTCTGATGTCTGCCCTCTGGTGGTTGAGGCTAAGAGGCTTGATGGGAGGCTCTGGTGGTGGGTAGAGCTGACTCTATGTCAGTACATTTTAAAACTATATGGCATGGACACAATTTCCTTGTAAAACAAAACTTACCGAAACTGCCACAAAAAATAGAAAATCTGAATATTTCCCACCATTAGGAAAATTTCTGGCTCAGATAACTTAAACCAGTAATTGTAGCATACATTTAAGGATAAATAACATGCATTTCAAAGTATTTCAAAGAACAGGGGGAAAAGGGGAAATTCTTTAACTAATTTCATGACCATCATAATCCAAATACCTAAACATAACAGAGGTTTTACAAGAAAGGAAAATTAAAGGCTGATTCTTCTCATAAATACAGACATAAAAAATTCTAAACAATGCATTAATAAATCAAATCCAGGGACTTTCCTGGTGGTGCAGTGGTTAAGAATCTGCCTGCCAATGCCGGGGACGTGGGTTCGAGCCCTGGTCCGGGAAGATCCCACATGCCACAGAGTCACTAAGCCTGTGTACCACAACTACTGAGCCTGTGCTCTACAGCCCACGAGCCACAACTACTGAGCCCACATGCCACAACTACTGAGCCCACATGCCACAACTACTGAGCCCACACGCCTAGAGCCCATGCTCTGCTACAAGAGAAGCCACTGCAATGAGAAGCCCATGCACCACAACGAAGACTAGCCCCCGCTTGCCCCAACTAGAGAAAGCCCACACGCAGCAACGAAGACCCAACGCAGCCAAAAATAAATAAATAAATAAATTTATTAAAAAATTAATCAATCAATCAAATCCAGCAAAAGGATAAGCTATTAAGAACACAATGAATTTATTAGAAGAATGCCAAGTTGGTTTAACTTTGAAAGTCAATCAATATAAGCTACTATATTAAAAGAATAATTACACAGTTTCTCAACACATGCAGGGAAGAAACAAAAACTTACGACCCAGAAATAGAGGGACACATACCTAATTAGATAAAAGTTATTTTGGGAACAGTCATTATATTTAGTGATACAATGATGGAAGATCTTCCTCTGATACAGGGATAAAATAAGAATGCCTGTTAGCACCTCATCTAGTCCATATTATACTGAAGATTTTAGTCAGGGCTAAAAAGGAAAGAAAAAGAAAAAAAATTCCAAGAATTGGAAAGAAATGAATAAAATACTTGCTATTCAAAATAATGATTATTTAGAAACTCCAAAAGAGTGTGTGTGTGCGTGTATGTGTATATATATATGTATATATGCATATGTGTGTGTGTGTGTGTGTGTGTGTGTGTGTGTATATATATATATATATATATATATATATATATATAATCAGTATCAAGTATACACTAGTATAACTATAATTTAGTAAGGTCCTAAATATAAGATTAATATTCAAAAGTCATTTGAATTTTATAAACCACCACAAATAAGTATAAAATAAAATTTTAAAGCCAATACTGTTTGCATTTCCACATAAGATTTAGAGTAATCTTGTCAATTTCTGTAAACCTTGTCAATTTTAAAGCCAATACTGTTTGCATTTCCTCAATTTCTTGGGATTTTGATTGGGATTGTATTGAATCTGTAGATAAATTTGAAGACATTTTATATGTTAACAGTGAGTTTTCTAATCCATGAACATAGGACATATTTACATTAATTTAGTTATTCTCTAATTTTTAAAGTAATGTATTATTATCACTATACAAAAATATCCTATTTTATAGAGGTATTAATATTAATATTTATATAGAAGCATTTCACATCTTGGGTTAAAAGTGATCCTAAGTATTTCATATTTCTTGGTGCTATTTCATATATTTCTATAAATTGCATTTTTCAACTGTTCAGTCTAGAGAAATAAAATTATCTTTACATATTGACTTATTATTCTGAAACACTGCTGATTTATTAGCTGTTGGCTATTTTGTAGATTTTGACGATGTTCTATATAGTGTAATGATTTTGAAAAAGGCATCAAAACGGGTCAATAGGATAAAGATATCATTTTGACGAACAACCCTAGAATAACTGAATATATATACTGAAAAAATATCATGAAGCTTTGTTCTACCTAATACAATACACAACAACTAATTCACTATTGATCACAGACCTAGATATATAGGTTAATATATAACTTCTAGAAGAAACTATTTAAAAATATTTTCATAAACTTGAGGGAGTCAGTGCTTTCTCAGATAGGACAACAAAACCATTAACTATAATAGAAGAAATTTATAAATTTGACATCATTTTTAAAAGACTTCTCTTCATCAGGAAACATCACAAGAAAATACAGAAGGCACACCCTGGGAGAAAATATTCACAAAGCACATATCAAATAGAATTTGTATGGAGAATATACAAAGCACTCTACTGTCCTAAAAATCAGTGAAAAAAATTGAGAAAAGACAAACAATATACAAAGATATTTACAAAGGTATATAGCAAATAAGCACATGAAAATCCTGAATATCATTACTGAAGAAATGGAAATTAAACCTACAATGAAATACTACTCCGGATCAGCCAGGTTGGCTAAAATAAAAAGGATAATACCAGCACAAACCCCCAACCTGAAAACTACCAAATGCCCATCAACAGTAAAATGGATAATTAAATTGCAGTATATTCCATAATGGAGCACTATACAACTATCAGCACAAATGATCTACAATTACATGTACTTATATGCATGAGTTATTAATACTATATTGAGCAAAAGAGTAACTACCAAGAAGAGGACATATTATATGATTCTAGTTTTACAGCAAAACTAATTTCTGCTGGTAAAAATCAGGATAGGGGATACACTTAGGGCTGTAGGTGCTGAAAGGGAGAACAGTGAGGTCTTGTGGTAAAGTTCTCTTTCTTGGCATGGGTGCTGGCTACACAGGCGTGCCCAGTTTGTGTAAGTTCCCCAAGCTGTACATACATGTTCAGTTTTATGTATGTATGTTTTACTTGAATGAACAGTTTTAAAAACTGTTTTGAACCAATACTGCTTTTAATAGCACAATAAAATAGAAATAAATCAAAATGTACATAAGACCTCTACACAAAAAATACTATATTACTAAGAGAAGATAAAGATCTAAATAATTGAAGGAATACACCATGCTCATCAATTGGAACACTAATGTTGAAAGATATCAGTTCTCCTTCAAAATGATCTGTATTCAACAGAATTTCTATTATAAACCTCGCATCTATGGAAATTTGTGGAAATTAATAAACTTATTCTATACTTCACATCGAAATGTAAAGGGTCAAGAAAAAGCAAGAAAATCCTCGAGGAGTCAAACAAGTTGAAGGAATTACTTCACTTGCTATCAAGACTTGTTATGAAGTTTCAGTAATTAAGAGAGTATGTTATTCTCCCAAGGATAGCCTATAAAACAATAGAACTTAATAGAAAGTACGTAACAGACACACATGTATGGACACCTGCGTAATCAAAAAGGTAAAACTGAAGAGTAGTGGGGAAGGGATCATCTTATAATAATAAATGACACTGTGTCATTAATTAAACAGATTGTAAATCTAAATGTAAGAGATAAAATAAATTTTAGAATGCATCTTCAGTATCTGGCAAAGATGTCTCAAGTGGATACATAAAGCACTAACAATACAGTAACAGATTAATAAATTGGACTAAATTAATATTAAGACATTCTCTAAATGAAAAGACATTAGGAAAGCAAAAAGTTAAGAGAGACTAGGGGAAAATATGTGCAATACACATAACTGACAAAGAACTCATACCATAATATGTAATATATAAGGAATCTTTATAATATAAAAAGAATTCCTACATATAAAAAAGATACGATCTAGAAGCTGATGTTAAAATGGGAAAGAGACATGAAGAGGCCCTTTCAAAATGATCCCAGAGTAGTAAATAAACATAAAAATGTTTCTCAACTTCATTCGTAATCACTGAAGTGCAAATTCAGACTACAGTGGCATACTATTACACACCCACTAGAAGCGTTAATATTACAAAATTTGACAACTCTAAGACACATGTATGTGCTAAATGGACTCTAATATGCTACAGGTGGGAGTATAAATTGTACAACAATTTTCGATATCTACTAAAGCTGACCATACTCACACACTTTGATCTAGCAATCACACTCTTATTGATATATCCAACAGAAATAGGTACATAAGTGCCCCAAAAGACATGCTCAAGAGCATGTGAAACAGCAGTATTCATAATAGCCAAAGATAGGAGACAATCCAAATGTCCTTCGACAGTAAAACTGACAGTCAATCATGG
This sequence comes from Balaenoptera physalus, assembly GCF_965194825.1. Lineage (NCBI taxonomy): Eukaryota > Metazoa > Chordata > Mammalia > Artiodactyla > Balaenopteridae > Balaenoptera > Balaenoptera physalus. The sequence goes on along the minus strand of NC_138903.1, from coordinate 22,958,452 downwards.
TGTAATCGGAAAACTGTATAGCAAAGAAAATGAATGAACTACTTACACATGCAACATCATGGATGACTGTCACAAACAAAGTTGAGCAAACAAGGCCAAACAGAAAAATATATATATCTACCATATCATCTGCTTTATAAAGCTCAAAAATAGGCAAAACTAATCTATGGTGTAAGGACAGTGCTAAATTATTGGTGGGTATGGAGCAACTAGTAAATAAGGGGCCAAAGGTGGGTTTCAGAGGTGCTAGTAAATTATTATTTCTTGACTTGGGTAGTGTTTACATGTGTGTGCCCAACTTGTGATAATACACTGAGCTGGTCACCTGCTTTCTTTTCTTTCCCACCCCCCACCCCCACCCCAGCTGCGCCATGCAGCATACAAGATCTTAGTTTCCCCGACCAGGGATGGAACCCAAGCCCCCCTGCAGTGGAAGCGCGGAGTCTTAACCACTGGACCGCCAGGTAGGTCCCTGGACACCTACTTTCTTTTTGCACATTATAGTTCAATAAAATCTTATTAAAATATAATTCATAAAAGTTAAAATATACGGTTCTGAGGTGTTTACCTTTGCAATTATTAGTAAACGCAATTTTCACAGCAATTCGTTAAAAAAGCAAGAGAGGTGTTCAACATACCGAAAAGAACAAAGTATTTTAAAAAATGTTTGTAGTCCCCATATGGAATAAAATACTAATTAGTAACTACTCTGATGTGAGTAATTTGGCACAACAAAAGATAAAAACACTTCATATGATGACTAGTTACTATGTTTTTCTGAAAGTAATAAAGCTCCATTAATTTTAATTATATTTTAGAAATCAGATTTGCCATTAAATCAAGCTGGCCTCTCTCATTTGCCAGGCTTAAATTTTGATGCATTTGGGTATTTCTACACATCATTAACATGGTGACTGGAACCAACTTTGGTAAAATTCAGACAAATTAGTCTGTCTATGCATTTCTGGCATAAGTCATATTAATATTTTTCTCCTGACTTACTCTCTTTCTTTTCTAAATCTTTGGTTATCTTTGTGTGTATATCATTTACATATGGGAAACTGTTAACATTTAAAATGTCATCTTCAGATCACACATGAAGTTACTTGTTCTTTGTTAATGTTACAGAAGACAGAACACTGAACTGAAAAGCCAAAGGGCATGCTCTGCCCTGAAGCATCTGGGTGATCTTGGGTGAATCACTTCACCACATCAGGCCTCGTGATCCCATGTGTAACATAACGAAATGAAACTTTTACCTGCCAGTGTTCAAGGAACCTACATTCTGGTTTAGCCTTTTGATATTTGATAGCAAGGATTTACTAAAAGACATTGTAATTATTCTTCCCCTATTCCACTCGACCCTATCTTGAGTAACAGGACCAAACCCTCCTGCTTGCTTGTACTACTCTCAACTCAAGCCAAGTGACCCAGTCTTTCTCCAGGCTGAGTTCCTAAGGGATTCTCCCAAGCAATGAAACCAACAAGTGCAGTGACTAAGACAACATAGGTCAACTACATTATTTGAAAACCCCACTGATTTGAGCAGAGAGAATAGCAGAAGCAGGTCTGCAGTACCTAGAAACCTCATTAAGTGTGCTGGCTTATATTCATCTTTTTGTACATAACTCAGATTTCCCAAATGACATCACTTCTCTGTCTCCCATACAAATCCTTGCCAAACTTGGTCCTAGACCTTACATCTAGATCAAAAAAAAAAAAAAAAAAGAGAGAGACAACATCTATCCTCACTTCTCAACAAACACAATTTAAATGTGATGTTTTTCCTTTAATCATGTTTCCATTAGCATGAGGATTGGGACCCACTGCCACTGTAACAAAACTGGAACATACACAGTTCACCCACTATGTATGGTTAATAACTCCATTTAGTTTGACCTTTACTGTGTTTTTCACTGCCTTCATTCCTGTGGCCAAAAGAATGCAAACTATTCCACAGTTTTGCTTGTTTTTTTCTTCTCTCCCTCCTCCCAAAGGTCAGCCTAATCTCTAAAATTTATTTTAAATGTATAAAGTCATTCCTTTTATTTTTATAAGATATCATTTATGTTATTCCCTTCTCTTATACAATAGCTTGCCCTTTTAAATCTCCCTTATTACTTCCCATTCTACTTCCCACTCAGCATTCTCATATTAAAGTTTTTATTCCTCTATTTTTAAAAGTCTGTATTTTACAGCCTAATGAGCTATTAGTAGTCCAGTGCAGGAATTATCTAATTTATGGTAATTGATGTATAACATATTTTATAGACACTATTAGATCATAAGCTATAGTTTATGCATTACAATTACATTTAACAAGATGTGAATTCTCTTATTCTTTACAGTATCAACATGAAACCAGAACTTCTTCTAAACTCGTTCTAATTGACTTTAATCATTCTATCCCTTTTAATGTCAAATTTTCACTTCTTGGCAAATTGCAGCCCTCTTTCTACGCTGACCACTTTGTCTTCTCTAGATGAATCCTAGCTTTCTCATGATAATAAGATATTCTAAGCTCATCTTTATTTTTTCTGCCCCAAGTGAGAAATTCTTCCTTTTAGTGGAATATAATGCTGGGTTCAAAAATAGGAGAAACCAGAGTGCACAGGAGAATGTTGCATTTAATGACCTAAGTAGCCAGGATGGCGCCAGAGATTACTTAGGTCACTTTACTGAAAAACAAAGAGTTCCCTTGTCAGAAGGTCAGGAGTTCATGTTGATTTTTCCAACTTAGTTCTACCTTTGCTTATCTTTAGACTCTACTATGAGAGCTTATTATGTCACTATTTTTTTCTCTGTTGAGTGATGTCTTTTAGAGTTATCCACTCTTAAAGATGCCATGCTATATATTGTGTATGTGATTAAAATTATCGTGATTTCCCCCATCCCATGTAAGACTTTAAATCTCCTTTCATGAGTATTTCTTTTTGTTCATTTGGATCAGTGGCCAAACTATTCCGAAGTTGGTTCGAAACTGTAGAGGTCTAGATAAACTACTGTGCCAGCTTCACCTGAGCCCAGCCTCTCTAAAAAGACAAAGAAATCCAAACTAGTCCCAGAGGAACACGAAAATATTAAAGGCATACAGCACTTAGACCAACAAATTAAACCCATGCACTCAGTGGAAAATAACAATAAATAACTGAGTTTCAAGGTTTTTGCATAAAATCTTCCAGTTTTCATTCCCAAGAACCAAAAATACATGCTTGAAACCCCATATTTGAGATCTACTATTTTAATCTACTTTCTAATTTCCTTTCCCTTCATCAATGTTCATTCGGGGCACAAGAATTCTAGTGAACTCTGATTTTTACAGAAAACCTTAGCTACATATTTATCACTCCAAGTCCTCCCAACCCAGACAAAAGATATCTGAAAAACATCCAAATTAATACTGAGAATTATCAAATAAATATGCTAACTACTACAATTTGTAAATGCCTATTTTCCTAATTAGAAAGTTGACATATTAGCCATCCGAAATACTTTTATAATGAGTATATTGTGTCCCACAAGATTTAGCTCATAAAATACAAAAGCACAAATAATTATAACACATTTCAGTTCCCCGATAGCTCCCAATTCCATTGTCGCATTTCCAGATTGTTTTAGTCTCCATAAGACAAATACTGAGCATTGAGAAAACTACATCTGAAGGAAAGCTAATTGATTGCCCAGCTCTGAGTTCCTAGGTTTCCTTCAATCGGAGATGATAATGAGTATTAGAACCTGTGAGAAAATGTAGAAAATCTACATTATTTGTTACTTAAAACAAATGACCAAAGTAAGTTGGAGAATTAGCAGATCTGTAGTATCTGTCCTATGTACACCAGTTCCCATAAATCCTTTAATCTATGATCCAAATTATATTCCTCATCAATTTATTTGTCATATTAACCCCTTCCAAATGTCTCTGGAGACTTACCCACCCGAGTGAAATTAGCTAAACATGTGTGTTCCTGCCTCTCGTTAACCTTTACTTCATTTGTATATGATTGTTTATAATTCTATCCCCATACGATGTGATCCCACCCTAGACTAATCATTGTTATATGAACTAGTCTATTTGAGAGCTAGGCTATACAGAGGAAGGGAGGAGAGAAAGGCAATACTTCTTTTTTCATGGACCCAAGTTTCAGCTCCACAAGTATTGTGACAGGAAGGACATTATAAGAAATCCCAAATCTAAAATTCAAAACCCCTTAGGTCCGGGGCTTCCCTGGTGGCGCAGTGGTTGAGAATCTGCCTGCCAATGCAGGGGACACGGGTTCGAGCCCTGGAAGATCCCACATGCCGCGGAGCAACTAAGCCTGTGCGCCACAACTACTGAACCTGCGCTCTAGAACCCGCGAGCCACAACTACTGAAGCCCACGCACCTAGAGCCCGTGCTCCGCAACAAGAGAAGCCACCGCAATGAGAAGGCTGCGCACCGCAACAAAGAGCAGCCCCCGCTCGCCGCAACCAGAGAAAGCCCGCGCGCAGCAACGAAGACCCAACGCAGCCAAAACTTACTTACTTAATTAATTAATTAATTAATTTTTTAAAAAAACCCTTAGGTCCAAAATTCTTGGAAAAAATATCATCAGGATTCCCTGGGTAAGATAATGGTTTTTTTTAATGATTAACTAATTCATTAATTAATCTTGACTGTGGTAATGCATAAAGTAACCCATGTACTCCACACTTTCCTGTGGACTAATACCTCACACATTCTGTCTTACCTGAAACATTTCTTAGGTATACCAATAATAATAATAATAAAACAAGAATTGTCTCAGAAAATTAGACAATGTAGAGAGATATTACCAATTAATAGCCTCAAAGAACAGTTATTTTGTTGATTTCATTGAGTCGTTAAATTTGGTTGGTTGAGGTTTTTTGCTCACTTCAGTCTAAACCTGAACTTTATAGACATGATACGAATTTTTTTTTTCTACATTGTTTAAACTTTGGCTGAAAAAGTTTATATTTCTGCCAGCTGATAGAATTACATAGTGCCCATTCATCTTCATTATTGCCTTTGTTTTAGACGATAAATTCTATATACCACTTCTGCTGTTCCCCATGTCACAGCTTCTTTGAAGTAATCAGTATTTGGTAACACTACTTAATTCACCTTTTTTGTTTAATAGCTTTATTGACATTATAATTCAATTATAAACTTCACCCTTTTAAAGTATACAGTTCAGTGGCTTTTCCTATATTCACAGAGTTATACAAACATGTCCACTACTGAATTTAAGAACATTTTCATCACCCCCAAAATGAAGCCCTGCCCACACTAGCAGTCACCCCCACCTCAGCCCTAAGGAACCACTAATCTACTTTCTGTCTCTGTAGATTTGCCTACTCTGGATATTTAATATAAAATAATTCATAACATGTGGTCTTTTGTGACTGGCTTCTTTTACCTAGCAAAATGTTTTCAAGGTTTGTCCATGTAGCATTTATCAGTATTTCATTCCTTTGTAGGGCCTAATAATATTCTATATTATGGATATAACACATTTTGTTTATCCATTCATCAGCTGATGAACATTTTGGCTGTTTTCTTTTTTGGCTATTATGAATAATGCTGCTATGAGCATGCATGAACATATTTTTGTGTGGTCATATATTTTCATTTCTCTTGAGTATATACCTAGTAGGGGAATTGCTGAGCCATATGGTGACTATATTTAACATTTTCAGGAACTGTCAAATTTTCCAAAGGGGCTGCACCATTTTACATTTCCACCAGCAATGTTCCAATACTTGGTTCATCTTTAATTACCATATTAAAACTAATTATCTTCTCATTCATAAATGTTGATTTCATTAAAATCAAAATATTGCTTAGTTTTTACTTTGGTGCTTTTATTTCTTCCATGCCCTTTTCACGTTCTTATAGCATGAAAATAAACCCGAGATTTTAATGCATAAAGCTTAACATGCACATCCAGACTTTTTGGTGCTTCTCACTTCCACAGTCTGTCCGCAGCCCCAGCAAGCTTTCAACCCTCCTTTTTCCATCTCATTACTACTGCTCTCTTAAAGTAGTAAAGAACTATGAGGCTCATGATTCTTAGCAATGTCAGGCTTTTAGAACCTGCATAAATTATGAGACAGAAACATTGACTGTTTCAGTTAGTGATGAATTTCAAATCACTGGGACTACGAACAGGGAACCATAGTTTAAATTATATTCTGTCCATATGTCTTGTTTATGGATGCTTATGTTCACATTTAATATGAGGTCTCAGAACCTGGATCTCAGTAACAACTGTTCCCACTGTTTAAAAGCAGCTTGTTTCTTACTATTGTAAAAAGAATGTTACTCAAAGCTATAACTGCTGCTTGTTCAGTTTCCTTTGTTTCCCTTTTAATACTGAAGGTGGGCACGCTCAAAGGCGGATATTCATTTTATAGTTTGACATTCCTGTTCACTTTTAGCCCAACAGCCGTTATGAGCGAAGGTATCAGTGGCACAGTTTTAACCACATAAATTGGATTAGTGCCGTTCTTTGTTCACTCTGCCTAGGCTGCATAATCTGGACTCTTTTTCTGGTGCTTAGTATTTGTGGAAAAGAGGCTAAACAGCATAATATTTTTTTACCCTTTGAGCCAGTTGAGCCACAAATATTTTTGATTGTGAACAAATACTTTAGCTTTCCATCCAGATTTTCAGATCGACCCCCTCACTTCTAGTGTTGCTAATCAACATCTGGGCCAACAGAGAAATTGTGCTTCATGCATACAAACGAAATCACATTCATTTGTCTACAAAGAATATAACTATGTTGATGCCATGCAAATACACCGTTTATTAAGCAGGTCCCTTTGCACCTGTTTGGTGATCAGCCCAATTTAATCCAGGCTCTTCACTAAATATTCATGAAGTTGAGTGGGCAAAATTTTTCAAATCCTTGGCAGCCTCGAGAAAGGACTCCTCAAAGAACATTATGAAAAGTTAACACGTTTAGAGCATCCTAATTGTGTATGTGCTTAGTGTCCACACTGTCAAGAAAAGACAAGCATAATTACTTTACCATCAATTGCAGATAGACTCTTAAAAAGAACAGAGAAATTAAAATGTGAATTCGGTGGATAAAGGAAGAAGGCTATTAAGAATACAAGATGTTTATGCTTTCCCCGCTCACTCTGGGTACTCAACCCTGGCTACACATTGCAATCACCTGAGGGACTTTTCAAAAATACCATGACTATAAGATGCGTGTATATTATGCTTCAACAAACCATCAAGAAAACATAACCAAGGCATGGGTTACAGCCCCAATCAATTGAAACCTAAGAAAACCTAGTAATTGGATCACAGGGGTGGGGAGTCTCAGTGCTTGTCAAACTGTGATGTGTACATGAAACCCCTGGGGATCTTGAAGTGTAGAGTCTGATCGAGTAATTCTGAAGCATAGCCCAAGATTCCAGATTACTAATAGACATAACTGTAATTTCTAGTGTTTCACCACCCATGCTTTGAGACACAAGGCTCTAGTCCAGCGGCTCCCAGACTTGAACGTGTGTCAGAGGTCCCTAGAGGGCTTGTTAAAACAGAGGGCTGTGTCCCACCCTAGAATTCCTGGTTCATCAGATCTGGAATGGGGCCTAGGAATATGCATTCCCAGGCAGTGCTGATGAGCCCAGTTTGGGAGCACACTTTGAGAACCACTGCTCTAGGCCATATCTAAACCTTACCATGTTCAAAAATAAAAGTCACTAAGACACAAAAATAGCTCTCACAACGTATAGATACTCAAGTAGGAACTCTCTAAAATGCATTAGCTTGCTCAGCATAGATTTTGAACAGGTTGAGTTATCTGATTTCCCAAACACACAGAATGAAAGCTTCAATTTGAAGCAAAGTTAATATCCTGCTGAAAACAGTGTTACAGTTGTCAAATCAGCAGTGAGGGAGGAGCAGAAATATTAAAAAGCAGGTGTCAGTGACCTGTCTCTGCCAAGAAAAAAAAAATCAGTTCCTTGGCCTCACTCACTATGTAGCCAACTGTCCTCAACTATCAGCAACCTGTAGACACCTACACCAGGCTTAGTCAGGAGTGATCTCAGTAAGGTTCATGGGCATGTGTGACACACAGGGTCTTCCCTTCTCCTAGTAACTTGCATCTGTGCTTCTATCCGCATAAATGATCAAAAATATTTGCCAAAATCCTAGACTAGGAGCTGCTCAATAAATGTTAAGAGCTCTAGTTTCCACTATAGATTAGCTAAGTGCTGACTGCCTTGACCCTGTAACTCATTTCTGCATGCATCTGCCACCCTCCCCAGCCTCCAGACACATATGAATCGTCTTTTTTTTTTTAATTTTGCTTATCTAGCTGACCCGCAACTAAAGAGACCCTTATATTCGATCTAACCATTTCCCCAGCCCTTGCTCCTTCTTTGAAGCCTTAACCTGATGCCACTTTTAACCTGGCGCCACTTTTAACCTGGCATGATACTCATCTGCAGCTAATTTGTGCGTTTAGGAATTAAGTGTATGGTCTACCTATTCCAACCACAACATGTAAGTCCCTTAAATTCTGTTGGACTCTGAGAAAACTTCTGCCTCGTCATCCCGGGGTTGGGGGGTGGGGGGGAGGAAGCAGTATCACCATAGAACTTCTGACCTTTTATCCACCTATCCACTAATCATTTTTAGGAAGAGGAATGGATTATCTGAATGGAGCCTGCTTGGAGCCTGACGCCCAATGGGCCACGTTACCAGCGGTGCCTAAAAGCAAGGCAGGTCTCTCTCTCTCTCTCCCTCTCTCTCTCTCTCTCTCTCTCCCTCTCTCTCTCTCTCTCTCTCTCTCTCTCCCCCCCCCACCCCCCCTCCCCTCTCATCTCTTAAACCACCTACCCTCAAGCTCCTGGCAGGCCCATCAGGTGTCAACATCTTTGTTCCATCCTCTCTGACCTACTGATTCAATAATTTACAATCAAGAAGGTCCCAAGATCTAGGTTAGGAAATTGAGGCCAGAGGCCCTGGCCTGTTCTCCATTCCAGCTTTTCTTACCATAAAGCTGAAAAGGTGAACCCTTTTTGATTCCCTATAACTATTTTCAGTTGATCAGAATTTGAGAGGGGTAAGGAGGGAGTCTGAAAGTTTGTATTGACTCATTCCCTGACTCTTGCATATATCTGTTTGCTCCTCGTATTTAGTCCTATAAAATTGCTCTAATAAAAATCATTTCTCATATATCTTAGATACCTGATTTCCTCCTTATCATAGTATAGGTTTCTGTAAGTGGTATTACTGAATCAAAAAGTATGAGCATTAAAAGGTACAAATTTGGGACTTCCCTGGTGGTATGGTGGTTAAGAATCCACCTGCCAATGCAGGGGACAGGGTTTGATCCCTGGTTCAGGAAGATCTCACATGCCGTGGAGCAACTAAGCCTGTGCGCCACAACTACTGAGCCTGCGCTCTAGAGCCCGTGAGCCACAACTACTGAGCCCGTGTGCCACAACTACTGAAGCCCCCGCGCCTAGAGAGCTCATGCTCTGCAACAAGAGAAGCCACCACAATGAGAAGCCCGCACGCCACCACGAAGAGTAGCCCCTGCTCGCCGCAACTAGAGAAAGCCCGCGTGCAGCAATGAAGACCCAATGCAGCCAAAAATAAAAATTAATTAATTTTTTAAAAAGGTACAAATTTCCACTTATAAAATAAGTCCTGGGAATGTAATATACAGCATGGCAACTATAATTCATAATATCGTGGTGGATATTTGAAAGTTGTTAAGAGAGTAAATCTTCAAAGTCCTCATCACAAGAAAAACAATTGTTAACTATGTGTGCAGATGGATGTAAACTAGACTTAACGTGGTGATCATTTCACTATATATACAAATATCAAATCACTGTGTTGTATACCTGAAACAAATATAATGTTACGTGTTAATTATATCTCAGTTTTTAAAAAGTACGAGCATTATAAGGTCTTTGATACATAGTGACAGTGTTTTTCCACAAAGCTTTTACTAATTCACCATCTCACTAGCAATATATGAGTGCTATCTTATTTTATCCCCATCAGTATGTCAGCGCTATTACTATCTTTTAACATTTGTCAATATTATAGGAGAAAATAATTTAAAATTTTTCCTTTGATTATTAGCAGGTTGAACAATTTAATATGTTTATTATTCATTTGTACTTCTTTGGTGAATTACTGCTCTACAGGTTTTGTAATTTTTCACATTGGACACTGAAAACTGAAGATTTTAAAATTATTTTCAAGGGACCATTTTCAGATAAAATATGCTTTGCAATAACAGTGAGATTGGTTTACCACACCACTACTTTCCTCTGCACACAGGAAGTTTTATTTTCTTCATTTCACTTAGATTGGGGTGATATGACTGCTAGGTCATCAACTGTAACATGAGCAGAAGTCATGCATCATTTCTCATCTGAGGCCGTTAAAAGTGTTGTGAATTCTTCACTCTCTCTCTCTCTCTCTCTCTCTCATCCATATAGCAAGAAGGGAAGAACTCTTAAGGTGGCAAAACTGCAATAAGCAAACCTGAAGTTGCAATGCAGAGGCCTAAATAATCAATATGGAAGCCGTCCCAGATAGTCTTCTTAGGGGAAAAGCTACAGAGAAAAGGCAGCTGACCTGCAAAGGACTGTGATGTGAGTAAAAATAAACATTTTACATTGAGACCTTACATAACCTAAGAAATATATCAGAGCACAGCCTAGCTAATAAAGGAGACTAGCCCTGAATCATTGGTTCCAAACTGGGGGGTGGATTTTGCACACCACATGGGCTATTGGCATTGACATCTTTATTTGTGACACCTGGGGGTTCTACTCCTGGCATCTGGTTGGGAGAGACCACGGATGCTACTAAAGCATCCTACAATGTACAGAATAGGCCCTGCAACCACAGTTTATCCCACTGAAAATGTTGATAGTACTTAGGTCAGGGCCTGCCCTAATTCTATCATATCTGCAGGTAATAACTTCCCAGTTTATCTTTGGCTCGTAAGTTCTCTTTGTAGTAGGTTTTTGAAGTATATAAAACTTTTCCCATACTGTGTGTGTGCGTGTGTGTGTGTGTTTATCCCCACTGAAGGAACAATATATGGTCATAATAGATTACTTGGGAAACAGAGGACATCCTAGCTAATGAGCCAGCATAAGAATAAGGTGAAACAAAGTGACCTTTATGCCCAAAGGGAAACAGAGTAAGGAACATTCTTCCTCAGGAGCTGAACTAGGAAATAGTTTCAAATGTATGACATGAATTTCAGACTGAAGAAAAGTCACTTAGGGACAATGCCGCTCTGGCTAAGAAAACAAGGGCTGTATGGTAGGAAATAAGTAAAGGAAGATCCAGAAAACACCATCAGTACCTCTGAGCTTGGAAGAGCTGCAGGGGGAAAGGGGAGGATTCTGTTACAGCACTTTTTCGCTCTGCGGACAATTTCATTCAGAGCTTATTCTAGCGGGAGAGACTCACCAAACAGAAAACATTCTGGCAGTGCTTTGACAGAGACCCATCTCCTTACCAGGCACTTAACATCATTCTGATGTAGAGAAGCACTTCCTGGAATTAGGAGGTTGCCCTGACCTAGAAGGGCAAGTATGGGAGGTAAGTGATAGTTACAGGAGAGAGAGGAATCCCTCTCCAGAGAACCACTTTTACCTTGGTGTTCGGAAAGAACACGGTAACTGAGAAAAGCATGTAGCAATTGCAAATTGAAAGCATATATGATGTGTTCTGGATATCTAGTGCTGAGTAAGAAATGGCAGCAAATTTTTTTGGTTGAAAACATTTATTCTGCTCATGAATTTTCAAGCTGGGCAGGGCTCACTTGAGAGAGCCTGTCTCTGCTCCACACAGCATCAGCCTGCAGCAGGAGATAAATGGGCTCCAGGCTGAGCCGTTGGAATTTGTCTCCTGAGGATAGACACGTCAAGATAAAGATAATGGCAGGACCAGAGAGGAGCTGAGCCCTGCATGGGTAAAAAGATAAGGAGGCTACATATTTCTCATTCTTGAGGTCAAGGAGACCTCCCAAACTACATATGCACAGAAAGTTCCTCAGGGGTCAGAGAAAGGAGAGGGCGCTAGCCCATAATATAGCCTGCCAACCTCCCAGAGACCCTCGCGCTGGAATCCATCCTGGCTAACGGATGCACACGCGCATCTGGGAGGGCCCTGAGTCAGACAAGATATGGACATGGAGCCAGACAAGCAAGATGATTGGCCAGAGGGAACCCAGAAAACTGTCCCCATATAAATGATTTAAACCACCCCAAAGGCACACAACTCCCTCTGAGCCCGCCTGTGTGTCTTTCTGCACATACTCTGCTCCTGATAAATGCTCTATCTGCTTTACAAATTTCTGTCTCTTTGCTGAAATTCTCTTTTTCCAAAGAAGACAAAAGCCAGGGCCCTGCTTCTAGGTACTAGTCCCTGGTGGTCTAGTGGTTAGGATTCGGTGCTCTCACTGCCACGGTCTGGCTTTGATTCCTGGTCAGGGAACTGAGATCCTGCATCAAGCTGCCGCACAAAGCTGCCGTGCACTGCGGCCACCCCAGATCAAGCCGGAATGGCTCCAAGGCTGGGAGCCGTAAGCATCTGAAGGCTTGCTCACTACCACATCTAGCGGGTGATGCCAGGAATACACAAACAGCTGCGACTGGAACAGCGGTCTGCTGCTGTCAGCCCTGTGTGACCTCTGGGAGCTGTTCAGCTTTACAGCTTTCTGGTTGATTTTTGCTCAGCTTCATGGAATTTCTCCCCCCACACAGCTTAGTTCTCCGGAAGAGACTCCAGGGGACTCCTGTGCAGGTTTCTGAAGCATTTTCTTCATGAAGCTTCTTCTCCTCACTCATACTCTGCCCTACAAGCTCCAGCCACCTCGGCCTTTCTGTCTCTTCAAATCATGGAAACTTCCCTGCTCTGGGATCCTTGTCACTAGAAGGCGGGACAGCAAAGGCCTCCAGGCAACAGGCCAGGGCTTAGGCTTATGTCAGTCTATTCCCTTTTCACAGAGATCACAGTCCTGAATTTACTGTCGTCCAGTGTCCAAAGACTATTGCCACATATATTTTTCCAGTTTTCTAATTATTTATGCAGAAGGGTAATTCCAGTCCTTCTGACTCTACCACGGCCCACAGCAGCAATTATGTATGATAACTTTTTAAATTGAGAAATAGACACATCAGGTCCATTATACTATTATCTCTACTATGGTATATCTTTGATTATTTCCATGTAGCAAAAAAAAAAACAATATAGAAAGAGTTAGGAGAAGAGATTTAAAATTTTTCATCTTAACCAAGCTGCCATTCCCATGTTAATACAAGAAAAAGACAATTTCAGTATTTGATATTCAAAGTTACCGAGGGTAATTGCCACAGATTCCTTGTCTGAAAAGAAAATCATATGTATAACTGATATTCCACAAATAAAGAATACAATAATTCAAACATGAAACCGAATTCAATGATAACTATTGAAAATTTTATATAAAAGAATGAAGAATAGAATCTTAAAATCAAAAGGTCACACCACCAAAAATTTGAAGCGGTTCTAATGCAAAGGTTCAATAAGCTTTCTAATGTAAATAAAGAATTCTTCAGGCATCCAGCAGAAAAATCAAGTCACCTATCAAGGGGGAAATACAGACTTTGCTCAGATTCTCCACAGAAGTAGTTAATGCCAGAGGGCAATGGAACACCATCTACTAATTCTGAGGATCAAGCCTAGGATATCTAGACACATTGTTATTTAAGAAGATCAGCAACAGAAAGACATTTTTAAACATTAAAAAGTCAATTCCTCAAGACATTTTTTGAAAAACTACTCTACAAAAAAGTTCAGGAAACCAAGAGATAAAAAGGACTGATGGGAAACATTGAAACTAAATATAGAAGCTTAAATGATCAGAGCAATTACTAAACACACTCTCTCTGTCACCTTCTCTCTCTCTTTCACACACACACACAAATACAAGTATATATTCATATATGTAAACACACACATATATATACATACACATATGTATATATACACATTAAATATTATAAACCACTGTGACTTCTCAACTTGGAGGTTAATACATGTGAAAGATAAGTCATATTAAGGTTAAAGTTACCCTTAAAAACCCTAATAGAGTTCAACATACACGGTTTTGTGCCTACAACCTAATATGTTAAATATTCTAAATACTAACATTTACTTGAAAACTACTCCCTAGACACATGGAAGGAACAAAAGGAAATCTATATGCAGATAACTGGGTATTCAAACAATTCTGCCTTTAAGCTAGTTATCAAATACTTACTGTGAATGAGCAATTGGGAGAGAATTCAAAACTATTTCTGTTCTCCTGCAGTGTTGATTCCACTGTCTTAATATTGTGCATTGATTCACTATGCAGCTCTCTGGGAATTCAAAACAATAAAATCCAGGGGTGAATGGAAAAGGGATTGAGAATTCTAAAGAGTTTCTTCTTGCCTACAGAATTTACTTCAATTTGTTTAAATATCCAGCATCTGTAAACATAATAAATATTAATAAATTTGCTTGTGATTGTAAAGATTAAAGGTTAGCTTGTAAAATCAGTGTATAACTTAGAGATTCTACTGTAAATCTTTGCAAAGTAAAACATAAATGCACTACAAAAATCAAAAGGTCGGGGACTTCTTTGGTGGCGCAGTGGTTAAGAATCCGCCTGCCAATGCAAGGGACACGGGTTTGAGCCCTGGTCCGGGAAGATCCCACATGCCGTGGAGCAACTAAGCCTGTGCGCCACAACTACTGAACCTGCGCTCTAGAGCCCACGAGCCACAACTACTGAGCCCATGTGCCACAACTACCAAAGCCCGCGCGCCTAGAGCCCATGCTCCGCAACAAGAGAAGCCACGGCAAGAGAAGCCTGTGCACTGCAACAAAGAGTAGCCCCTGCTCAATGCAACTAGAGAAAGCCTGCGCACAGCAACGAAGACCCAACGCAGCCAAAAATAAATACATAAATAATTTTAAATATATATATATATATATCAAAGGGTGGAATAAATTTTAAGAATGTTAACTACATTATCTTTAATAAAAGAGAGTAAAACTAATACCACCTAAAAATGAAACTTAGCTTGTAAAAAGGGCATAATGGAAGCTAATTATTTGCTTTACATAACCTTTTGTCTAAGTCTTAAATGGATATTTTAGGAACTGGTGCATCTTGTCTTGAAGTATATATACAAATAATAACTTCAGTTTCACTTCATTTTCCTTGTCTTCAATTAAATGAATCACATCAAATTTAATAGTTTTATTTAAATTAGCATATATAATATGATCCAGTTTTTATAAAATTATTTCTCTATCCATTTTTCTATCTGTATGTATACAGTTGTCCCTCAGTATCCACAGGGGATGAGTTCCAGGACCCCTCCAGATACCAAAACCTGTGGATGCTCAAGTCCCTCGTATAAAATGTTGCAGCATTTGCATATGTATGCAAATATACACACATCCTCCCATATAATGTAAATCTCTCTAGATTACTTATAATACCCAATACAATGTAAATGCTACGTAAATAGTTGCCGGTGTGTGGCAAATTCAAGTATTGTTTTTTTGGAACTTTCTGGAATTTAAAAAAATTTTCCATCTGCAGTTGGTTGAATCTGCAGATGTGGAAGCCATGGACATGGAGGGCTAACCTTATATAAGAGATGTCTATAATGATTCCCAAAATATTAACACTGATGAATTCTGGTGACAATTTGAGTTGATTCAAATTTATAGATTATTATTTCCTATATTGCTTAAATTGTTAATGTACATATTTCATTTGATAACAAAGTCAGATCTCAAAAAACAAAAATCAAATCTCTCAGAGCAAATGAGAGAAATGTCACCATCCTGTATTTGCCATTGTCTTCACCCTCCACTTCCATGCCAACTGCTACTCTTGGGTGTCAAAAAGCAAAGCCTCTCTTCTCCTTTAGAAAAAAAAATCTCTCCTCCATATAAACGCCATCTAATAGATACCCAAAGAGATCTAGTTCAGGACTAGCCATGACGTTACAAAAATTTCACGCCCACAGGACAGATCTGTTTAGATCTGTCTTCATAGAACATGTTTGATATTTTGAATTGTATAATGCAAGGATAAAAAGGTTAAAAGCTGACATTTGCCATTTACCCACACCTGGTTATATCAGTTCTGATATAATTCAGTGTGTTGGTTTGTTTGATTGCAGGTTAATATAGTGTATGCAAAAATGACCAGCTAATTATTCCCTAAAGTTACATAGCTTTTACACCCTGTTGTCTGCAAACAATAACACGGATGCTTTTTAATGATGACGGTTTATACTTTTTAAGCTTCATTTTTCTTCTTGGCCTTGTCATTTTGAGGATCATTAGAAACACACTTTAGTGGCGTTTACTACACTATGTGTTAAGGACTGAATGTCTGTGCCCTCCCCCCAAATTTGTATGTTAAAACATAACCCCCAGGGCTTCCCTGGTGGCGCAGTGGTTGAGAATCTGCCTGCCAATGCAGGGGACACGGGTGCGAGCCCTGGTCTGGGAAGATCCCACATGCCGCGGGGCAACTAGGCCCATGAGCCACAATTACTGAGCCTGCGCGTCTGGAGCCTGTGCTCCGCAACAAGAGAGGCCGCGATAGTGAGAGGCCCGTGCACCGCGATGAAGAGTGGCCCCCACCTGCCACAACCAGAGAAAGCCCTCACACAGAAACGAAGACCCAACACAGCCATAAAAATGAATAAATAAATAAATAAATAAATAATTTTTTAAAAAAAACCTAACCCCCAATGTAATGGTATTAAGGGGTGGAATATTGGGGAGATGATTAGGTCATGAGATGGAGTCTTCATGAATGGGATTAGTGCCCTTATAAAAGAGATCCAGAGAGTTCTCTCACTCTCTCCACCATCTGAGGATGCAGCAAGAAGAAGGTCATCTATGAACCAGGAAGGGAGCCTTCACCAGGCACCGAATCTGCTGATGCCTTGATCTTGCACTTCCCAGCCTCCAGAACTGTGAGAAATAAATTCTGTTGTTTATAAGCCACCCAGTCTATGGAACTTTTTATATCAGCCTGAAGTGACTAAGACACTCCACACATCTTCTTTAAGGAGAACCATTTCTTTTTATAATTAACTCCTCAACTGTTTATTGTTCTCTGTGGATTCTCCTGTTTTAGTCTTCAAAACCTGGCTTTATCTTTGGAACATAATAGTAACATGGTCAGAAACATTTAATATATTCAAGAGTAGAGCTGGTCTCTTCGTTTGAAGAGTGTCCTTAGAGAATACATTTTAAAAAAATATATCACCCCTTAAGTACAACTGAAACCCTTTTTTTTTCATAATTCACATTTTACTGGACCCAGAGGTGCAAATTTCCTTGTCAGCACTTGTGATGGTTGGTGAATGCTGAACAACAAGGTAACTGGCTCAGCGAATCCCTGTGGTAATAACTAACAAAATCACTATAGACCTTGTGGATTTAACCTTATTGTTGGCTTTTCATGGTGACCCTAAGGTTTCTATATGTTGTATGTGTAACTCACCACAAAGCTCACTGTGCTGGGACTTGTTGGGGAAAGAAGTTATGAACATACAGCACACATAGAGGACATACATGCATGTAGACTGTCGAGAATTTGGTGGTAAGAGTTATATTAGACAGACCACATCCAGGATGATATGTCCAGCTCTGCATTCTACAGTTTACCAGGAATGTTGAACTATAGAAAGTCTATTCACATCATTCTGGAAGGTGACCAAAACGAGGGAGATCTAGAAACCATGCCAGGAAAGGAAAGATGAGGGATATGGAGTGACCCCCCAAGTAAGAAGAGCCAAGGGAAAACCATGGGAAGCTGGCACATGGGGTACTTTATAGGAAGAATTAGAACCAATATGTGAATATTTTCGAAAGCAGACTTCAAATTAGTAGAGAAAAAACTATTAAGACTAATATGAGAATGAAGTTGCATATAAAGAAATGAAATTCCCATCATTGGGATGCTTTGAAAGGAAGCTGAAATGGCCTGCTAAGCTCTCAGAAATGTAGCATGAAGGCTGCCTCAAGTGAACAGGCATGGCACCCTAATTATTTTGTAAATCGAGGAATTTTACCACTCTTTTAAGAGGGAAAGAGAACTCCAGTTTTCAAAAGCATAATAAAGAGTCAGCTTTCAGGAAAGTGTCCAATTATGAACAGGGATTGTGAAACTGGAATCCAGATCATATAACTGCAAATATGTGCCACTTATCTGTGTGTGTGTGTGTGTATGTGTGTTTAACTGAACCAAATTGTGTGTGTGTGTGTGTGTTAGTAATATATTAAAACATTTAACATCATAGTCATAGGAATACAAAGAGGAATTATTACTATACCTCCCTGTATCTTAATATTACATAACTCAACCTTAACTGATACAGCTTTTCGAGATTTCATTAAATCCGGTCTTCCTGAGTGAAATATCTTCTGGATTTATCTCACAAGTACAAGGCACTTACATTTAAGAAAGTCTACTAACAGATCATTTAGATTATGCAAAGCCAGACCCAGGAGTCCACTGCATGTAAGATTGACAAGGGCAGGTATTTTTGCCTGTTCCCTGATCTCTAGTGCCTAGAACACAGTCTTTCACAAAGTCGGTGCTAAATAAATATTCACTAAATGAATGAATGGATGGAGGTTGAGGCAAAATGAAACAAATATTTTTAGGTTCTCTCCTGGCTTCCTCAAGAGAAGGAGAGAATGGTCTTGACTTAAGGAGATAAGAAAGCGCTCTTGCAGAAGGCAGGAGGAAAGGGTATGGTCAGCAGAGAGGACTACTCGTAGATAGGAAAGAGGAAACGGCGCTTAGATAGAGGACTACTCTGTCTAAGAGTATGGCAGCTGCAGAGGGCGAGACAACAAGACGGGACACGCTTTCATTCAAAGCTCCAACAGTTCTTTGAATAAACCTAGGACTTAAAGTGATAACTGAACTACAAAGGCATTTTAAAACTAGTGATAAAAGTCAATGGATTTCAAACAGTGTCTGGCAGTATAAGTTTATTAACAAAAATATACATGTATTAGCAAAATCCAGAGAAGAAACTGTCTGGCCCGAAGGATTCTCTTGGAATTTTTTTTTTCCTTCCAAAAAGAAAAATGGGATGTTTAGTCAGCAGAGCTAGGGCATTTATAACAATGTCCTTTCTGTAACCATTGATTTGTTTTCATTAGGTAAGTAGTTAGTTTTCTAAAGCTTTTTTCTCCCCTTTTGCTCTTGGCCTTAACAAGATTGGTGGTTCTGGCACTGTCATTAATTCTGTAGTTGCAAAATTCCCTTAGGGAAACACAGTAACTTTATTTTATTGAAAATACTAAGGGAAGGATAGTTTATTAGGTATTCGGATGACTGGATGTTGAGAAACATATCATTTATCATTTAAAGTATCTCTGGTGCAAGGGCACTGTTAAGTGTGTGCATATAAAACAGAGCATCTGGATTAAAACAGAAATAAATGGCAATGAGATTTGCTATCTTCATTATACAAGACAACTAGATATTTGGGGACACATGTCTGAGTAAGTTTTTCATATTTTATCAGCATGTTTGCCAACCTACAGAAAGAGCGTAGGTGCTCCCATCCAATCCTAGAAGCTTAACAGTTTTTCTTCCATCTTATATTTTGGTAAAAACTGGGGATGATTGGGGGAAATGTCCCATGTCACAACTGTATGAGATTAAATCAGTAACTGACACAAACCTGTCTAAACTGCCAAATCATTAAGTAATAGCTCAGCCACAATGAGGACCAAATTAGATCAGTCAATACCTATACAATTTATCATAAATATCGCCTAAAATGTCAAGTCCAAGAATTAGATTTATCTAGAAATTAAGAGCTGGGAGGGATTTTGGAGATTAAATCTGATCCATCAGTTTTGTGGAAGATGAAATCAAAATGATGATAGTAACACACATCCCCTGTTCTCAGGGAGCTATCACTGTCATGAGAAAAGAATCCCTAAACAGGAAATTATAATATAGTGTAATGGAGGGCAAATAGGTATAAGCATGGAATATTAGAGGATTACATAGAAATGACATTATGTCTTGCTTTGGGGACTATGTGAGGATCAAAAATAACTTCCCTGAAAAGGTGACTCTGAAGCTAAATCAAGAAAGAGTTGTGTAGGTCACGTGGAGCAGAGCATTTCTGGAAGCGGGGATAGAAATCCCCAAAGGAAAGAAAAACCACATATGTTTTGGGAGATACAAGCAGTCTACTTGGGTTGTCAGCACACAGAAACAATGGTAAGATGGAGGATTCTGGGCATCAGGATAAAAAATAAAATTTCCATCTAGAGTATGTATGTGTATGTATGGGTATGTCTATGTATGGATGTGTGAATCAAAAGGTCACAACATAATACTTAGCCAGACTATAAGCAATGCACTCTGTTTTCTATTCCTATTGCTTTTCATTTAAAAGTGTCGGTCAACACCCAAAACATAAAGGTCATGAGACACCACGGTGTCATCATTTACGGTTTGAAAGACACTCACGTAAAGGTTGAAGGGTGATGAGCAAAGGTCAGATCATAATAAGCTGTTTAGGCTAGACATTATGGATTGGGGAATGGGGAGTCATGGAAGGCTTTTGAGCAGGGAAATGAAGTATTATTTGGATTTAGAAAGATCATTCTAAACTGTTCCAAAAAGGATTGGAAAGGTTATGGGAAAGAAGGTCAATGTTAGGAGTTTCTTACACTACTATGTATAAAACAGATAACCAACAAGGACCTACTGTATAGCACAGGAAACTACTCTCACTATTTTGTAATAACCTATAAGGGAAAAGAATCTGAAAAAGAATATATATATACACACACACACACACACACACACACACACACATATGTATATAACTGAGTACATATATATATATATTCAATATATATAACTGAATCGCTGTGCCATACACCTGAAACTTACACGATATTGTAAATCAACTATACTGCAATAAAAAACTTTTTTAAATGTTAGGAGTTTCTTGAGGTAATTTAAGCAATTGCTAATGGTAACAAAATCATGATAGTTGTTTTGAGGATGAAGAAGAACAATTAAGAAGTTGTAATTAACATACATCGTCATTGTTTGGAAGAGGGGATAAATGAGAGAGGAAAGACAGTGGTTCAATTCTGAGGAGTGTGTCTTAGGAAATATGTGGCTAGTAATACGATTCACAGACGGGAAAATTAAGAACAGGCACAAAGAACTGCGAATAATGATTCAGTTTGGGGCATTCTGAGTTTTAGATGTGTGTTGAATATCCAAGTAGAGATATCAAGCCAGAAGTTAAATATATGATTCTGAATAGAAATGAAAGTCATTGCTGGACAGATGTGGGAACTAGCAGCATACACAAAATAATTGAAGCCATCATTTAAAAAACCCATTTATGAACTGTAAATATTTATAATAATATTTTTCTGACCCTCAAAAATGCATAAAGCACCCCTGTCATGTGTGTGTGGTACATTAGTATCATTGTTACATACAAATCAGGAACATGAGACTCAGTTTAAATAATTTACACAGCTGACACTGTGCTGCCAGAACTCAAGACTGAACCCCAGTTTTTTTATGCTGCATCTTTCAAATTTTCTCCATCCTACCAGGATGCCCCTCGCCATCGTGCCATCTGCTTTACTTGAGGTCATTAGAATAAACAAACCTCTCCCTATCCAAATAATACCTACTTCATCTGCATTTATAAGTCATTAATTATTAGGTTGTTTGCTTTTTGTGTGCAAGAGTTTGAATTAATCATACTCTGTAATTCATTGAACATGATCCTCATTCATCCCTGGAAGACCAATCGCTTGTTCTGTGTATTGATCCTCTTTTATCCCCAGTATGCTATTTCCATCGCCTGCCACTGACTCATTTCCTAATATGTTAGATATTCATTCTTTTTTGTGTATTGTATTATATGCATGCATGTTCATTTGTTTTCTCTTTTTGTTTTAACTCAGCACTATCGTTTTTAAGAGCTATTGATCATTTTGTAGCCATGGGTCTAGTTGGGTCTAACTGCTACATGTACCATTGCATAGAATGCATCGACCACATTGTACTTATCACTTCCCCCTGAGGTCTGCATCTAGTTGCCTCCAACTTTTTTTTCCAGCTTGATAGAAATACAGTTGACATATAACATTATGTAAGTTTAAGGTGTACAATGCGATGATCGGATACACATATCTATTGCAAAATGATTATCAGGATAAGCAGTTATCTCCAACTTCCTGTTACCAAAAACAATCCTGTGACAAATTTCTGTTTAAATATTTTCTTTATGGACTTGCATGAGAATTCTCTGAGCTACATATCCTGGACAGAGATGCAAGGACATACGGTATATAAACACTTAATTTCACTAAATGTTATCAGATTTTTCTTCAGAATGGCACAAACTTTAGGAATTTTATTTAAGAAGCTCTTTCCACCCCTAAGTTCCTAAAATACTCTTCTATTTTTCGTCTATTAATTTTATAGTTTTACCTCTCATATTTAGTGATTAATCTATCTTGACTATATATATTTATAATGTTTTACATAAAGTAAGTTTAAAATAAGCTAGTTTTAATGCCATCCACCAGCCAATCCATCAATCCATACTTGCTCCACTGATTTCCAGTCTCATTATAATCACATATTAATTTCGCATATCAACATACTCTTGTCTTCTCTGAAGCATGACTCCCAAGCCTTAGAAAGCATCATCTACTAGGTTTATGATTTAGTTCAATCAACTTATCTCAAGTTTTCATAATTTCACACTTTCCTTATTATGACCCCTCTATGGAAACGGTGAAAACACCTGATTTTAAACAATAATAAATGATTCAGTGCAGTTGTGTCATGCCTCCGTGAACCTTTGAATTTGGCAAAGGCCTCTAAAACTGGACAGATACAACACATTCCTGAGAAACAGCACGGGAAGGGAATATGAGAGCTGACACAGAGCTCTGGGCTACAATAACCCCAACTGTTCCACTGATTTAAGGGGTGATTTTCAGCCAATGACTTTCTTCCTGGGTAAAATTAATACTATAACTGCCACCTCCATATCTAGAAAAAGTTTCAGATTCAATGGCTGATACTTATGGTAAAACAGCATGAGACATTTACTGGTATAAAATCTCATTATTTTCAACTTATGAATGCAGACATTCTGAACAATTAGCAAAGATGTTTTATGACTCTTCCTTCCCCCTAAAACAAATCCCAGTAAAAATAAACACATAAATTAATTTTTGTACATTATGTTACTTGATGTTTTCTTTAATAAAAGTCTACATCTCTCAAAAGAAGCTTTTAAAATTCTAATTTGACTAACAAGATGTCCCTGAGCTATGGATAAACTTTCAAAGCAGAGTTTTAAATATTATGCTATTAACAGATTCACTGTCCTAAAACTCTTCTGGACCAACAGGAAACACTGAACCTTCCTTTCCTTCTCCTCTCACAACCAGCGGCCCCAGCAGTTGCTAGTTCTCTTGAGTATCTCTGTTTGTAAACACTAGTATAATGGCTGTTAATTCTCAAATACTTGCAGAAGCCTATGCAAATTTATTCCAGATGAGGGCGGCCAATAGCTACTTCTAATGCTTCTGTTCTCTGTTATCATGCTGCCCACCTCAGCTCTAAGTAACAATTTGAACTTTACATTTGCCAAATGATGCTAGAAACATCTGTTGACTGATTTCCCCCAAAATAGCTCTGGGTGTCCAACCTTAGTCACCCCTATTCCAAAAGGTCAGCCCATTTCCGCTTCCACTAATTGCCACATTCTCTCTCCCTGTCGGCATCATTTCAAGACAAATTATCCCTTCCTCTGCTCTCTTTATCATAATCCTTTGAGTAATTTTCATCCAATTTTTGTATCTTTTAACGTGATTGATAGTATTCATTTGAAGAGGAATCTCATCTCCTCTTTTAGATATTTCTCAATACGTCAGTTTTAGGAAAGCAAATGTAAAAGATGACACGAGCTGATTAACTTCCCACTTCTGTTACCTCTTTACAAACATTTATGCATTATTTTTCTTAGAGAAATTCTATCACATGATAATTAATTCAAAATCACTCTCATTTTCTCTGTTTCATATCCTTACTAGAACAGTCTTGAGTTAATATTTCCCCCAGCCAAACTTCAAATCTATCAAAATATTTATAAGTCATTATTAATATAATAAGAGTTATCTTCCTCTGAATGATTTTTTCTTATCATCATTCCTTTGGAAACATTATTTTAAGAGTTTTTCATTTCTATCCTTTTCATGGTGCATGTTTTGGTTTCCTTAAGCATAGTTATGTCTGAAAGCTACAGCACTCTAAAATGCTGAAAACAGAGTAAGCCAAAAAACAGCAGAGGAAAGGCAAAAAAACACATCTGCTTCTCAGCATCCTGAACAAATTCACTGATCTTCAGAAGCATGGTTTTGAGCAGATAAGGATTAAAGGGTTTGGGTTGCATTTGTTACAAGTAAAGACAGGGCCCTGACTACTGTAATTAATGTCAACACCCAAAAGAAAAAAAGCAGCAAGTTATTTGAGAGACTGATTCAGCATTTTAGTTGTTATGTCTCCAGTAAGAAGGGGGGAAAAAAAAGAAAGGAAATTAAGTAATTAACTCTTGCGGAAAAGGAACAAATGACTCAGATGATTATAAAGGGAATATTTAGGAAGGAGGGTCACAGGAACTCTGATGAAAACACTTGGAAGAAAGGAGAAGAAATGGCAAAAGAGAAGGAGAAAAATGGAAAAGGCAGAGTGTAACAGAGGGAGGGAAGAGGAGAATGAAAAGGAGGAAGAGAGAGAGGTGAAAGGAGAAACAATAATGCAGGGTTGAAAAGCGTATTCTCGGAACCGCTGAGCAAATCACACAGTCTTGCTCGCCAGACAAATTTCCGGCACAGGTCCTATGAGAAGAGTCTTAATTAAAAATACTCAGTCACATTCTAAACATACATCATTGAGTGAGTGAGTGAGTGAGTGAGTGAGTGAGTGAGTGAGTGTGTGTGTGTGTGTGTGTGTGTGTGTGAGAGAGAGAGAGAGAGGGAGGGAGGGAGGGGAGGGAGAGAGCGAGAGAGCGAGAGAGCGAGAGAGCGAGAGGGGGATGGGAGCGGGGCACAGGTCAAGACAGATGCAGCTCACAAATTCTATCATACAATTCCATTTCTCAAGAATTTAATCGGAGTGTAATATCTGAATGCTTAAGGGATTTATTTTATTAAAATAATCACTAGCACTATGACCTTGACACGCTTGATCTCTTTAAATTTCAATGTCTTCACCTATAAAATGGGGATTACGATGACATCTATCTTGGAATTTTTGTGAGGTCGACATTAGCTAACATATGTAAGTAATTGAGAACAGGGCCTGACATACAGTGAGCGCTTTATCCATGTTAGCTAGAATTAGTAGTAGAGTTAGTAGTAGTAATAACAGCATTGAAGAAGCTGTGGATGAACTGGGGCTTAGAACTGATTAATATTCGTCCCAGAGAATAGAGAGAATGATGTATACAAGAAGGATCCAAGAAGAGGAGTCAGGGGATAAGAATTAGAGCTTGAATTTTCCACTATATGGCTGTGTGACCCTTTAATTTAATTACCCCGAGCCTGGCTTTCGTCATTTCTGACAAGAATGCATTGGGCTGATTTATACCGAAGTTCTTCAGATACTAATCTTCAATGGTAGCTTTCATCTGTGATTTAAGTTGTCCTGGGCTCCACTGTGTAGAAAATCTATCATGAAGGGGAGTGCTGGACGCTCCACACAGTCCTTGGCCCTCTGGTTTCACAGGGTGTAATAATGGTGCTTATCCAGATCACAGGACGAGCCACTTTCATGCACTCCTCTTGTGATCACGCCAAATTATTTCTTACCGTGATCACTGCACCAAAGCCTTTTGAAGAGGGTCGTGCCTAGACAAGGTATGAAGAGAACTCAGATATTCCCACTGAAGTTATGGGCCAAGTGTTTCCAGGAATCGCCACCTCACGCTCCCTGTCCTGCTATCTTAGCCTACCTCTCAGTCCCCCTTGGGGTGCATCCACTGTAAGATTCTGAACAAATTTTCAGAAGAGCTAATAATTGAGTATCTTCTTCCAAGTGCTTTAGATGAGTCAGACCTGATTTAAAATTCAATTGTCTTGGGGTTTGGGTGAGCTCTCTTAAGTCACCAAGTTGTACGTGCCAACCCCTTTTATCCATACATCACTGTCTGAGGCTATGAAGTATGTGCCATATCTTAGGAGTTTCCATTCTGATGTTCCAAAGTACTTGTTAAAAAGGAGGTAAACCAAAATGAATCCTATATCTAATCCTTCGAGTTAGCTTCGAATAGATAGCTGTGGGTAAATAGGTGATATTAAAAAGCCCATTTGTAAGGTTAGAAAAAAGGAAATGACTAGATTTCAAATTATACCATTGGTGCAAAAAGTCAGCTTGACAATAATTTTTAGTGACAGCGTTTACTGATGAAATCTAGCAGTGCCAAAACCATGGAGAGAAAACTTAAGTGAAACTTTGAAAAAAATAGAACAAACTACTACAATCCTGGAGTGGTGCTAGAGATTTGACTACCATGATCTCAGAGGCCACCCGATATCTAATTATATGAAATTTCCATACTTAAGTTTAAACGTCATAGTTTGATCTCACTCCTATATATATACACATACATTTATGTATATATAATTTATGTATATATATATATATAAATGCCTTATTTTAACTAGGCTTTCCAATACATATTTCCCATTGGACTTGAGTTGAGAAACAAAAATTTTTAATAACACTATATAGAGCTATGACTAGAAACATATTTTCTAGCCCTCATTTTCCTGAGTTGTTCACAAATGAGTAACATTACTAAGTTTTTCTTATTAACTTTTAATATTACAACCCTAAATTATATTCCCATGAACTTCACAAATATATTGTATTTGTTTTCTTGATATTACACACTGAAATTCAGCATGAGTTATCACTTAATTTTTCACTTTGCCCTTGTTCACTCTTTTATTCTTTTCCTCCATCGGTACTTCAAACTATGAAGATGCATATATTGATTCCTTAATAGTTATATAAGTTTCCGGGAACCTTTATACATCAGACATCTTAGCCTTCTCTATGTTCTTTTCTTGACTAAGTCTGAAATTTGCTTCACCATCTCTTAAACTTCTAAAGCTTAATAAAGTAGAAAACAGTTTTATGAACTCACTGTACCCCTTCAAGATAATCAATATTAGGAAGTGTATTTAACTGTCAGTAAATAACTTCCAGATCATAATCAGCACAATGGCTCGTTCATCAATGTAAAAAAAACATCTAGAGGAGGAGAAAAGAATATCTAAAGCACCTGAGATTCTGCTCCTGAAACATCCTTTTTTTTTTTTTTCCGACACATACCCGTTAGTTGGGCTTAGTTGTGGAGGGTTTGCTTGCTTTATAACAAAACATTGATGCCATTACAAGAAAGTGGTTCATTCTGTCAGCTATTTCTCAGCATAATGGCTGCACAGATGACAAAGAATTGCTCAGACTATTAACATCATGGTTTATTATCATCCTTTGATGGGGGAGCTTCTACCACATTAAAAGAGTAATAAAGCTATTTTTTCCCAAAGAGTAGTATCAGAGTTTGGGGAAAACATTTATTTAGCAAGCCTATATTGACACTATTTATATACCAAATATAGGTCAAAATTATAAACCAAATGTTTTAAATGAAATGAATCAGAAAAATATGTTTGGTCACAAGGAGAGCTGAGCAAATGCACACAGCTAGTTCCAAGGTACTCTAAGTGCATGTATCACTGACTGTGGCATAGCAGCATCATGTTTTGGTCTTAAGGATCACAATTTTCCCTTTATTAGATTTAACAGCAAAAATATTAGCTTTCTTCTCTTTCCAAAGCAAGTCATAAAAAGTCCATTATATTTTATATTCTCTCTTCTTTAGAGCACTCGAATTATGAAAAATTAAACTCTTCCTTATCAAAATTGTATGTCACCTTGTAGATCACAGGAAAAGGATAGAAGATAGAAGAAAAATCACACAATGAACTTCATGAAAAATGACTATAGGCCTTATCTTAGCTCACTGTCATAGAAGCACTTCTTTGTCAACTTAGTTTCACTAAAACTGGGATCTAAATTTTATTCACGTTCAAAAGGACGTTCTTTAAAGGAACACTTATTGGATGCTTACTCTATGCTGTTAGTACTACACAGACACAGACATGCACACAATATCTCAATTCCTCCTCAGAAAAATATTCTTCAATTGTAATCTCCAGCCATTTTCATATCCTTTTATTTTATTTTTACATCTTAGAATAGATGTGACAATTGAAGCTCAGACTTGTCAAATAACTTCCCCAAAGATACACAGCTCGGAAGTGAAGAAAACCGAATACAAATGCAGCTCTAATTCCAAAGCATTTGTTCCTTCTATTATATCACGCTGCCTCCATAAGCTCCCTAACTAGGTGTAGTCTAATGGGTTGCCCTCAAATTGCTTAGTCTCTATTTCCAATTTAATTTTTGCACTACCACTATTGTACTTGCTTCCTCCCTTCCCCCTCCCTAAACTCCTGCCTTACACTATGCCTTCATGGGCTAAAAAATGATCCTTCCAAAACATATTCCTAGAGTAACTACTCTGTCCTCAACACTGCGTTGGGACATTAGGGTAGAGTAAGACATGATTCATGGAACCCCAGTAGGGAAAAGGGTAAAAGGAGAAACAAACACACAGTAATAATCATATCCTAACTAACCTCTGATTAATATATGAATTAATATCTATGTGTCAAACACTGTGATAAGTACTTACATGTAAAACTGCTAATTCTAACAACATCTGTCTAGGTCAGACTCAATCAATATTCCCAACTTATTAGTGAGGTAACCATGGTTTTGGAAGCTAAATAACTTTTCCCAAGAAAAGAGTTTGTAAGAGACAGAACTCATATTTAAATGCATGCTCTTAAGGAAATCCCAAATTAAGGTGATTATCTTCTTTTCCCAACTTGAAGATACCCACCTCCCCACCCGATACACATACCCAAAAAAAAAAAAAAAAAAAGTAATTCTTCCAACTTGAATATATTAAAAATGTCTGGGGAATGGAATTGATATATTCAAATGCCCCATTTGAATATTTAATTTATTAATATGATAATGCATAAGTATATGTAAAATCCCCTAACGTAAAACAACATATTAATTAAGAAATATAGCATTTCTTTTTATTATCACATTTTGGGAAGCAATTTCTACTGCGACACTTTGGTATTAGTATCTTCTCTTCCCTGGAGCCAGGTTTCAGGCATCAAATACAGCTTCCAGAACACTCTGTTGTTACATTCACCAAGATTATTTGCGCATTAACCACTTTTCACTCCATCTATAATGCTGCCACTGATAACTGTATTGCAACCCAGAAGCACCAATTCTCGTAACTGTAGGTCTGCTGTTTTCTTTGTATTCATCCTGTAAATGGGTATTTGTTGATAGGCAGCAAAGGATCGCTGATTTTTAGTGTTCCTTAAAAGTCTTATTTACAATTTTGAATATCTGCAGTTACCAAATTTTGAACACAGGAAGTCCAAAGGAAGAGGCATGAAATAGACACAACAACAGAAGTGGTAGTCTTGGGATACACTTAGCGCACAGAAAACTTCTTAGCCTTATTATATACTGATAAAAATACAAGTGAGGGCTTCCCTGGTGGCGCAATGGTTAAGAATCCGCCTGCCAATGCAGGGGACATGGGTTCGAGCCCTGGTCCGGGAAGCTCTCACATGCCGCAGAGCAACTGAGCCCATGCACCACAACTACCGAGCCCGCGCTCTAGAGCCCACGAGCCACAACTTCTGAGCCCGTGTGCCACAACTACTGAAGCCTGTGCACCTAGAGCCTGTGCTCTGCCACAAGAGAAGCCACCGCAATGAGAAGCCCGCGCACCGCAACAACGAGTAGCCCCCGCTCACCACAACTAGAGAAAGCCCGCGTGCAGCAACAAAGACCCAATGCAGCCAAAAATAAATAAATAAAATAATTTTTTAAAAAATACAAGTGAAAGGATTAATATAAATTAATCAATCACCCAACTGGAAAGGTGAGAAAAAAGAAAAAAAAAGGAAATGGAAAGAAAGTAGAAAGAAAATAATAAAGATAAAAGCAAAATTCAATTAGGTTGAAAACAGAAAGATAGTGGAAGAAATAAACTTTTTAAAAAAAAAGCTACAGATTAACCACTAGTTAAACTAATCAAGAAAATAAAGTATAAAATACACAAAATAAGAAATGGCATGGGTAAAATAACCACTAAAAGATTAAACTTTAAAAATTGTGCTGGATTCTCCCATTTACCCCTCCCTACTTTCTTTTCCCTGCCCTGTGCAGAGGGAGGGCTGACTCATAAACGTTGCAAGCTTTCTTGTCCCCTGGTTCCCATCTGGGTTTGGCTAAATGGAAAATCAGAGAATGGTAAGGAAATGCAATTGGGATATTTATTCCCTCTAAGAACCCTCCAACTAGGCTACTCTGGACTGGCTGCATTCCTCTCCAAAAGCTACAGCTCCTGCCAGGTGGCCCTCACTATAAAACCACCCACTCTGGGTTCCAGTAATCATGCCTTCTCTTTACCCCATCCCTGGATTGGTGAGAGCTCCCCATTGTTACAAGCCCAGAGTTCTGTACTATTCCTCTTTGATTTCCTTAAACGTTGCCCACACATTTGTACACTGCCCTTTAATTTAACTTTCCTCAAAATGCCCAGGTTAACTATACCATCTGTTTCTTGCCAGGATTCTAACTGATCGAAAAATCCCATATTCTTTGCAAATATATCTGAAAAATGTAGGTTAAATTTTTAATTTTTAAAAAATATAATTTACTAAAATTAATCCTAACAGAGAAAGTTTAAATAGACCAACAAATGTAGAAGAAATAGAGAAAGTTATCAAATAACTCCCCCCACCAAAAAGACCAAGCCCAGATACAAGGGAACACAGCCAACTCGGCAAAGAACAAAGAGACACAATGCCACTTAACGTTTCAAAGCATAGAAAAAGAAGGGACACTTAACGAAGTATTTTTATGAAGGGAATATTACATTGATACCAAAACTTAAGAGAAAGTGGACAATAATGAAACATATAGACCAGTGTCACTTATGACTTATCAAAGCAAAATTTCAAAATAAAATATTAGCAAACAGAATTAAGACACTAAAAAATAGTGTATCATAGACAAGTAAGGTTTTTTCAAAACGTGTAACTTATTAAAACAGCTCACTGTATAAATAGGGCTCAGGAGAAAGATCATGTGATGAACTTCATAGATGCTAAAAAGGTACTCAACAATACAATATTCAGCATCCATTTACGATGAAAAGAAAAGCTCAGTGATTATTTTTCTAAATATGATTACATACATGAAGGGCCCAAAGCCAGCATTTTATTTAATAAAGAAATACTATGAGCATGAATGCTATAAGGAATAAGGCAAAGATGCCCACATTCCCTCTACTATTTACACTTTATTTGAGGTGTTAGAAACTTCTACACAGCAAAGGAAACAAATAACAGAGTATAAAGGCAACCTACAGAATGGGCGAAAATATTTGCAAACTATGTATCTGATAAGGGGTTAATATCCAAACTATATAAGGAACTCATACAACTCAACAGTGAAAAAACTAGTAACTCAATAAAAAAATGGACAAAGGACTTGAATAGACATTTCTCAAATGGCCCACAGGTACATGAAAAGATGCTCAACATCACTAACCATCAGGGAAATGCAAGTCAAAACCACAATGAGTTGTCACCACAAACCTGATAGGATGGCTATTATCGAAAAGACAAACGGTAACAAGTAGAGTTAGGGATGGCAAGTGAGTGGAAAAAGAGAACCCTTGCGCACTGTCACTGGGAAAGTAAACTGGTACAGATATTATGGAAAACAGTATGCAGATTCCTCAAAAAATTAAAAATAGAACTACAGTATGATCCAGCAATCCCACTTCTGGGTATATATCCAAAGGAAATGAAAACAGGATATCAAAAAGATATATGCACTCCCTTGTTTAATGCAACATTATTCACAATAGCCAAGATATGGAATCAACCTTAATGCCTGTCAAAAGATAAGTGAATTAAGAAGATGTGGTTAATATCTACAATGGAATATTATTCAGCCATGAAAAGGAAGAAAATCCTGCCATTTGCAACAACATGGACGGACCTTGAGGACAGTGAGATAAGTCACACAGAGAAAGACAAATACTATATGATCTCACTTACATGTGGGTCTAAACAAGCTGAAGTCATAAACAGAGAGAGTACAATGGTGGTTACCAGGGGTTGGGGTAGGGGGGATAGGATGGATGTTGTTTAAGGGTACAAACTTACAACTAGTAGACAAACAAGTCCTGGAGATCTGATGCACAGTATGGTGAATTCAGACAACAATACTGTATTATAATCATCAAACTCGCTAAGAGACTAGATCCTAATTATTCTCACCACAAAAAAGAAATGATAATTATGTGACATGATAGAGGTTTTAACTATCATTACAATGGCAATCATATTACGGCATATAAATGTATCAAATCAAAAATTTTTTTAATTTTAAATAAATTTCCAAAGGCAGGAAAGAGAGGGGAAAATACTAGGAAATTCCATGAAAGTTCAGACTTCTGAGGCTATTCTAACAGAATAGGAATAGCAAATCTAGAGTTTGGGGTAAGAACAAATGGCAGTTATCACCAGAATTTCCCATTGGATTTATCACTAAGGAGCTGAGCACACAAATCAATAAAATGTAAAATAAATCGTGGGTGAGTCCTTTTTCCTTGAAAATAAATGATGAACAATTAGACTTGTCTGACGTTTTAGAATAGCTGGATGTTAGATTACTTGGCTGCTAATACTGAAAGAATATAGTCATAGCATCAAAGAGATGAAAAAATTTACATAAAATAAATTATAAAACTAGGGCCAAAAAAGGAGTTATGAAATCCCACTAATATTTTTTGGAACAGTTACAGGACTTTCGAAATGATCAGCAATGTCTGGGTTTATGTTCAAAAGAATTCAAAGCAGGATCTCAAAGAGATCTTTACACGCCTGTGTCCAATGCAGCATTGTTCACAATAGCCAAGAGATGGAAGCAACCCAATGTCCATCACAGGATGAATAAAGAAAATGTGGTACATACATCAAGGGAATGTTATTCAACCTTAAGAAAGAAGGAAATCCCATCTCATGCTACAACATGGATGAACTTTGAAGGCATCATGCTAAGTGAAATAAATAAGTCAGTCTCAAAAAGACAAAAACTGTGTGATTCCACTCCTATGAGGTACCTAAAGTAGTCAAACTCATAAAAACAAAAAGTAGAAGGGGGGTTTACCAGGGGCTGGGGGAGGGGGAAATGAGGAGTTGGTGCTTCATGGGGATAGAGTATCGGTTTTGCAAGATGAGAAACTTCCAGAGATCTGGTACACAATGTGAATATACTTAACACTACTGAACTGTACCCTTCAAAATGGTTAAGATGGTATATTGTATGTTACGTGGGGGGTTTTACTCTATTTTTTTTAAAAGATCAGCCATGGATTTGGTTCGCCACAGTTACTATCGTGATTAAAAATAAGGACTTTGTGATTGATCAAAACTGGACCTGAACCGGGGCTCTACTGCAGTCTAGTATTGTGACCTTGAAAACATGACCCAAACTTTCTGTGCTATGATACTATCTATAAAATGGAGGCATATAACAGCCCAGACTCGCAAGACAGATTGCCCAGATTTCAGTTCCATCTCCGCCACTTACTTTTTGTAATTTTGTGAAATTTACTTAGCTTCTCTAAGCTTCAGTTTTCTAATGTGTAAAATGTGGGTAATAACGTGTTATTTTCTTTGTGAGGATAAAGTGAGATAATGTATTAGTAGCATATCACAGTGTGTCAGGCACATTATATTCATTAATTAAACAAATATTTATTAAACACCCAATATGTGCCAGGCACTGTTCCAGTGCTGAGCATGAAGCAGCTTCCATTATGTCACAGAGCTTAAGAAAGGAATAAAGAATATATTAGTAAAGCCGACACTGATAAATGCTTTGGGGAAACGAAATGCAAGGAAGGAGCAGCTGGTGGCAGCAGAGTGTGGCTGCTTTAAGCGGGTTGGCCGAAGCAGGCAGGCCTCTCTGTAAGGTGACATTTATGCAGAGTCCCGAATAAAGAGAGGGAATGAAGCATACATATTCCTTGCAGCTGCGCAAAGGGCCTGAGGCTGAAGCAGTCTTGGCAAGATCCAGGAACAGGAAGGGGGGCCATGTGACAGCAGCAGTGAGTGGGGGGAAGAGCGGCAGGAGAGGAAGTTTAAGGAGTAACAGGGGCAGATCCCTTAGGATCTCGAAGTTCGTTGTAAGGACTATGATTCTGATGCTGAATGAGACGCAGAGCTATAGGGGGTTTTTGAGCAGAGGAGTAACATAAACTGATATATGTCAAAAAAAAAAATCATTCTGGCTGCTGGGTTGAGAATAGATCTCAGGAGCCACTGGTAGTGGCAGGGACTTGATTTTAAAAAAAAGAAAATAACAGTAGCTGCCCTCAATACTATATTTTGCCCTATTATTATTATGTCTTAGCATTACTGTGCAACAGGCCTGAAATGCCCAATAACACCATGTTGAAAGTTCCAGCTTGCACAGAAGATCGCAGGTAGTAAATGCAGAGTCAACGTGGACAGAAAAACCGGCCAGTGCTGTAAGGACATTCTTTGCACTGGGGGTGGATTCTGAGTGCTTCTCCTCCAGGCAGAAATGGAAATTATACACAATAAATACAGGCTGCATGAAAGCACTGACCTGGCATTCTGAACTAAGAGACTTCTACCTTCAAAGGCAGAAAACAGGCAGTGGGAGCTGATCTGCACCTTCTGGGGGAGCTTATTTTCCCTCTTCCAACTGAGATACGACAGGTTCAAAGATGCACTGGTGAATGGTGGTAATCTAGTCTAGTATGTGCCTTAGGAAAATTGTTTACCTTCTCAGTTTTTCTTGAGCTACAAATGAAAAGCATTACAGTTTTTCAGTCTTGATGAATAAATTACAAAGGCACACAACTAAACACTCTAGCTGTATTTTCCCATTTTTTTAAAACTCAAACTTGTCAGGCAATCAACTACTAATGAATAACCTATGTATTCCTTCTAACTCAGAGTGACCACCAGAGTCTATATAGCGATCTCTGAGGCCCTACGTGATCCTTCCACTTTCTACCCGGGTTCTTTTCCAACAGCATCTCCTACTTCTCTTCCTCTTCATCCCTTGGCTCCAGCCCTGTTGGTCTCCTTCCTGTTGCCCAAACACACGTGTAAGTAGGTTGAATGGTTGGCCTCAAAAAGATGCGTCCCGGACTTCCCTGGTGGCACAGTGGCTAAGAATCCGCCTGCCAATGCAGGGGACACGGGTTCGAGCCCTGGTCCAGGAAGATCCCACATGCCGCAGAGCAACTAAGCCCGTGAGCCACAACTACTGAGCCCGCGTGCTACAACTACTGAAGCCCACGTGCCTAGAGCCCGTGCTCCACAACAAGAGAAGCCACGGCAATGAGAAGCCCGCACACCGCAATGAGTAGCCCGCACACCGCAATGAGTAGCCCCCACTTGCCGCGACTAGAGAAAGCCCACGTGCAGCAGTGAAGACCCAACACAGCCCAAAATAAATTAATTAATTAATTACTTAATTTTAAAAAAAGAAAAGATGTGTCCCCTGTGATCTGTAAATACAACCTTAGTGGGGAAAAAAAAAAAAAGGTCCTTTGCGGATATAATGAAGGTAAGGATCTTGAGGTGAGATCATTCTGGATAATACAGGTGGACCCTAAATCCAATGATATGTCCTTATAAATAACAGAAGAGGAGGAGACACAGATATACAGAGGGGAAGGCCAAGCCAGAGACATAGAGGAGAAGGTCATGTGAAGACAAAGGCAAAGATTAGACTGATGTAACCACAAGCAAGAAATACCTTGAACCACCAGAAGCTGGAAGAGGCCAGGAAGGATTCTCTTATGGAGCCTTCAGAGAGCATGTGGCCTTGCTAACATCTTGATTTCAGACTTCTGGCCTCCAGAACTGTGAGAGAGTAAGTTTCTCTTGCTTTATCCCACCCTGTTTGTGGTAATTTGTTACAGCAGCCCTAGGAAACCAATACAACCCAGAAACTCTCCTGTCTCAGGGCCTTTGCACTTGCTCTTTCCTCTGCCTTAATCAATCAATCTCTTCAGATATTTGCCTGACTGTCTCCATCACTTCCTTTAACTCTTGGCTCAAATATCACCTTCTCAGCAAGGTCTTCTCTGATTACTCTATTTAAAATTGCAACTTGCCTGATACTCTCTATTCCCCCTTCCTAGCATTATTTTTTCAAAACTACGTCTTAATATATTATATAATTTGCTACTTGAATTTTTATTACCTGTTGTATTAGCTTCCCAGGGCTGCCATAACAAATTACCACAACCTGGGCAGCTTATAACAATAGACATTTAGTCTCCCCTCTGTGTTGGTATCTGTGTCCAAATTTCCCTCTTCTTATAAGGACATTAGTCATTGGCCTGGGGACCACCTTAATCCAGTACTAGCTCATTTTAACTTGATTACATCTACTAAGAACCTATTTCCAAATAAGGTCACATTCACAGATACTGGAGGTTAGGACTACAACATGCCTCCCTCCACTATCTTGTAAGTTCCATCAAAGCAGGGATTCTTGACTATGTAGAACCTAGAGCAGTGCTGGCCATGAAATAGACACTAAATAAGTATTTGTTTAAAGAACAAGTGAATGACTAGGCACTAATGAGACCAGGATGTCTAGTGAGATACCATCAAATTCATTGGATGTAGATTAAAATGTATCACATTTTTAGAAAAAAAAAGATGTGCCATGATGTGAACATCAATATCCATAAAAATATCCAGTATATTGAGTAATTCATGGAATTAAGATATCTTAAAAGCCTACCTTCCTGAAGCATTCAGTGTCACTCATTTGTTTCCAAGCCTCTTATTTTAGGTAGAAATCACTTTTTGTCTTGATTTCATGTCACTAGTAAACATTTAGTCCCTATTTCCCTCCATTCTACTTCTTTATGGCCTCAAATGAAAGGAGAAGAGGGGAAGAATATTACAGTACTAGTTAATAGGATTTGATCCACTGGTAAAACATCTAGCACCTAAACAGCTGAATACCAAATTTTACATTTCAACATGAGGTTTCCAGGAATAAAAGAATGTTCAGTCTCTGACATTTATTGACTACTTCACAGTATTAATGTAGTTTTTAAAAAGAACTCTTTAAAAGGTAAATAATTTAAGGCAAGAGCTCAAATTTCTATGAATGACAGTGTGTACAGTTTATTCATTACGTGAAACCATTGGTGACATCATCATTCAAAGCAGAACCACCTATAAGGGAAAAGAATCTGAAAAAGAATATATATATATATATATATATATATATATATATATATATATATATATATATACATGTATATATATATGTATGTATGTATGTAACTGAATCACTTTGTTGTATACCTGAAACTAACACAACAC
This sequence comes from Balaenoptera physalus, assembly GCF_965194825.1. Taxonomy (NCBI): domain Eukaryota; kingdom Metazoa; phylum Chordata; class Mammalia; order Artiodactyla; family Balaenopteridae; genus Balaenoptera; species Balaenoptera physalus. The sequence goes on along the minus strand of NC_138903.1, from coordinate 22,920,707 downwards.
TGTAAATTAACTACAATTAAAAAAAAAAAGGTAGAATCACTTAAGACAGCCTCTGTGGGGCATCTGTGTGTCTAGTATCAGACACCGCTGCTGTCCTCTTAAAAACAATAACTGTTCAAGTCAGTCACCAAGTGAGTCCTGACTGTGACAACAGAGCACCACAGAGGGTCTCTACCCCTTTTGCCTCAACCCAATTCTTTTAATGAGTGAGCTGTGATTTCTTCTATAAAACTAAACTCAACATAAGGAGGAAAAGTAATGTAGTAGGTATTCTCAAATGTCATCTTTTAAATATATTTTTGTCAATATGGATGCTTGGTGTATTATTGTGAAATGCTAAAATATCCACCGAGGCTTTCTGCATTCTATTTTACTATGCTCTTTTGCTGGCGAAGCAGCAGCAGCGCCATCTTCTGGAATAAATGGAATAGGACATAATTATGGTGTTTGTAAAAGTCAGAGTCCTGAGGAAAAACAGATCATCTCCGTGCAAGCAGCAAAATGAAAAGTCTGCAAATAGATCTTAGTTGTTAATCGTCAAAGAAGAAATTAACATGGAGTCAATTTCTGACATCAGTGAACAACTGCATAAGGGCAGCAAACCTCTTTTCCAGCAGCAAGATTACGTGGGTAGCTCATGCCATTGTGGAATTTTTTAATGTATAAGATACATACAAAAATGAGACAGAACTAGAGGAAAAAATATGTGCCACGAATTTACTGAAGGAAAGTGAATCATAAGATCCCAGTAGATTCAAGCCACTTTGCTATGGGAAAGTGAGAGAGATGGACAAAAGTTTTTTAAATATTCTTCCTGCCTACCAGGTACATATAATATAAAATGGAATAAAGTAGCTGACAAAAGAATATTACTGCAGCAGACCATACAGAGAGTCACTAAACGGTAGGGCAGAGTTCCATCTGGGATATGTTAGTCAGGGGCGCTGAAACCATCCCTGGGAAATTAATGTTATGAAGAAAGAAGCAATCATTTCTGAGACAGTGTTACACATAGCTAAATGGAATACTTGGATTTGGAGACGGGAGAGGAATCTCTGGGGTGGGACAAAGGTTGTGAAGCCCCCTTATAGGACATGGTCACTGTGGGTAGGCGAGAATTCTGAGATGCTAGTCCAAGATTCCCGGCCGCTGACGTACGCTCACCTTCACCCAGTTACTCCAGCAAACACTAATCTAGGCACTGCTGGAAAGGAATTTTGTAATGAGTTGATCTTAAGATACAGAGAGCAAGGTATTCCCCGGTGATCCAGAGGTTAAGATTCCACGCTTTCACTGCTGAGGGCCTAGGTTCAATCCCTGGTTGGGGAACTAAGATCCTGCAAGCTGCGCGCGGTGCGGCCAAAAAAGAAGATACAGAGAGCATCGAAGTGGATCTGACTTAATCACACGAGCCCTTTAAAAGCAGAGAGTTTTCTTTGGCTGGGTGCAGAGGAGGAAGTCAGAGATCTGAGGTGCTGTTGCTGGCTTGAAGATGAAGGGGGTCACGTGTCAAGGAATGAAGGTGGCCTCGAGAGCAGAGTGGCCCCTGCTGACAGCCGGCACGAGGATGGGGACCTCAGTTCTACAACTGAGTGGAATTGAATCCTCTGCCAGTAACAGGAACGCACTCGGAAGTAGATTTTCCCTCAGAGTCTCCAAATAACACAGCCTGGTGGATACCCAGATTTCAGCCCGTGATACCCTAAGCTGAGAACCCAGCCATGCCATGCTGGACCCAGACCATTGTAAGGCAATAAATGAGGGCTATTTCAAACCACTAAGTCTGTGGCAATTTATTATTTAGCAATAGAAAAGTAATAGTCAGATAAGAACAGATACATTTTAAATTGCTTTCTAGAAGCGTAGTTCCTGTAACCATCCACCTTCGCATTTGCTGAGGGGGTCATCCAATTTGCTCTTTCCTCCTACAATGCTTAGTCTCACCTTTAAATAAATATTTTAGGACGTATTAAAAGATAATGCCTTGGGACTTCCCTGGCGGTCCAGTGGTTAAGACTCCACGCTTCCACTGTAGGTGGCACGGGTTCGATCCCTGGTCTAAGATCCTGCACTAAGATCCTGCATGCCAGGGGGCAAGGCCAAAAAAAAAAGTTGAATGCTTTGTCAAGCACCAAATTATCAGCGTTCTCAGTGGGCCTACATCATGAACTCACACTCAGATGCCTTCATGGCTGCCAATAACCAGGAGTGAAAATCAAAACATTGAACAGCGGATACTGCATGGGTGTGGACCAACCACTCGGCTGCCCAATCTATCAGAAAGGCTGCAAGCCGGTTACCGTCCTGGCACCGGCCGAATATCTCTGCCAAAAACTGTGCCCCTGGAGGGAAACAGGTAAGAAGAAAGGTAGGAATGTGGTAGAATATCTTGGGAGGCAGGAAAGAAGAGAGTCTTGCAAAGCTTTTCTAAGAGTCACCCCTCCTCGGCTTCTTGGAGGCACAGTTCTCCCTCTCGGCAACTTCAGCCTTAGGATTGCCAGATATAGATCAGCAGAATAACGTGGCATTGAGTTCACCTTGAATTTCAGATAAACAATGGAGAATTATGTAGTATAGGTATGTCCGAAACATGGCATGGACCCCATAGACACCAGTTTACCTCCAGCCAGTCACCAAATAGCACATGAGACACATTTAGACAGGAACAATTATTGTTTAGCTGAAACTCACACTGAACTGAGCAGCCTGTAATTTGATGGGCAACTCTATCATCTTGGTCTTCTCTTCCTCCCCACACAGGTCATTTTTTACTTAAAACAGATCTAAGTTTCAGGTCCTTCTCTCTTCCAAGGTATATTACAGTAACAACCCAAGTCTTCACCATCCATGTACCTGGGCACTCTAACTTTGCAGATCATCCTCTTTAAAGAGTCTATTTCCCCACCCCTTGACCTTGACTTCAGCCACGTTACTTGCTTTGACAGAGAACAGGACAGACATGACAGTGTGCCATTTCCCAGCGTGAGCACTGAGAAACCTCGTGGGTGCTTCTCCTGTCCACTTGCACCTCAGCATCACTATATGACTCCCAGAAGACTCCCAGAAGGAGGATGCAGCTACCCTCGCAGAGCCCAGGCTAGACCAGTTGACTCGCAGCCAATCACCAGACTCATGAGCAAAATCAATGCATACTGGTGGGGAGATTTCTCGGTTGCTTGTTACACGGCACTGTTGTTATTACAGTAACTCATACTTCCCTTCCCACCTCATGGTTAAGGTGTTAAAAAGAGAAGTTCAATAATCACAATGCTGGCTGCCTTAAGAGGCCACAAAAGGAAGAAAAGAAATCAGTCCCTGGACAGGTAAGAATAAATTATATTACCCTTCCTTGGCTCTCTCAGGTGCCTCGGAGAATCCCAGGGAAAACACTGAGAAGTGAAACTTACTGAACCTTACTCTAATGCTCCGAGAATTATTGTCTTGTCACATCCCTGTTTTATTTTGAACTGTCATGCTGAGCTTTATTGAGAATTACAGTGTTGGTAGGGAGGATTTGATAAAGCTTGTATAGCATTATTTTCCTTGAATTCTAGGCTTTTTTTGTCCTTTTCATTTTACTTGGCGTCTAGCTGAATCAAGCACTTCTGATTTTGTTCTATCCACCTAAGGATTAGAGCTAAATAACTTTATTAAAGGCCAATGAACTGTAGTTCAATTCTCTCACACTCAGATATATTTTCCTACATATCTGAAGGCTTTAACATACACAAACATCCCCACAGTTAAATTTCCTCTCCAGTACACTTTTTAAGAGTGTGTGTAGTTGAGCATTTACTTTTAATATGATTGAGACTGAAGCAGATACCCAGTAAAGCTCTACGCCACACAGCCTTTCAACTACAGATTGAAGTAATAGCTTGTACTTGTTCATTTGGCTTTTATGACACAGAATAGATAAACTGTGAATCTAACTGGATCGTTCAAAGACTGATAATGGGATATTGGTCCATGTATTTCTGGTGTGTCATCTCTCCGAGTTCATCTGGATATCGTCACCAAAAGTATCCTGAAAGCCGGTTTATGCAGCATTCTGTCAATTGGACGTCTCTATTAACCAGGTCTTCTACTCTTTGCCAGGGTAATGATCACAACATATCTACAAGACCCTAAAATACCTCCTCACCAGTAATAGTAAATTATATCCAGTGTGGTTTTTGTGCTACACATATATTACTGAACTTCAGTGCTCCAAACACTGAAGATCATGCATGGTGCATACAACAGCATTCAATTTGCTTAATTAGAACAAGCTGGTCTCTCTTCCACCACATGGATAACAGAGTTTACTGAGGCTACATTGTTTGTCTTAAGAAATCATTTATATTTGCTCCTAGGAAGCAAAGGTCTACTGCCCTTTGGGGAATCCTCATAAGCCTAAGTGCGGCTCATATGCCAGATATACATCAGGGACGTTAAGATGCTTGAAGGAATGCTTTGCTCCTCAAGTTGTGGTCTGCAGGGCAACCGTGTCAGCATCACGTTGAGGTCATTGGAGATGCTAGATCTCAGGCCCACCTCAGACCTACTGAATCAGAATCTATATTTTATCAAGCTCCCAGAGGATTCCTATGAACATTAAAGCTTGAAAAGCTCAGCTCAGTACTTATTGCCATTGTGTCATCACCCCAAGCGCCGAGATGCACTCAAGGATTTCCAGCTGGACACTTCACGTATGTTACCCAGCTCTCCTGAAGCTGAAATTCCCGGAGGAATGGGAATTTCCACAGCCCAGGTCTCAAACTTATGAATATTAAATAAGATCACACTTTTTAAAACCATGAAGGACCTATAGACATGTTAGCTCTTGCTACTTTTCAATGAACGTGCCCTTATGGTTTCGTTCCTGGTGGAGTGTTCAAAAAGCAGCATAATGATCTCTAACAGTGATAAGTGCTTACCACGCGCCGGGTGCTCTTCTAGTGTTTTACACAACAAGCCCAAGAGGCAGCACTTCCTGTCCCATCATACAGGAGAGAGAACGAAGGCACAGATTCAAACCCAGGCAATCTTCTCCAGAGCCACTGTCTTTGGCCCTACCCCAAACTGTCACTCATTCTGATATACTTAGGAAACATTTGGTATCTAAGTCCAAGTTATGCTTGGCCTATATTTGCATTATCTTCAGGGTCACCTGACACGCATATTGAAAATATCAATCTAAAGCCTCTACCCCGGACATCTGGACTCAGGCCTAGGAATTCCTATTTCTAAGAAGTGCCCAGGGGATTTCTGTGATCATTCAGGTTGGAGAAATACTGTTCCAAATTAGGGCTCCCTCTTCAGAATTAGCTGTGGCTGCAAGCTGAGAGCACATCGGTCGTCTCATTAATGTCAAGGCCATCGCCACACACACGTTCTAAGAAGCCGGCCCACCGAGCGCAGAGCCCGGCTCTCATTTGACTTCTGCTGCAGAGCTTCATTACCTCTCCTGTTCTCCTCGGTAACACAGGCCAGGATGAAACTAGCTTCATCTGCCTTTTAAATGAACTGAAGCCACCATGACAGACCTAAGCCAACTGTGTGTCTTTTCTTGCACACACACTGGGAATGGATGTGCTCATGCTAATGACAGCTCTCTCCCATTTCCTTTGTCATTGCTTCTGTTCTACCTCGGAATAAAATCTAAATCCGATTGCATGTTCAGCTTTATTCCTGGCATACCCTTCGGTGTTCAGGTCCCCAAACTATGTTTGTACCTGAGCAGATAATAATCTCATTCCACAAACTTAGGTCTTTCTATATCTGAACGTACACTACAGTTTGAGTTCCCAGTCTACCATTAGATAGAAACTGAAATGCCAGGAAATTTCCCAAAGGTAGGTGGCCTGCATAGTGACAAGGTGTTGGGTGACATGCAATATTCTCTCATGCTGGTTTCTACCGTGAGGTCCAAATTGCCATCATTTGGGTGTATGTGTGTGGTCTGTCCACACAGGTCACTGTTTGAACCCCTTGTCTCAACTGCAAGGCCTCTTCAGAGGCACCAGCTATCTGTGCCAGGTTCGTGCCACTGTCAGGGGCATGGAACATATTCTGCTGCTCGTGCCCTGCATGGGGCACTAGGAAATTCTGTGACAGGGTCTCAAATCCACTATCTTTAACACACAATCATGTCTCCCACTTTCCTGTGCTCCCTCCAGGAAGGGGAGGAGATAGGCGTGAACTACAAGCGTCCTCTGTCCTTGAATTCCACAAACCTAGGCAAGATTCGAGTGGAAAGTGGGGATCAATAGGTCGCAGGGCCCTTTATCTGGGAACCCCCAAACCAAGCTTCTTTGCCACGCTTCTGATTCCCCCTGCCTCATTTTGGGCATCTAGCTAATCTTGAGAGGAGGAAAGACCTACTCCATGACTCACAATTTTTCCAAAATGTTTGTTTATGCCCTGGGTTTTTTCGTCCCCTCTAAAATTTAAGCTTTTGAAATCCAAACACCAAAAACTGACTTCTGCCATCTGCCGTGAACACAGAGTTAACCCAACCATCCAAACACTGGGGAGTATAAGGATAGGAGGAAATTCAAGAGAAAGAAGCATAGGCTGACATTCCAAAAATATTACTCTGCTACACAATTATTTTTGAAATATTGTGGCACTGGACATCCTCCCCACCCCATAACTGGCCACAGTGAAAGAAGCAGCAGTGACATGACATGGGACAGAGAAACTGCATGATCAGATCCAATGAGAACACAGCATCCACAACTCCAAACTAACTATACCATGCCACTCAGGATTTAATTTTGCCTTCTGAAAAATAAATAGACAAAACATCCCTCTCTTGATGCCCTCAAGTAGGATTCTCACAAGGAAGAACTTCTAATTTGACCCAAATCTGAGAAGCACATGCACATGAAACAGTGTAGGGAACATGAAGGGAAGGGTTAATTCCCTGTCTGGCTGGTCAGATTACCCTTGGCAATAATCATAGCTAAGATCCATTGAGACTTTAGTATATGTCAGCTGGTCTATTGAGTCCTTTATCTTCTATCTCCTTGTTTTATCCACAATAATCCTCTGATTGCATTATTCTTATCTCTGCTTTTTCAGAGGAGAAACATAACTAGTTGGTAGAAGTGGTGGGTCTTGAACCGAAACCCAAAATTAAATTCACAACCGTCATGTTCTATTGCAAATAAGGGAATGACGGACACCACAACCAGACTGTACTCCCATTTAATGGGCTATTGGATCTGATTTGGTGCCCGTGTAAGAGCAAAGCCTGTATGAATCAACCAGAGAAGCACACCTTATATGCTTACAGAGGGATCATCACCTGATCTACCACTTGTATAACCTGGAGACCCCGATCTATATTGGAATGATGTATGTGGGAGACTCCTTTTCCTTTTGAGGGCAATAGATAATGTAGATGTTAGTAGGCATAAAACATAGATTTCGGATTAAAACAACATTGTGACATAATAAATAATCTTTAACTTACATCTAAAGTTGAAATTTGAAGATATCTAACCTATTTGATGTATCTCTTCCAAGTAAGTCTCAGGGCTATAAGTATAAACTAAGACCCAGAAAGACGAACTCATACAAACTGAACAAATAACAGGCTAAGAAAAAATTCAAGCTAAATATTAAATGCTTATATTATAAATCTGCTCATTTCATCATTTCATTCATAATATCTTGCCAGCTTCCTCTTCTACTGACAACTATTTTCGTTCCAAAAGCTATCACCATTACATCACAATTAGCTATATATGGAATTGAATCCAGTTAGAATGGGGGGAGGGCCTATAATATCTAGTTACAGACTCCTTTGTTTCTGGCTATAATCGTTGCTTTTGATAAAATACTCCTTATGGGGACTAAATAACTAACTCTTTTGTAACACATAAAGAAACACAACTTATGCTTAATTGGAAAAATATGAACTAATGCTTAAGAGTCACCTACCCCAGCCCGTGGGGCCCATGGTGCTCGGTAATGGCAATGCTTCAGTCCTACACACAGCATGAGCTTCTTTCATTGCTCTGTTTTCCTACATTTCAACTCTACTTGCTGAGCAGAAAAGATCTCCATAAGAACACTTCATTTCCCTGGCCAAAACAAATTGATAATTATAAAGTAACTAAGTTGACTTGTGTTGTATTTCAAGTGCTTTAAGAACTTGTGTTGCCCTAAAAACAAGCCCTTTCAGTCTTGATGTGAACTTGTTTGGTTTTAATCACCCAGATTCTATTCACTCTCCCACCTTCTTCCCCATGGTCTCTCCCCTTCTGATGACTTTCCTGCTAGAGAAATAGAACAGTCCCATATTTAATTACCCAATACTCATTTCAAAGAAATGTTAGGGTAATTTCATCATTGCTCAGACCCAAACAGAACATCTTACAGTACAACTTAACAGGAACCAAGGAATTAACCTCCTTAACTATTTTATAGACTTTCAAATTTCCTCCAAGATTTTGTTTGTTTTGGTCCTATTCACCAGTGTTTAGTCTCTTTGGTTTTTTAAGTGGATCCATAATTCTATCTAAAAAGCCAACTTCCATCTTTCTTATTCTCATTGCAAGGATGCTTACAACATCTCAGCTAGTTAGAGATATAGGGATTTCAAAGACTGAATAACATAACCCTCTCGTTTTACAAACAAGGGACTTGAAATCTGAGGAAGTCAAATGACTTTATCAGCGAGCCACACCTCTTACTTTTCTTCTGTGGTCCACTCAACTGATTAATCTTATTTTCTTAATTCCACTATCCACTATCCCATATCAGACTCCAAAATGATACATTTAACATATTTAATAAACATGTATAATTATTAGTTTAATGGGCTTTAAACTTCCCAAGGAAGCATACACAAAATACCTACTCACCTAAATAGACAACACATTCTCTTTGGGATAAACAACTGTGCAATGACACCCATTAATGTAGAATTTACTTTCAGAAAGTCCTTAGAGGCAGAGTGACTTTGCAATCTGCAACATTCACCAGCTAACCTACAACTCCAGATAGTCTGACAAACTACTACCCTGTTCTTAAGAGGAAGTGTTAGAATTGGTCCTTTGCCTCAGTCAATACCTATTTTCTCAGTTCTATAGCAATTTCATAAAAATATGGGGTATTCGTATGGTTTATGGGTTACATTGAGGAAAATGAAAATTATTATTTTCTTCCAAAAGTATAGCCCTTCAGAGGCTATCAATTGAAAGGCACTGTGTGCGTGGAGATGGCTGCTGAATGGGGACTGAACTATAGTTGGGTGGAAATTCAGTGCTTTGGCCAAAAGTTGAAAAAACTGCTGGCTGTTTTAACCTCAGTGTCAGGTGGAAGGAGTCTGGCTCCAAATGCAGATCATTTAAAACTATCAAGACTTTTTCTTCAATAATACCAGCAAGGCTCATTAGCCCCTCCAAACATCTCAACTATTCCATTTTCTACACACGATATTTCACTGGAGAGCTGAACAGATATTATTTTAAGAAATGAAAGTACTTCTTTTCCTCAGAAGATTATTAAATGTGATAGCATACTCAAAAATTCAATAGCTACTCCCATGCATTAGGAATAACCAAAATGATTTGTTCATTTATTTATTAACTATTTATTAAGTGTCTATGTCAGACTCTGTTCTTAGTGCTGTGGAACAATTAATTGTGGTGAACTGGATAAAGTTCTTGGCCTCATTTGAATCCATTTGCTTTGCAATTTGACAAAGTCTTCCCCCGCTCCACTTCCGGGTAGAAGTCTCTGTTACAAAAGTAGCCTCAATCGACAAGTGATGTGTGAGAACACACTAGGTTTTCATCCTAATATGCAATATAGTTCCCATCTTGACGTTAATATAATCACTAATCCTTCTCCTTTGACTGTAAATTTGGCTGACAATTAGCTTCTCCTTATTTGGAATTCTAATGCGCAATTGCCCCTACAGAGCTCATTAGGAGTCTTGCTCAAGTTACATGCATGCTGGTTCATAGCTAGCATATTTTCTGACATTACGAGTATGCCTTATTAAGCAGAATCTTGCTGAATGAGGCAGACACCCAATCTCTTCCTCATTTTTATAAGAGAAAAAGAAGATACTACTGAATTCCCAAAACATAGGCCTTAAGCAGTCTATGAAAATGTAAAACCAGCCTATACAATGACCATAATTTCTGTTGGTTATAGCAAGCACATTATGAAATATCAATACTTAGAAAGTTTTCTTCATCAACATTAGACATTTAAATCAACTGTGTCCACTAAAAATCTAATAAAGCAATACCATTTATAAACATGAATATTGGCTTATTGCTTGGTGAAAATAAGTAATTTATATGAAATCAGAGACAGGCAAAATTAATGAGTGGCAATAAAAATCAGAACAGTGGTTGATGGGGGTGGACTAGAAGGGGGCATAAGGGAACTTTCAGGGGTGATAATAAATGTTTGTATCTTGATGGGGTGTTGGATAAATGAGTGCATACATTTGTCAGAACTCATCCAATAGTTCAATGAAGACTTGGGTATTTCACTGTATATACATTATACAATTGAAAAAACCATAATAAATGGATAATTGAATATGTGAGGGAAAATTGTAATCAGAATTACTGTTTAAGGAAAAATAAATTCAGATGTTCAACAAAGGTTCAGGAACAGTTTCCTGGAGAAGTAGCAGCCAGTAAGAGAAGTGAAGAATGATCCTGAATGAGAGAATGGAGGAGAGAAGGCCAGTCTGGGTGCTGAGGGAGGAGCAAACACAAAGGTGTGGTTTAAGTGAGGAACGATGAGAAAGGAGGCTGAAAGGCCCACAAGAGCCAAGTCATAAGGGGTTTTAATGTCCTACTAAGGAATTTAGATGTCATCCTGAAAGGAATTTGGAGGAAGTCTGGAAGATTTAAAACTGAGGAGTGATGTATATATAGATACACAGACAATCTACAAGCAATCTGAGGAAAGGATTCAAGGAATTCATGTCAGAAGGTCTGCAGCAAACCTTTTAATTGGTTATTTCCTAATCCAGGTGAGAAAATGAGCGCCTCAACTAAATCAATAGCAACAGGCATGGAGACATGGACCCAGGGGACAGATTTATTAGTCATTATTAAGGAAAACACATGATGGAATCTGGTGACCCATAAAAGAGAAGGTGAGGGATCAGGAAAAGTCATGGCTACTGACCCTATTTCTGGCTTGGGCAACTGGGGGGATGATTGTGTTGAGGTGGAAAATGCAGGAGGAGCAGAAACAGAAGGGCAGGAAGTGGAGTTCTCTCAGCCCATCATATTTTAGTGCCTGAAAGACACCCAAGTAGAGCTATCCAATGGGCTCCTGGGTACATGTGGGGTGACCACAGCTACAGATTTGCCCAGGGTGGTTTCTGTTTATGGTTATTGCCCCGGAAAAAAAAAATTAATAGCACTATTTTCAATCCCCCCAAATGTTCCAGTTTTGTCAATAAATTATATGGTCACCCTAGTCATATGGCACAGGATTTTAGGCCACTTGTGTTCAATTTAGAGATAAGACTTTTGGTGTCATCAGCACATGGGTAGTAGATAAAGCAGAGGTAAAGGGCGGGATCACACAAATGGAGATTTTCATCGAACCTGAGAAATACCAACAACAAGAGAAAGGTGGAGGAAGAGGGCCCCAAAAGAGGAGAATGGCAAAAGGTATCTAGAGAGCTAGAAAGAAAAGTAAAAAATAATAGTATTCTGGAAAAGAAGGGAAAATTTGTTCAAGTGATCCTCTCCAGATGACGATACACCCCTCAAGAAGAGGCCTGCTTTCCACCGTCCTTGGATGGCGCCAGCGTCCACCAAAGGCCCTTATGTGTAGGAAGTACTTGGTAGATGGCTGATGATTAATTAGTAGAAAGAGGCAATTTCTGTTCCTAAGTGGCAAATAGTCTTATAGATGCCCAGTTCCCAAAATGTGAAATTCTTTTAAAGTAAAATTTTAGTTTCAGAAGCTATGATACAAATCAGTTGTCTTTTTCCGAAAGAGAGTACATATTATAGCTCTAACAACATTATATTCTCTGTGCAAGTCCCCCTTGCTTCAAATAATATACAAGGAGATATGTCTTTGCCCATAATTCCCTCAAATACTGGCTTCTCTTAGCTTTTACTGCTCTACATCATCTTTGACTGTAGCAACTTCAATAAGTATTGTCCTTCCTATTGTTTGTATGTGCCTAACAACTAGAATTATTTCCCCCTATCATTCTTACATTTTTCTGTCATTTCCACTGCATCTTGCCAAAAACAAAAACAGCAACCAAGACACTCATCTCCTGGAAAAAATCTAGAAATTAACTGTTTGCTATCCATCCATAAATACAACATGCATAAAGACTGGCAAAAAGAAAAAATTGTAGAGTGACATAGCTAACTAAAACCTTCTTCCTCACTCTCAAAAAATGAAAAGCCAAAGTTTACTTGACCAGGTCTATGCATACAGACCTAAACACTCCCAAGAACAATAATTTACATAAATCTTCTAAGATTTGGAAGCTTGTCATAATTCAGAATGTAAATTGGTATTTCACAATCTAAATCTTAAGTAACATTTATCTACAGTCAATAGCTTATCTGTGCTGATGGCATGCAAAAGAGGAAAAATAAGTAAGAAAAGAAGGACCCAATACCTACCACTAACATGAAGCACAATGGGCATAGATTCTGTCAAATCTGTGGGATTGAAACTGTCATACAGAAAGTTCTCAATAAATGTCAGTTTCCTTTCCTGTTTGAATAAGTAAGAATGCTTCTGACAACAAGAAGAATCGGTTGGCTGACCAGGCCCATGTGAACAAACTGGCATGAATCACATGACTGGTGGCACCCTGGGAACGGGTGAGTAGTTGTGAGCCCGAGGCACTGAAGAAAACCCATCCAAATGCATTTGTCTGGATTATTCTATGACCGCCGTAATATGCATACCTCCTCTTTTGGATCAGTTAGGACAGGCTTTAATATAGAGTGCGTTCTAGAGTCCACTGTGTGCTGCTGTGACATCTTCTACTAAGTTCAATACAAGATTATCTACCTCTGGGCCACTTCACATCCACATCATAGACTGAGTTTCATGACAGCGTGTAGTAAATTTGTCACATGGAGGTGGTCAAAAACAGAATATAAAGTAAGAAAAGGTATTTGGACCATTCTGTAGCAAATCTTGAACACAGATTGAAGAAATCTGGATTATATCTAATGGGTAATAACTGATATACTTCTAGTTTTTAGCCAGTGGCCTGATATAATGTTGAGGAAAGTTAATCTGAAAAGTTGAGGAAAGTTAATCTGACATCCTTCAAAACAGATCAGAAAGGCAAACCAAAGAAGGCAGAGCACCCGAGATGATGACAGTAATTGTGGGACTAGATTTTGGAAACAGGGTATATAGGAAATTTAATCTATCCTTCATGTGCACTTGTAGGTTGTCTTAATATAGTTATTGACATTTACCCAGTATTTCAGACTGGGGTTTCCTTCCATTAGTGCTAATGAAATTTTACAAAGGTAGTATAAGAACAGCAAAAACACAAGTGTGTGATTTCTGACACTCAACTTAGTGCCATTTCATCCATTACAAATTAGTTTAGACATGATATTTTTGCCTTAAATTCTGAAAAATGAAATTAATTCAGTGAAATTGCTTGGCTCAGCTAAACTTTCAGTCTTCTAAGTAATCATCACAATTGGAATCGGCTAGAAATGGCAAAGTTTTAACTTGCAAAGCAGGATAATATTTTGAGATGTTAATGAACGGGTTTTTTTCTGGGTAAGTTTCCTCGAGTCCATTACTTTTCTCTCCACCATTCAGCATCCACAAGGGGAGTATGAACACAGTCGAGAAGCTAATTGATCTTCTTTCAAGATCAATTACATTTTTACAAGAAGTAAAAATGAAACAGAAAAATAGCAGAAACAATATTTCCAAAAGTCTTAGTTCTCAATTTCAAGAGCCACAAACTTGAGAGACAAATTTTGTTTTTTTATTATAAAGACTTATCAAGCAATTGTTTAAAGGGCTGAGAGTTAAGTAGTAGAGAATCAAAAAAATGAGGAAGATGTGTAGGCAGATGGACATGAAGGGGAGAACTCTCTGAATCCTCCCATGTGATCGTTTACTCATTCAGCTAACTTCTCTGGGGGCTTATCATGTTCCAGGAACTGGCCTTGGGTGCTGGAGATACAGCAATAATTAAAAAGGGCAAAAATCCCTCTCTCAATGAGATTACACTCTAAGTGGTAGAGACAGACCCCCCCCCCCCCAAAATGAGATAACTCAGTAAAATGTTTAGTAAGTTGTGTGGCAATAATTGTGAATGAAGTTAAATGTAGTGCACGAGTAGCTTAAAACTGGTCAAGAAATAGAGTGGACACCCAAAAGGAATCTCACACCAGGATACGGAGAACACAGAGTGTGCCGCCATCATGATCAAAGGGCATCATAGGAAATTTAGACCCCCAGTTGTCGATCTAAGCAAAGGGCTTGAGGTTCAACAACCTTGGGGGGCCAAAGTACATTAGAGAGAGGTGGGCAAGGATGGGAGTTTTCAGAAAAAACCTGAGGCTTCTCCCCCAGTGCCAGTGCAGTCAATTGATTGCAAGAATGGTTACAATACTTCACCTCTCCCTGTATCTACAGTCTTTGCAACGTGATTTTGTAGCAACTCCCATCCAGAAGTGGAATTTATCTCCCCAACTCCTGAAACTGGTCTGGCTTTGTGATTGACTTTGGCTAATAGAACGAAGGGCAGCCACGAGTGTGTGATTCTGAGCCTGAACCTCAAGGGACTATTCGCTCTTCTACGTATTCTTTAGAAACCCTGCCACTACCGCCTGAATAAGTCCAGGCTACCCAGCTGGAGGATGCGAGATCACGTGCAGGAGAGCGCAGTTAACCCAGCGAAAGTCATCCTAGACCTGACGACTGACAGATGAACCCCAGATGTGTCAGTGAGCCCTAGCCCAGCAGGGCTGCAGATACCTAAATGAATCCCCCAAGACCATGAACAAGATCTAGCTGATGGCTCATGAGCAGTAATACATGTTTATTGTATCAGCCACCGAGTTATGGGGTGGCTTATTTCACAGCAATAGCTAACTGATACAACCAGAAAAATGGGTGAATGTACATTTTATGAATGTAAATTCTCCAAGGCCTTAGAATATCCCTGGGTAGAGGTGAGAACAGGAAAGTGGAAAATATTAAATTAACTAAGTTTAAATTCTGAGTTAACCACATTTAAATCTGGAAGTAATTAAGTTACTTTTGATTGGGAAAATTGGTAGAAATGGGGGTTTGTGAACTGAGGTTCTGTACAAAAGAAAGAAAGTCACACACACACATGTGAGATGCGACCGTAAATTATAAACCAGTTACACTTCCGCTAAAATAATTTCAGTTATACTAATGAGGCAGCTGCTCCAGAGAAATCAATGTTGTCATTACTCAGCCATGCCCTTCAGGGACCAGAGCACCTGATATACCTCAAAGTTTCTGAATCAAAATGTAATTATTTCAAGAAATCTGTTACTGTTGTTTCCATAGCACATTATTTAATTTTAAAACTTGAGAGTACTCTTTCTGTATATAGTGGATAGCTTCTGCGAGGAAAATGTGAAATTAACAGGACTACAGCAAAGGTCATGCAGCCTCCAACCCCATCAACAAGGCTCCAGACATCCTCATCCTCAGCCACTGTGTGATCTAGAGTAGGAGTTGAAAAAAAGCCCTCTATATGTTTACTATTGCTTATACAAACAGTATCTAAGTACCTACTGTCCTTGACCAAGAACTTTGATAAAAGGGTAAGAACTGGGAATGAAGGGGGGAAACTGGGTTTCAGATAGTATTACCCAATTCTAGATGTTAGAAGTCAATGAATTAACAAGACTAGGACCCAAATCAGGATTGATAATTCAAAACAAAACAAATGGAAGGAATAACAGTAGAGAAAATTGTGATGACTTTTCTAAATAATACTGCTTCTCTTTTCTTTGTTTTTTGAGAACATTCAAGGCCACCATATTTCACAACTCCACAAGTCAATGCTCACATCCTCGTCTATGCAAATGGCAGCCACTACAGGTGTGCAGTGTACAGCCCAGACTGTGTGCGGCTGCCACGAATACAGGATTGACCTTGCTGGTGTGTCACGCCAGGAGAATATCTGGGCTGATTAAGGATTTAGAAATGAATCATTTGTAGCTTCTATGTGCTGGCACTTTGCTCATGTTATACCACTTGATTGCATAATTATTAGTAATTAAAACTATTATTTATTAATAATTGTGTTATAATATATTATAATATCTCTAGTAATACACAGCTCCAAAGTTGCAGTAGGGGAAAAATGCTTATATTCTTGCTGCTCAAAGTGTAGCCTACCTCAGACCGGCAACAGCGGCATCACCCAGAAACTTATTAGAAATACAGAATTTCAAGACCAACTCCAGGCCTGCTCTCCACCCAGAACTACTGATTCAGAGTCTGCATTTTTAACAAGGTCCTGATTTGTACGTACATTAGAGCTTGAGAAACACTAATCTACATAACATCAAGCAGTATCATCTATCATACTATTCCTTAACTTCCAAGACTGTGCCCTTAGGTAGGTGGTGAAGAAGTCTGCATTTCCCCCTTGGGTTATGAAAATTGTTTATATCTCTAAACTACTTGGAGAATCATATTAAGTGATGGATGCTACCCACAGGAAAAAGGAAATAAAAACAAAATCTGCCTACAAATTCAAGGTGTCTCAAAAGCATCCATCCATATCTCATAAAGAGGTCGGATAGATGTCCCTGGCCTTTGAATCTGGATGGGGTCACGACTGTCACAAAAGTGGTGACGTATAACTTGCAAGGCTAGGTCACAAAAGGCAGTGCAGCGCCTGCCTGGACCCCCTGGCTTGCTTTGGAAACGCACTGCCATGCTGTGAGAAAGCCAGGCAGCCACATGGAGGTGTTCCGGCCAATAGCCAGCCTCAACAACTGAACAAGAAAAATGACCCTTTGTATGATTTCAGGCTCCCAAACTTTAAGTCATCCCCAGACTTTTGGCTGCCCCAGCCCTTATCACATGGAGCTGAGATGAGCTGTCAGCACTGAGCCCTGCCCAAACTGCAGATGTGTGAGGCAAATAAATGCTTATTGTTGGTTTAAGCCACGAAGTTTGGGGTGGTTTGTTATGCAGCAATAGATAATCAGAATAGATCTGGTCCATGAGCCCCAAGTAAGGACACCTGCCTAAAAGTGCCCTCTCAGTGTTGCCACGGAGAGTGCAACAGGCTCTTCTAGCAAGCTACAAATTTGGAACACAAGGACCTTGACCAAAGCAGGCTTCATTTGCTTTCTTTTCCCACTGGGCCATGAGAAACTCATGAAAATGAACTGCCAACAGCAGCCCTTGGTATCTCGCCATCCCTCGGGTTAAAAACTCACTATCTTAAGAACCCTGGATGGTAAAATACGTCTTTGTAGAGTCCTACACAGCATGGTGGCTTCTAAGATTAAAATATTGCTTATAGCTACATTTATATCTTCTGCAATTAGAAGGTGGGTCTAGAGTCCAGTTGACCTTTCTCTCTTTATTTGCCTGGATTCTCTGAGACTCTCTTCCTCACTGATCACAGGCCCCATAAGGTCGCTCAAGTCAACAAAGAAACTCTAATAATGATCAAATCTTTTGCCAAGAAAGCACATGTGAGTTCTGAATAAGAAAGTCTGGTCACGATTGTTCACTGGCATGTTTAGGGGACTGGTCTTAATCAGTCACTGTTCTAATTCTCCACTGTCCATTATGGTAGCCACATGGGGTGATTTATCTTTAAATTAAACTGAAATAAAATAAAATTATAAATTCAATTCCTCGGTTGCATGAGGCTCATTTCAAGTTCTTGACAGCCACCTGTGGCTAGAGGCCGCCATATTACACAGCATAGATATAGGACATTTCTTTTTTTTTTTTTTTTGTATTTTTTTTAACATCTTTATTGGAGTATAATTGCTTTACAATGGTGTGTTAGTTTCTGCTTTATAACAAAGTGAATCAGCTATACGTATACATATGTCCCCATATCTCTTCCCTCTTGCAGGACATTTCTGTCTTCACAGAAGTTTCTATTGAACAGCACTGCTCTGAATATCTAATATTAAGCATAAAAATTCTCTTCTTTTACTTAGGTATACTTTCCATCTACTCTTTGGTGATCAAGGACCCTGGCTTGTTTGACAATTTTTAATTTAAAAATAAACTTTCAAGATTAGAGTAGGTTGAAGATTGCATTGGATGCAGTCCATGTCTTGGAATTTTCTCGTTTGAAACAATAAAAAATTTTGTCTTCCAAAACTAACAAAATGTACCATCTCTGCCTTGTTCTATAAAACCAATTTCCATGATATATATTGATTCCAAAAAGTGGGTATGATCAGCCAGACATTGGCTAATAAAAGTTTTCAGGGATGTTCCTGATGGCAATTCATTGATGTTTAAGGAAGAAGAAATTTCAACATAGGATTAAGCGCCTCTAAGTAAATTGACTTGACTTAACGACAATTTCATTTACAGAAAATCAGGTTGTAAAATAATTCTTCTAGAAACAAAGGGAAAGCCTCTTTCTCAGAAATCATCTTTCTTCAAAGCCAAAGAGGGACTTGGGAAAAACTGTCTCTTCCCTTTCCCAAAAAACATAGTTCTTAGTTCATTTTTATTCAAGAGAGCATGGATGTCAAAATGGACAATTCAAGCAAGTTATAGTCTCCTCATCAAATAAATGTGCAAGTCTTAAAAGCTAATCGAGGTGCGCCAATTATGTCTTTTTCCTGTATTTTAAGGATAATCCAAGAATTTTTTTATTGGTTAAATCTATGTAAAAGAGATTATGCCATAATTGGCCTTTAATATCAGGGATGCACATTATCTCTTTAATTCTTAAAAACATAAGATCAGAAAGTAAGCGTGAACAAATTGTTGACTCATTGTTTTTATGCTACAGGGGGTGGAGAAGGGAGTTATATTTATAAAGGAATCTCTGAGAATTCTGTTTCCAGATCATAGTGTTTCTTAGCCTAGTTGAAAGGAAGTGGTTTGGTAATATATGTGGAAACAATACAAATATCATAGAATTACCTTTTTTTTTTTTTGGTGGGACTCAAAGGATTTTTCTTTTTTTGCAATATCACTGCAATAGTCATTTCACTCATAAATTAAAAGCTTAGTGCTCTAAATCTAAAAACTATAATGGTACACAGATCACAAGGCCCTGGAAAGCTACTTAAAACTATTTTTGAAAGTTTTAGAGTATGGTATGTACATAAAGAGAGGTTTTTTTTAAGTGTTCTAAAGTTGATTGAATAATAATATAAAAACTAAAAGTCAAAAATATCACTATGACATAAAGCAGCATTATATAGTATTTACACTATGAATATGTCTGTATTCTGGTTAAGTATTCAGTTCAGAAGAGTCTGTGTAATTAATCATGTCTGTGCTTATATATTCAACACTAAAATAGAAAAATACCCTATTGAAGAATACCAATAGAGGACCTTCAAATTTTAATATGTGAAGAATTGACGAGGACTTACAGCAAACTAATGAAAATGATTAAAGATTTAAAAATAGGATTGAGGAATAAAGGTTAAATGATTTGACATAATTTAAACCCAAAGAAAAGAAAAACAGGAGGTGTTTTAATAATGATCTCCAAAACATGAAGGCTTATTACAAAAGAAGTGAGTCTCCATCTCTGGTATCGACAGAATAAAAGGAAATATTGAAAGATAAGTAGACCACCTATTTTCTGGTAGAAGGCTGTGAGACATTCTGTCACAAGCTTAGAAAACACTGCTTTCAGATTGTATAATGGAAATTTTTTTAGTTACATAAAACTAAAAGTCACTATCAAAGATGAGGCAAGCTCCCCAACGGGAGCCCTTTCAGCCCCGCCTTACCTTGTAGATTCATTTTTTGCCACTAAGAGAGGAGATAACAGTCATACCCTTCACTCTCCAATCCTAATATCATGCAAACAAAACATCTTAGCAAGCTACCCCTATCCTTACCACAACTACCAATCCATTTTTCACCTGGTAAAATTTATTAAAGAACAGAAGAAAGAAGGGGACAAACAAGTCATTAGGGAAAGGACTAAAATATTTGTCTATACTACATAAAAGTTGAACATAGGCTGAGTGATGAAAAACTGGAATGTTACTGAAGTTAGATCAAACCGAATTTACATTCCATCTAAATGAATAACCTGTACTCAAGGTTACCTGCCTTCATTCAATCAACAAATATTTATTGATCACCTACAATCGTACTGCGCATCATTCAGCCCCCGTGGAAATACCAGCGAGCAAGATATAATAACGCCTGTCCTCACGGAGCTTATATTCCATTGAAGAAAACTTGTGTAGAGTCTTATATATCACTGCAGGAAATTTGGATTTTATTCTGAGAATGTTTTTCACAGAAGAGTGACATGATTTAACAAATATTTTTAGAAGATTACTCTAGGTTCTATGTGAAGAATCAACTGCAGAAGGGCATGAGCGAAAGTGGCCAGGTTAGATAAGAGACTAACGCAATAATCCAGGCAAGAGGTGATGGTCTGGACAAGGGTGGTGGCAGTGGATGTGGTGAGAAGTGATCTGATTCTAGAAATAATTATGAATGTACAGTCAATAGGATTTATCGATAAACTGGATTTGAGGTCTGAGAGAAAAGTCAAATACAGCCCCAAGGTTTTGTAGCGGAAAGACGGAACTGCCATTAACCGAGGTGGGGAAGACTGGGGGTTGTGGAGGGCGGAGGTAGGGGGAGATAAGGCGCTCAGTTTTGAACAAATGTTTGTGATGTCTGTAAGAACACAAGGTGGAGATGTCAAGCAAGCAATTAGATGAACTTCATGTCTCTGAACTTTGTTCTGCTTATCTCTAACATTGGGTAATAATTATGTGAGAATCAGAGCTAGCACACATAACGAACTTGGCACATAGCGGGTAATAGATAGAGTGAATGGTAACCACCATTACTATCAACAAATCTACATGAATGTTGGTAGGGGAGACTAAGAAAGATCAAGAAGGCAAGGGGCAGTTAACTATGGTCATAATCATGCTACAAACCAAACAACCATCAAATCTCAATGGCATAGCACAAGAAACATTTATTTAGCTGACTGTCGGCTGATCTAGGTTGGGCTCACCCCTGTGTCTGCTGCCAGCTGGAAATTCAATTGATTTAGGCTGGCGTCAGCGGGGAATGGCTATGCTCTGTGTGGCTCTCATCCTCCTCCTGGGACTAGTATATTTGTCCCATAATGAGAAGAGATGCTAATGAGAGAAATACTGAATAGTTAAAAAAAAGTAACTTCATTGTAATTTACCATTTGTTTTCTTACCAACTAAAACTAATTCCAGTGTGAAACGGTCTTAGCTGTCCACCTCTAAACCCTGCTCATCAGCTCAGAACTCCCCACACTCTGTTGCCCCCTAGTGACAAGGATTCACCCTGGAGGCACACGCTCAGGGGCCATCTTGCTCAAAAACTGAGTTAAATTGCACCTGATATAATAGGAAGGTCCTCACAGATCTACAGGCTCTCAGCAATCTGACCACAGCAGTGACAGATATCTTCCACTTTAAATACAGGGAAACGATGTGTCACTTGCTGCTATAACAACACACATGGCCAATCATTTCTGAATGACCAAAATATTTCTAGTCTGTTCATAATCATGACTCAGATTCAGGGCCCATCTCAAAAGTGATCAGTTAACTTTTAGTTATTACTCACAGTCATTCTTACCCTTAGCTTGATCTCTTAAAACTCTGGGCTGATGATACATATTAGAAAGCAGGGGGAGGATATTAAGAACCGGGCTATGTTTCTTCAATTAAATTATTTTTATGAGCCGATGTTTTCACTGATGGAATAATGTACCAATGAGTACAAGTTAATACTAGGGTATGAAATGTAAATGCAGTTATCTGAGATACAAAAGATTCTGTTATCTATGTTTAGTCCCGCTCGTATTATGTATACAGACATACAGCATATAGATTTAAATATAGTTTATGAGGATGGAATTATGGTTTAATTATTAATTAAGCAATATGTGGCAAGGCAACAGTTCTGACATTTATGAGAAAATTAAATTTCCAACACAGAAACCATAAGACACAGTCGGGCGCATCCAATCCCCAAGGATGTGATTATCTAATGATAAACCATGTTTCCTGCAGCTGCGTGATTGCCGTGACCAAAAAAAAAAACGTTTATTATAAGAATGTGTTCTTTCTGTATGAAGAATAGATGAAGTTCATTGCACAGAATATCAAACAGATGTTTTGACCAAATTGTGTATCTTCAATGGATGAATTCTTGCTATTTAAACTGGACAACTTCTGAAAGCAGATATAGTCTATATGAGGAAAATGTAAATACTTCTCCAGCAAATCGTGCATCACTGTAAAATAACAAACAGCTAGTAAAGGTACAGATGCAGGCAGTTTTGAGCTTTCCAGCTTCATTTTGTATGTACATATACACAAAAGCTCGTGAGGATAATACTGACTCAGGATGATTTGGAACATTTTTCCATTCATGGCACTAGTTCTGCTATGGTTCCACCATCTGTGGATGGACTTGAGAGGACTGGCAAGGATAAGGCACACGATCTGTTTTTGTTTTTGTTTTTTTTAACTCAGTTTAGAAAAAAAATCTAACTTTTTTAAAATATAAAAACATGACATCTTGATCTTATTAGGCCTACTCTATGTTAGACAAACTATAAGGCACATATATACACACATCATTTAATCCTAATCATAACCTCAAAGTGGCATTGTTACAATGACTACTAACTAAAGTTTAGATACGTAAACGTCTTACCCATGACCACACAACTAGAGAATACAAACACTTGGATCTGAAACTAAGGTCTGTCAGACTTCAAAAGCCATGATTCTCTTCACTATGTCATGGTGCTGGATATTTTCCAGTTACCCTGGTTCAGATCTACTTTCCACCCTTCTACATCCTAATTTTGGTCCTTGGAGCCTGGTCTGTGGGGACTACGTCAACATGCTCCATTTCCTTACAGCTTTTGTTTGGGTTCAGCCAAAGGGAGTCCGTGCAGGAGATCTGACACCTACTATCTAGAAGCTGCCTCTCTCTCTCATTCTTCCATTCATTCATTCATTCTCTCATTCATCCTCCCTCCCTCCCTCCTTCCTTCCTTCTCTCTCTCTTTCTCTCTCCCTGCCCACCCTCACCAGCCCCTAGGTTCCAGTAACGGCTCCCACCCCTTGCTCATTCAGGCCATGGTGCCATCAACCTCCCTGATATACCTAGCCCCAATTCACTGCACCTTCTCTCCTGGTTCCTACCCCCATGTATAGAGTTCCCTTACTACGCTATCTTCAAATTATTTAATCTGAGTGTTCCATCTGTTTCCTGCTGACACTCTGATATAGCCATGCTTTTTTCAATTTATTAATATTCTATAAACATTAGTTTGATTCTATTCTTTCAACAAAGTTAAATACAATTACTATTTTCCAGACACTGCTAGGTTCTAGGGACACTAAGATCTAAAATACACACCTGCTTTCAAGAAGCTCACGATCTAGGACAACAATACATTTTGATAAATAGTATTACAGAGGAATTTACAAAGAAGGGGTACTGAATCTACACATAAGGGTTAGAGGAAGCTTCCCAAGCAGACAATGTCTGAGCAAGACCTTAAAAGGATGACTGGGAGTTGCTGGGAGGACATTTCCATAAGAGGGCCCAGGGTGCCAAAGGCACGAAGGCTTGAGAAAGCAAAGGATGGGAATAGAGGGAGAGCTCTCAAGCATGGCAGGCCCTCCAACATGCCTGGAGCCTAGAGGCCTAGAGTGCAGATAGAGTTTGGGCAAGAGGTAGTCTTGGAAAGATGGACTAGTGGATTTTAAGGCTGAAGGGCCTTCTAGAGTCTGTCCTTAGCAGTTTTAGTTTAATCTTGAAATACTACGAGTAGAATAGATACATTCACAACCTTTCACTAGGAAAGTAGTTCTGAAAACAAAAAGGAAAGTGGATTAGAAGGAGCAAGTTATGAAGACCCGTTGAGAGGAAACTGTAGAAGTTGGAGGCTATAGTTACTTTGGCTTGAAATGGTAATGGAAGGTTGAAAGGACGAGTAGATAGAAAATTTTCTGTTGCTG
This sequence comes from Balaenoptera physalus, assembly GCF_965194825.1. Lineage (NCBI taxonomy): Eukaryota > Metazoa > Chordata > Mammalia > Artiodactyla > Balaenopteridae > Balaenoptera > Balaenoptera physalus. The sequence continues at coordinate 22,896,498 of NC_138903.1, read as the reverse complement.
GATTGTCCTATATATAAAAACTATATATCATGTGTTTGGAGGAGGAATCAAAGATGCCTCCCAGGTTTCTGGTTGGGCCTCCAGGTGGAAATCACCTAAATATCAGAGTTTCTCAACCACAGCACTCTTGACTTTCTGGGACAGGTCACTGTTTGGTGGAGGAGGGGTGCTGTCCTGTGCATTATGGGAAGTTTACAAAAGCAGCACCCCTGGCCTCTCCCCACTAGATGCCAGTAGCACACCCCACCCCCCCACACTCCCTCCACCCATGAGTTGTGACAACCAAAAATATCTCCAGACATTGTCAAATGTCCCCTGGCAGGCAAAATCACTCCTGATTAATCACTCCTGTGATGAATGAGAGATTGGGATTGACATATATACACTAATATGTATAGAATGGATAACTAATAAGAACCTGCTATATAAAATAATAAAATAAAATTCAAAAATTCAAAAAAAAAAAAAAAGAACCACTGTCTAATATGGAAGCATAAGGCTAACTGACTTGTGTAACCAAACAATGAGCACCTGCTTTGGACAAAGGGAGTTGGAAGAGTTTATGATAAAGGAGCTGTTTGTACAAATGAGGGGGACCCAAGGGGATCTTGGCTGTAGATTTCCACTTGGGAGACATTAGCACATAGTCATTGAACAAGAAATTCAGATCCCCTTGGAAGGGCATGGCTAGTCCTTTGACATATCTCACTTATGAAATTTATGAAGGCCATCGGAAGTTTTATGAGAATAAAGCAATCATATACACTAGAAATGCAGACTTTTTTTTTTTTTTTTTTTTTACTTCTCAGGATCTGTAACCTTTGATAAACAAATTTAAGTATACACACTTAATCACCTTTTAGTTTATCTGTGGAGAAAGTAGCTTCTCAAACAAACCCCTGTGTGCTCCTGTGTGTGGAACAGTCTCTACCTCCACTGCCTTATTGTCACCAAAATATCTCTGTTTGGAACAGATCAAGGATGAACATCACTAAAGTCATTTGAGTAGAAAGCATTAGAGCAGGAACTAGAGCTTAACGGTATGTGATTTTTTGCGGGGGGGGGGGGGGTCAGGTGCTTTAAAAAAAAAAAAAAACAAACCACACCACGTATGTTTCTGTATTTTATAAAGAATCCAATAGCAGATTTCCCTGGTTGTCCAGGGGTTAAGAATCTATCTGCCTTCCAATGCAGGGAACATGGGTTCAATCCCTGGTTGGGGAACTAAGATCCCACATGCTGCGGGGCAACTAAGCCCGCGCTCTCTGGAGCCTGTGCACCACAGCTAGGGAGAAGCCCACGTGTTGCAACGAAGAGCCCCCATGCCGCAACAAAAGATCCTGCATAACGCAACGACCGCGTGCCACAACTAAGACCTGACGCAGCCAAATAAACTTTAAAAGAAAGGAATTCAATAGCACCTTCAATGTGCATTACCATCATGATAATAATAGCCATTGGCATTCAAAACTTACTAGGTGCCAAAAACCCTGAGAATTTTATAGACACTGTCTCCTTTAATCTTCCCCCAAACCCTGGGAGTTAGATGCTATTATTATCCTCTTTCACCAATGAGGAAGGAAAGGCTTACAGAGTTAATGAACTTGCCCCAGGAGACAGAGCTGGTAGACACCGCAGACAATGGGACGCTGGTCGGTGCCATCACAACTCTCTGTCTTCAACGGCACGCTACACATTCTCAGTCTCATATACAGACAGACACGTGGCAAATAAAAATGTAAGGTGTGGGAGGCTTCCCTGGTGGCGCAGTGGTTGAGAATCTGCCTGCCAATGCAGGGGACACGGGTTCAAGCCCTAGTCTGGGAAGATCCCACATGCCGCAGAGCAGCTGGGCCCGTGAGGCACAATTACTGAGCCTGCGCATCTGGAGCCTGTGCTCCGCAACAAAAGAGGCCGCGATAGTGAGAGGCCCGCGCACCGCGATGAAGAGTGGCCCCTGCTTGCCGCAACCAGAGAAAGCCCTCACACAGAAACGAAGACCCAACACAGCCAAAAATAAATAAATTAATGAATTTTTTTTAAAAAGTTTAAAAAAAAATGTAAGGTGTGAAGCATTTGACTTAGTAAAACAAAATGACTGAACGAAAATTGTCAAGCTTATCAGGTATCTTATGCATGAGTGTATTCAGTACTCAAAATACAAACTGTGCGTCAAAAGGATGCTTGGCTTATTCCTCTGCTTTAGCTCTTATTTTATTCTGACTTGTATTTCATTTAGTTCTTTACCCGGTTGTCTTTCTCATTGGATTTTTTTTTTAATTTATTTATTTTATGATTTATTTATTTTTCGCAGTGTTGGGTCTTCGTTGCTGCGCGCGTGCCTTCTCTAGTTGTGGCGAGCAGGGGCTACTCTTCATTGCGGTGCACACGCTTCTCGTTGCGGTTGTTTCTCTTGTTGCAGAGCACGGGCTCTAGGTTCACGGGCTTCAGTAGTTGTAGTGCATGGGCTCACTAGTTGTGGCTTGTGGGCTCTAGAGCGCAGGCTCAGTAGTTGTGGCACACAGGCTTAGTTGCTCCGTGGCATGTGGGATCTTCCTGGACCAGGGCTCGAACCCGTGTCCCCTGCATTGGCAGGCAGATTCTTAACCACTGCGCCACCAGAGAAGTCCCTGGATTTTTTTTTTTTAATTAAAGAAAAAACTTTATTTTTTAGAACAGTTTTAGATTTACAGAAAAATCACAAAGATAGTACAGAGAGTTCCAATATACCCTACACCCAGTTTCCACTAGGAGCAACACCATATATTTTTACGGTACATTTGTTAAAATGAATAAACAAGTATTAGTACACAATAATTAACTAGAGTTCATAGTTTATTCAGTCGTTTTTAACTAATGCCTTTTTCTGTTCCAGGATCCTATCCAGGATGCCACACTACACTTAGTCATCATGTTTCCTTAGCCTTCTCTTAGCTGTGACATTTTCTCAGACTTCCCTTATTTTTGACGATCCTGACAGTTTTGAGGAGTATTGGTAGAGCATTTTGAGGAATACTGGTTAGTTTTAAGGGTATTTTTCAAATGGGATTTGTCTAATGTAATTCTCATGATTAGCCTGGAGTTATGGATTTTGAAGAGGACGGCCACAGAGGTAAAGCTCCACTTCATCACATCTTACAAAGGATACATGCTGTCAAAATCACATCACTGTTAATGTTAACCTTGACCACATGGCTGAGGTAGTGTTCGTCATGTTTCTCCACTCTAAAGTTACTCTTTTTTCTTCCCCCCTATTCCACACTACACTCTTTGGAGGAAATTACTCAGCCTAGCCCACATTTAGGGGGGCAAAAAGTAAGGCCCTGACTCCTTGAGTGCAGAGTATCTACATCAATTATTTGGAATTTTCCTGCATATTTGTCAGCTCTCATTCACATATATTTATTTGATAATTAACTTAATATCAATATGGACTCATGGGTATTTAATGCTTTTAGTTATAATCCAATACTACGTTACTTTTTGTTGTTCAAATTGTTCTAGTTTTGGCCATTGGGAGCTCTTTCACTTGGCTCCTGCGTCCAACCTTCACTGTAGCTTTTTTGACAACATCACATTTCTTATTGGATTTTAAACTCCTTGAGAGCACAGCCGGTGTCTCTGTAACTCTTATAACACAAAGTCATACTGATTGACACACAGTAAGTGCCCCTCAAATCGTTTGATTTTTAAATTATAAATCAAGGAATGGATTTGATTCTAAATATCTGAGGGTGAGCTCATTTCTGCAGATTGTGGCAATACTGCATTGTATTCAACTGTGCTTCTGCTGTTTCTCTTAAACAGCAAATGTTCTACTCTCAGAGGCAAAGACAGTCCCCTAAAATTTAATTATTCGACCTGTTAAAATATTCCCTATAGAAAGGAAAGTTATTCTTTTTCTTTTCTGTTTTTGGCTTTGCTTTGTTTTGTTTCTTGAGCCTAGCTGTTTGTTGGGTAAATTCATTTGGAAAGAAAATGGTTGGGCAGATGTTTTACTTTTTTTCCCAGTTTACACGTGCAGATAACAGAATAGCAAGTGGTGGGGTATGCAGAATTTGGGGCCAACAAAAGTGGATGGGTTCATATATCACATTTGTATATTTATAACTTAAGAGCTGTGTGATCTTGGGCAAGTTATTGAGCCATGCTAAGTCTCAGGGTATTTTTTTCCTCACATCTAAGCTGGAGATATTGCATACTCCTCAGGATGCTGTGAGCATCAAATGAAATCATGTATCCAAAGCATTCCCCACAGCCCAGCATTCTCTCACATAAGGTCCCCAGTTTCGGGGACACAGTGATGAACCAGGTGAAAGACAGCTTCTGCCTTCACAGAGCTGACATTATAGTAGAGGAGTGGAGGACATCTACTTAAGACACTTCTTGAAAGAAAATAATGACTGCGTGGAAGGTAGAAAAGGAAACAAAGAAGCTCCTGAGATATGGAGTAATCAGGGGAAGTGTGTGTTTTACCCTAAGGAAAATCAGAAGCTATGGAAGCTTTTAAAGCAGAGGCTCATTCAAATCTGATTTACATGATTAAAAGTTCTCTGTGGCTATTGCATGGGTCACGGATTGGTGGAAAGTAAGGATAGAGGCAGGGAAGGAAATACAAAAATACTGTAATAGTCCAGATGACATGTGATAATTGCTTTGCAAAGGCTGGTGGCAGGGACTTCCCTGGTGGCACAGTGGTTAAGAATCCGCCTGCCAATGCAGGGACACGGGTTGGAGCCCTGGTCCGGGAAGATTCCACATGCCACGGAGCAATTAAGTCCGTGTGCCACAACTACTGAGCCTGCGTTCTGGAGCCCGCGAGCCACAACTACTGAGTCCACACGCCACAACTACAGAAGCCCGCGCGCCTAGAGCCTGTGCTCCACAACAAGAGAAGCCACCACAATGAGAAGCCCACACACCGCAACGAAGAGTAGCCCCCACTCACCGCAACTAGAGAAAGCCTGCGCACAGCAACAAAGACCCAATGCAGCCAAAAATAAATAAATAAATAAATAAATTTATTAAAAAAGGAAAAAAAAAAGGCTGGTGGCAGAAGGGACAGAGATGAATGGATGAGACAAATACTTATTTTGGACATGGAGCCCATAGGACAGAAAGAGAGAAATAAAAGAAGACTCCCAGATTTCCAGCCAGAGCAATCAGGTAGGTGGAGGTGACCTGTACTGTGAAGAGTTTAACAAGTAGATGGACACATGCTAACAAGCTGGACATGCTAACCCTGAGCTGCCAGCCATATATCTCAGTGGAAAAGTCATAGAAACAGTTAAAACTGGAAAATTCGAGGACAGGTCTGTGCTGCAGATATGTACTTGGAAGTAATAAACAGAGAAATGGTTATAACAGGAGGCCTAGTGCCCTCTCGTCGTATTTCCATATTTTCACTTCTGCTCCATTCCCCCGGAGAAAACAACACTGGGAAAATAACTTGGACTCATCCCCAATTTCCCTCCCTCACTTCTTTCCAAAGGAGGTAAGATGAGTTTTTTGCTTAACGAAATTAGAATACAAAAATGGGCACGCATAGCTTGAACCGTTGCGAGGCTCCCCTTATGGGGACAGGATTCTGTGAAGAGCTACGCCACTCAGTCAGGCCCAAGTTGACTACAGGAAAGCAGTCTCGTGGCTCTCCTCCCGCTGCATTTGTCAGCAGGGCTCGACGTGGGCTGGCTAGGTGTTTTACTGGCCTGCAAATTTATTCTCTGCCACACACCTCAGTATTCAAATAGCAGGAGCCTGATTTTAGCACATAACAAACCATGTTATTCATGATTATTTATTCCCCTAAAGCAGCCACGTTTATCACAAGACCATGAAAAGAGAATAAATCAGAGCACTGAGAAAGACAAGAAGCAGATCTCAGAAAATAGGTAGAAGTCAGAAAAAGAGGAGAAATAGATGAAAGAGAATAAGAACCCAGGGGCTTGAAAGGAAATTATTCAAGCAGCTGAGACATCAAGGAAGATGAGGATTCAAAGGTGTCCATTAGGCAAACAGGGAATATGAGGGAAATTCCTTCATATTATAAAGGATGTCTTTTTTGGATGCACCAAAGAGATCATATTAAAAAAGGAATCCCTTTACTGTTAAGAAGAAATCAAGGATCTAAGTGGAACAACTAATACTATAAAACTTCTAGAAGAAAACACAGGAGAAAAATGCACCACCATATTTTCTTTGGCTTGAGAAAGTCCTTATGCATGAGCTACAGCACTTTTATTCATCAATGAGAGAGAATGATTAAACTACTAACATACTTGGAAAAGATCATGGCTGATGACATTCACACAAAGACATAATAAATTAATAATGTGTCATCTCTGCAGTAAGTTATAACAAATATTTCTGGGAGGAGAGAAGGCAGGCAGAGAGGTGGGCTGGCTGAGCCAACCAAGAAAGCCTGAAGTTTATGATAGGACTATATAGTTTCTATAAACAAGAAATATACAAGCACTGACTTTTATGACTTTCTAAGGCACTAGAGCATTGAGTTCCACTTAGTTTGTTCTTCCTGGAGGATCCCCAATTGGCAAGGATGAGCCTTCTCGGGATGGAATTGATGAGATGGCTGAGCTGAAAGCATTTATAGTACAAGCCTCAAAAGCTAGAGGACGACTGGCAATCAAATGCAGTCACCTGGTAGCTATGAAGAAACTTTGAGTATGAAACTATTTAAGTGAAGAGGAATAATGTGTGCTATTAACCCTCCCCCCTAGTGTCAAGTAGACACACATGGGGCCTTAACCAAGTTAATAACAGTTTTCTCTTCTTCAGAAACAATAATGCGGCCACAAGATTTTATGCCTGAAAGACTACTTTGCACTGTAGATAGAAGGACATTATTTGATGCCCAGACTTCTTTACGGGCAGAGATGGCTCTTCAAGTATTGTGAATCCCCTAAGAATTTTGGTACCCATGGGAGTGAGGAATTGCTACATGGTTGTTGCAAATTCTTTGTTGGGAAATCTGATCATCAGTGAAGAGGGTTCAGGACTCAAACTGAACACACATAATCAGAGCTCCAATAAATGTAAGCATTAATCTCACCATGCATGAATAAAGTCTTTATTAGTGCTAGCCAATGGAATTCTCCACAATCATAGAATGTTTTTTTATCTGTGCTGCCCAATATGGTAGCCAGTAGCCACGTGTGGTCTGAAGATATGAAATGTGCTAGTGCAACTGATAAAATTAAGTAAATGTCAAAATTCAGTTTAATTTATTAAAGTTTAAATTTAACTAACCACATGTATTAGTGGCTACTATATTAGACTGCTCAATTTTGGATTATTCAATTCAGTGATCTTGGTTTCTCTGAATGCTAAGGACATGATAATTTCTTTTCTTTTACCAGTCAACTGACTTTAAGGAGAATGAATCTCAATTTCCTGTTAAGACAGAGAAAAACCTGGGCTTAAGCTTCAGTTTACAGGTGGGGCCGATAGAACTCAGAGCCCCGCGGCATGAAACTACAATTTCTTCTTCTCTGTAGCCCTGATCTGTAATAAATCATCTAATTTCTCTTTGCAAATGTCTGTCTCTGGTTCCCTCTCCTCTGTTGGAGCTTTCTGAGACCTGGTACCAATAGCGATCCCTTAGGTGGCCCTAAGCTGTCATGGAGATAATAATGACAGACATTAAACTAATGTATTTTCATCTCAGGTAATCCAGGTGCTGAAGTTCTGAGTTCAAGGGCTAATACAGAGTTCCACACAAACCCAAAACCCACCTGTTATAGGCTGAACTGTGTCGTCCGCCCCCCGCCCCATGATTCATATGTTGAAGCCTTAACCCCCAGTACCTCTGAATGGGAATGTATTGATATTTGGGAACAGGGCATTTAAAAATGTAATTAAGGTAAAATGAGACCATTAGGGTGGGCCCTAATCCAATCTGACAGGTTCTTATAAGAAAAGGAAATTGGGACACACAGAGACACCAGAACACAGAGGAAAGATCATGTGAGGACACAGAGAGGGCAGCCAGCTGCAGACCCAGGAGAAAAAAATCAACCCTGCCAACGCCTTGATCTTGGACTTCCAGCCTCAAAATCATGACAAAATATATTTCTGTTATTTAGGCCACTCATTCTGTAGTATTTTGTTATGGCAGACTCAGCAAACTAATAAACCGCCTCTCAGGCCTTAACGTATTGTGAAGCAGAAGAAAAAGGTGGGCAACAAGGAAGTCTCTCATGTACACCCACCTCAGCCTCTCCTCCAACTCAAGCTAAATTCAAGGGAATGAAGAGAAAGACGGGCTTTAGAAACTTCAGGAGTAGAGGTTGTCTAGATAGAGGATGGGGTATGTGGGAGGCTGTAAACCATTAGGAGAACCTCAGTTACGGCCTGCACTCCACTCTCTCGATGGTGCAGAGAGGATGGCATGAAGTGGAAAGAAACATCTAGGGACTGAGCCAGCTGCACTGGCTTTCCATAACGTCTCTGCATAAACCATGGGTCTCAGAAAAGAGAATCCACAGTACACTCCTACCCTAAAGCAGCAAGCCTCACAACCAACATCCTAAACCCGTGGGGGTCATCTCTATCCAACACGGAAAACGTCACTACTGGGGGTCCTTGCAGAGTGTGTCCTGTCCTTGATGCTGTAGGATGACTCAGGATTAAGGATGACAAAGATAGAAAACACACTAGTTCATTATCTCCAAACCAGTATCCTATCTCAAGCTACTAATGGAAAGTATGTATCGGGAGAATTCCAGGGAATTTTTAATAGGGAAACAATATAGGCTACTTAATTAAAACTTTAGGCTTCCGTTGTTTAAATTATACTGAATGGGCAGAGCTGAGACTGTTTAAAATGTTGACGGCATTAACCAATTCGTTAAAGGGAGAAACCTTCTGTGATTGGAACCTGGGCAGGAAACTTCTTCGGAGACAAGACACAAGCCCTGGTAGATGGATAAAACCAGATACAAAATAGGAACAGCACTGCCATTGGAACCAGGTGAAGTCACCCTGTACATCATGGGAAGACCCCTAATCCCAGACAAAAAGGTGACTGAGAGCTGTCACCTGACTGCTAATGAGAGGCAAAGAACCATTTAAGCGACCCTTTCTGACCGCACAGGTGGGGCCCCTGCAGCCGATTCTTCTGGTCTCAGAGCCTTTAGAATACAAGTAGCTTCACGATTTTCACACACTCCGTTTCTCCCAACACCTTAAACACACACCCTTTCTTCCCTTCTGGGCCTGATTCCTTTCCCCTACTCGGCACAACAAATATTCTGACCTGGCTGTTTTCACAGAGCTGGGTTTTGCTTGTGCATTTTTGTTTGTTTTTAATTTTAAGTTCATCGTTTTAATCATGTCAAGGACGCAACAGGCACCTCTCCCTCCACGCATTCCCGCTGCTGACTGCCGCCCTGCTCTGGAGCCTCATCTAGGCCCTGAGAACCTGTTGGACTGCACCCCGCAGGCCTACAAGGCCTGCCCCTGCCCAGCCTCAAGACCGAAGAAAGAGCCCAGAGTCAGCAACAGAGACATCAATGGCTTAATGGATGGGGGAGCTGACCTGTCTGAAGCAACGTCCTGGAGCGACACCCCACCATATGGGGCAGATGGCAGGCAGGAGATGGCGGCAGTCTTCACTCCTGGAAGGCGGAAAAGGGAGATTACCAGTTATAGGGGAAATGACGTCAGGTGGGCTCATTAGTTACCGGGGAAACCAGCAGAGGGGCACGCCCCTCACCGCCCCTTTGATGAAAACAATCACCAGCTGGGGCCTGGGGCAAGTACTAGGAAAGTCAGTCACTTGCATAGGGTGTAGGTGAAGCAGGCACTGGTCGGGCAGGGGGTGTACAGAGAGCAAGAGAACAGCCATCTGGAGTGGCCTGACCATACAGAACCTCATTAAAATATGAGGTAGTCCTCAGGGCCACTCCCCACTGTTAGAAACATCTTCAATTTTCCATTCTCAAAATGTCTCATTTTTAGCTGATTGTTCACAAATGTGTTGACTGAAAGTATCTAATACCTTCCATGGTTTTATTTTATTCAAACAGAGGATATTAAAGAATTCAAGTATCTGAAACCCACTCTTAGAAACTGTAGGCGTTGAGGGATAATATTTAGAAAGCCCTGTCTGATACCTCCACAAATAAAAAGGAAATCCGAAGAAATCCAAAGAAATCCAAAATTGGCCAAACTTGGACGCTGGTTTTGCTTTTTAGGCTACCTCTGAGCTACAGGTGCCGGGGGAGTCTATAATGTGATCCACATATTCAAATAGCCTTACTATTAACAGTTGAAGCCACTTTGTCAAATTATTTCCATGGCAGCTGAATTTCACAGGAGATTAAGCGTCTGGCAGGAGATTAATTAGATGCAACGTCTAGTGCATGATTTTTAAATACTGCACACAATTCTGTCAGGGTAAATGCAGGCTAAAAATTTATTGTATTATTCCTCCCAAGGTCCCAAGGTTAAAAGTATACCAATGCAAACAAGGACCTACTGTATAGCACAGGGAACTATATTCAGTATCTTGTACTAACCTATAATGGAAAAGAAAGAATCTGAAAAAGAATATATATAAAATTGAATCACTTTGCTGTATACCTGAAACACTGTAAATCAACTGTATTTTTTTAGAAAACGTATAGTGCAGTAGTAAGTGTGGGAAGTTGGTGAATTTGATGAAAAAGCTAGCTGCTGATCTTTCTCTTCCTTTTTTCAGTTTTGAATACCTATCTTTTAAGTTAACAAAGTATCCCTTGTCTATTTGGAAAGAATTTCAAACTTACAGAAGAGATGCAAGAATGAAACCAAAAACATCTTCACAGCCCTCAGCCAGATACATTAACTGCTAACATTACTTCCCTGAAGCATTTGAGTATAAGTTGTAGACATCAGGGCCCTGTACACATGAATGTTTCAGTGTGTATTTCCTAAGGGCAAGAACATACTAATACACAATCACGGTACAATTATAAAACTCAGGAAATTAGGGGTGGGATAGGGAGGGTGGGAGGGAGACACAAGAGGGAGGAGATTTGGGGATATATGTATATGTATAGCTGATTCACTTTGTTATAGAGCAGAAACTAACACACCATTGTAAAGCAATTATACTCCAATAAAGATGTTAAAAAAATTTTTTTTAATTTAAAAAAAAGAAAGTTAAAAAAAAACCTCAGGAAATTTAACATCTCTATAGTATTAATATATAGTATAGAATCTGTCTCCAATTTTTGACATATGTCCTAATAACTCCACTCCTACCGACCAGCTTTAGGTAATTAATCACTGATATCCAGTTTATCTTTCCTGGGTAAATTTTTAGAAAAATGAGCAGATACTTATGTATTTTATTACTTCCCTTTTTTGTTACGCAAAGTGTAGCATACTATCCACACTTCTTTTGCACTTTTTTACTTCACAATAGATACTGGAGACTACTTCTTATCATTTCATAAATATATGAAATGCTTTATTTTTCCCATATCGTTCCAATTTTAGAATATGTGTTGCCAAGGTGAGCACTAAACAAGGTGTTTTATGTGAGAGCAATAAATGTGTAGGAAAGTACTAGTTAAAGTGGCTTCATGGACTAGTGTATTGATATAGGTTCAGCAACTATATATTACCAGTCCTCAAGGAGACAGGGATACAAATTGAAAGTAAGTGCACTTGCAAACTTTCCTTAATAATTTGGCAATGTAATTTGATGTCTATTGAATTGAACAATCTTTTTTAAAACCTGGATTGTATTTTATATCTTTGTTATTTTTCTAGTGATTACTTTTTATTGTATTTTACAAAAATATCTGTCCATGATGAGTTTCAAGTTAAAAAGACACCTCTTCTGCTGCTACTGTTTAAGATGAATATGTGCTCAAAGAAAAAAAATAAGAAAAAGTTTAAAATGACAAATTCTTGAAGAAGTAATTTTAGTAGAAAGTAATGTAAGTAGTATATTACCTCGGCCAAGGTGATACATATGGAAAAGGCAAACATTTAATGTAGTTCAATTTAACAAACAACTGCTTACCATTTTCTACATATAAGAGATAGGATATTTCTGTTGATTTTTAAAGGAAACTAGGAGTAAGCAATAGAAAGAGTATGAGTTTTAGAGTTAGCCTCACAACTCCACCAGCTAAGAATGAATGCTTACTTTCTTTGAGATTTAGTTCCTTCTTCTATAAAATAGGGGGAAATTATCAAATTCACTTAATTGTTGTAAGGATAAAACGTGCTTAAGCTAGGAATTAATATCTGTAGGTATGATTTGTTTGACAGAGATTTTTTTTTTTTTTTTAGATAGTAGTCATCTTTTCTTTTTTAAATTTATTTATTTATTTATCTATTTTTGGCTGTGTTGAGATTTTTTTTCATTATTATTTTGAGTGTCTTCAGAAGGAAAATCCTGTTTAGACTGGCCTACTACCTCTCATTTTAATTATTGGATTAATGTCTTGGTGAACACTAGTCTGAATAAGAAAGTGGCCCGAGAGGGCACCAAACGAAGGACTGAATCTAAACATGTATTTTAAACATGTTAAGCCAGAGATCCAGTCGATAATTCATATTCAGACAAAGGAGCTGATCATATAGTTTTTATGTTTTTCTAAATATACATTTCTGGAGTAACCTCTAAAACTTTTTAATCAAAGTTTCTGAGTTATTTAGTGATAAAGAAGAGACCATCATAGGGAAACAAACAAAAAAAAAGGCACCCTAGAATAAGAGTCCCTCTTGAAATTCTTATTACAGTTCCTCATCCATTTTTTATATCATATAATGTCTTCGTTTCCTTGCCTCTTCAAAAACTGCTTTTCTGGCATCCAAACTGATTTTGAGATTGAGTTTCCATTTAAAAAGCCTAAATTGGAAGTTAACACGGAAGCAAAGCACAAATAGAAACTCAAACTTGAAAGCTGCCTGGGCCCCCTGTTGAACAGCTACGGAAGCGAGGGTGGAGGGCCTTTGGGCTGCGGCTCCTGCCCGGCAGTGCCTCGCTGCTCCAGCTGCTGTGGTCAGCAATTCTCTGTTGATGGCTAGTCCACAGGCAGTTTTTTTTCCCTTTAAAAGGCTAATTTAAGGATTTTATTTTTGAGAGCAATGTGGTTGTATAGTCTCCAATACCTACTGGCATTTCAGAGAGCTCAGATGGGGCGAGAAATGAACATTACTGTCTTCATTCTGAAGCATGCTACTGGTCTACATGTTCTCCATCAAGGATATTGGATTCCTGTTAGATGACAGAAAGTGTGTGTGTGTGTGTGTGTGTGTGTGTGTGTGTGTGTGTGTGTGTGTGCGCGCGCGTGTGCGCGCGCGCGCGCGCCAGCAAGAACAAGAGTGACTGAGAGAGAAGATGAGATAGATGAGATGCTTACTTGAGGACCTGCAAAAAAATTCCAGAAAGAAAATATTCTCCAAACAAAAGCACAATTTTAGTGGTAGATTATTGCAATAATGGTCCACAGTGTGTTGACCTCCCTCTCTACCTGTACCTTTCAGCCTTCCCCTCTCGCACAGTCTCTGAGCTGCTTCATATGACTTGCTTTGGTCCTTGGGAGATTTGAAAAATGTTTGTGAATCGAGACTCTTCCTTTTGTTGGAAACTACTGCCATGTGAACAAGCCTGGGCTAGTCTGCTGCGAGATTAGAGACACATAGTGTAACAGGGAAGAGCCAATTTTGACTCCACGTTGGATCTGTTTCTTTGACTTCAGCTTCTGCTTTTCATTGCTTTTGTTATTATAATCATACAGAATGGCCTGCCTCTGGGAACCCTACCCACCTGTGAATGGCTGCAAGAAAGAAGTAGTTAACACATCCCCTCCCCAGGCTGGTCATTCCAGGAGATGTTTTACAAGACTGATCGACCTTTTTACTTTGCTTCCTCCCCGCCTCTCTCTCTCCATTCTGCCTTTTTACTTTACTTCCCTCTCTGATTCTGTAAAAGAAACTGGCATCCAGACCCTGATAAGATGTTTTTATGGGGACCCTAGTCCGCCGTCTTCTCGGTCGGCCGGCTTTCCAAATAAAGTCGTATTCCTTGCCTCAGCACCTCGTCTCCTATTTATTGATCTGTTGTGCAGCGAGCAGAGCGAGCTTGGACTCAGTAACAAATTTGGCTTAGCCAGCCAGGAGCCCTGCTGCTTGTGGCTAGCCGGCCCCGGTCAGGGAACACTGGGGCAAGGCCCTAGCAGCTGCCGGGACCATTTGTCCTAAGGATCTTCCCTTCAAAATTCCCTGAAGGGGCACCAGCTACCCCAGCGCTTGGCAGTTGAAGCAAGGAACTGCTTCAACTACGAATCAAGTCGGTCAACGAGCCAACTGACTTGATTTTGAAAGGTAATTTGCTCTGGCGTGCACGCCGGGAACATATTCCCCCCTCCATTTGGGCTTTTCCTTCATAGGACAAGCCAATTTGTTTGGTTGGGGTACCCTGTTGGAGAGGGGAATCGTTGTTGGACTCTACCCTGATCTTGGGAACCAGTTCGCTGGTTTTGGTTTTGGTTTTGTGTGCATCGATGTTGGAATTTGTTTGTGCTTTTTGTGTTGGAATTTGTCTTCATCTTTTGTGTTTTGATGTTCTCAAGCTTATAGAAATGGGAAATACTCCATCTATCCTGAAGGAGAGCGCTTTGTGGCATATATTAGATAAACGGGCAAAACATAGCTATGAGCCTATGACTAAGAAAGACATGATATACTATTGTAATAGGGTGTGGATCCAATATATGTTAGGATCAGAAAAACAATGGCCCCTGAATGGCTCACTCAATTATTTTATGATCTCGCAGTTAGAAGTGTTTTGCAAAAGAGTGGGGGAAAGACATAAGATTCCATATGTAGAAGCATTTATGCTATTGCATCAGGAGGAAAAGGGTCAGAGGACTGCCACCTTATGGTGCAGCAATCAGAAAGAAAACCTAAGGGTAAGCTATTCTACAAGGAGAAGAGGGAGAAAATGAGAGTGGGGACGTATTACTTCAAAACTTAAACCCCCCTCCTCCAGCCTATCCAGCTCCCCCAATGGCTGAACAGGCTGCACCTGCAGTTGTTCCAACTGCCCCCCCATGCTGCCAACATATTCACCGCCTCCTGTTTCCCCTACCCATGGGGATCAAACAGTAGTTTCTACGTTAACCCCTGGAGCACAGGAACCTGGTTTAGTATCACCATCTAAGAACCAACAGAGCACTCAATTTGGACCGGGAGCCACTTCCACAGCAGGGCAATTTCCCTTGCGCCGATATCCTGTAAGAGTCCAGGGGACTCCCTTGGACTTGAGGTATCCAATTCTAATTTCCCCACAAGAGCCCCAGGTAACACTGATGGTGGGGAACAAGTTGATTGACTTTCTAATAGATATTAGATAGATAATAGATAATATATTAGATAGATAATATTATCTAATATATAATAGATATTAGATATTGCCATATTCTGTGGCAAACACCAAGGTGGCACAGAAAACATCTCAGTCTATCCCGGTCATGGAAGTTTCTGGAGAAGTACAAAACCATTTGTTCTTACAATCTCTAGAATGCCAACTAGGGGACCTCACCCTACAGGGCCATGGATCCCGAGTGAACGTGGACCCCTCCTCCCCCAAGGTACAGGCCCTTTTGGCTATGCATTTCATGGCCCAGTCTGACCCAGACATCAGGTGCAAAATTCAGAAAGCAACTGCTGGTCCTCAGACCCCAATGAACGATTTGCTCCAATTGGCTTATTCGGTTTTCAATAATAGGGATATGGTCGAAAAGGCTGAACGCACTCAGAGAAATACACAAAAGGCCCAAATGATTGCAGTGGCTTTGTCTGCTCAAAGACCACTAACTCTAGGAGGTCAGGTTCTCTGGGCCAATCTGGCCCTGGCGGACCACTAGGCCCATGGGTACCCAGACAGGACCAGTGTACCCTGTGTGGACAAAAGGGTACTGCAGGGAGGATTGCAATTGATGTGCTCTTTGCAAACAACCAGGGCATTGGAAGAAGGAATGCCCCAGATGCCAGAGAGTGACTGGAGCCCCTCGGCCATTGATGGTTTCTCAATCAGAAGACTGAGGGGGCCCAAGGCTGAAAGTGGCTCTGCCTAGGGGTACAATCTACATAACTAATGTCAAGCCTTGGGTGGTCATTGATGTGGCAGGCCTCTTGATAGAATTTAGCTTATAGGTACTGGTGCAACCTTTTTGGTCTTAACCCAAAGGATTGAAAACCTTAGTAACCATAAAGAGTATGTAATGGGGGTGTCAGGGAAGAGGCAGGGGCACACATTCCTGGAACCCCTTTTGTGCAACATCAATGGCCAGTGTTTTTACATTCCTTTCTGTTTGTGCCTGCTTGTCCCATCCCTTTAATGAGAAGAGATTTATTAACTAAGTTAGGGGCCACTATGTTCCTTGAGGGGCAAGGGAACTGCCCTCACAAATTTCTTAAACCTAGGGAAGAGCCTCAAAAGTGTTTGTAAATAGATTACCAAAATAGGAGGCCACTGGTCTGACTAAACTACCAATAGCTGATATTCAGAGCCTGATAGGAATTTTGGAAGAGGCCTTCTCCCCTAAGCTAAATGAGGAAAAGTAAAACTTTCCAACATAGGTAAATCGGTATGTTAGTCCTTCAATATCATTGAGGTAGCCACCCAAGTCTTTGAAAAAAGAAAACAAAACTGACCTTGTTTCACAGATGTAGTCTTTACAGGACCAGAAGTGTGGCTCCAAAAATAATCCAAAGCCCACCAATCCTTTTACCACTCCCCAAACCTTCCCTATTTATCTTAAGAGACTTGTAATTAGTAAAAGGGGAAACAAAGACATCCTAGGAGAAACTTGCCTGTATCTTTAAGATGTAAATGTCCTATCTGGTGTCTCAGGAACCTTCATCTCTGCCATCTTTCTAAAATGCAAATTTTTTATATAGATAACTCCTGTGAATTAATTGTAAAAATAAACACTTCAATAGAAGAATGGACCAAAAAAGTAAACAAGCAATTCATAAAATAATTATAAATAGGCAAAAAACATATGAAAAAAGTTTCAAACAAATCTGCAAATAAACAGGGAAATAATAAGAAACTTTTGTCCATCCAGATTAGCAAAGATCAAACAGAATGATAAATTTTAACAGACATCTGAAAACATAGCTGATATGAAAAAATGACAGCAGATTTGAAAAACAATTTCAAAGAAAATCGAAACCAGAAAAATACAACTTCACCTAACTACTCTTTTTTTTTTTAACAGATCTTTATTGTAGTATAATCGCTTCACAATACTGTGTTAGTTTCTGTTGTACACCAAAGTGAATCAGCCATATGTATACACGTGTCCCCATATCCCTCCCTCTTGAGCCTCCCTCCCACCCTCCCTATCCCACCCCTCTAGGTCATCACAAAGCACCGAGCTGATCTCCCTGTGCTATGCTGCTGCTTCCCACCAGCCAACTATTTTACATTCGGTAGTGTACATATGTCCATGCCACTCTCACTTCGCCCCAGCTTCGCCCTCCCACCCCATGTCATCAAGTCCATTTTCTATGTCTACCTCTTTATTACTGCCCTGCAACTAGGTTCATCAGGACCATTTTTTTTTAGATTCCATATATATGTGTTAGCATACGGTATTTGTTTTTCTCTGACTTACTTCACTCTGTATGACAGACTCTAGGTCCATGCACCTCATTACAAATAACTCAGTTTCATTCCTTTATATGCCTGAGCAATATTCCATTGTATATAGGTGCCACATCTTCTTTATCCATTCATCTGTCGATGGACACTTAGGTTGCTTCCATGTCCTGGCAGTTGTAAATAGTAATGCAATGAACATTGTGGTACGTGTAACTTTTTGAATTATGGTTTTCTCAGGGTATATGCCCAGTAGTGGGATTGCTGGGTCATATGGTAGTTCTATTTTTAGTTTTTTAAGGAACCTCCATACTGTTCTCCATAGTGGCTGTATCAATTTACATTCCCACCAACAGTGCAAGAGGGTTCCCTTTTCTCCACACCCTCTCCAGCATTTATTGTTCGTAGATTTTTTGATGATGGCCATTCTGACTGGTGTGAGGTGATACCTCATTGTAGTTTTGATTTGCATTTCTCTAATGATTGGTGATGTTGAGCATCTTTTCATGTGCCTCTTGGCCATCTGTATGTCTTCTTTGGTGAAATGTCTCTTTAGGTCTTCTGCCCATTTTTTAATTCGATTGTTTGTTTTTTGATATTGAGCTCCATGAGCTGTTTGTATATTTTGGAGATTAATCCTTTGTCCATTGTTTCATTTGCAAATATTTTCTCCCATTCTGAGGGTTGTCTTTTCATCTTGTTTATGGTTTCCTTTGCTGTGCAAAAGCTTTTGAGTTTGATTAGGGCCCATTTTTTATTTTTGTTTTTATTTTCATTACTCTAGGAGGCGGCTTTCAATTTAGTGATAAAAAGAATGTAATAAAATTTAGTATTTTTTAATGTTAATTGTATGTTGAAATAATGATATTTTAGATATGCTGGGTTAAATGCAATATATTATTAAAATTAAATTCACCTCTTATTACCTTCTTAAATGACTACTAGAAAATTAAATTACCTAGGTGGCTCACATTCATGGCTCACAATATTTTTCCATTGGATAGAACTGGCCTAAACTGACACCAATACCATTTTTTAAAAACTTTTCTTAGTGTGAAAACATGTGTACAGAAAACTGCATAATATATAATATATAATTTTATGAATAATTAGAAACTAAACATCTGTGTAACCTCCACCCAGATCAAGAAATAAAACATTTCCAGGATTCTGGAAAATACCATGTGCCCCTTTTCCTTCATAACACTGCTGCCTCTTCCCCTAAACAAGTCACTGTTCTTTAGCTGTGGTCATAGTCTTGCCTTTATTTAAAGTTTTACTACCTATATAAGTAACCCTAAACAATAAGGTTTAGTTTTGTCTATTTTGTACCTTTATATATAATAAACGGAATCGAACTACATATAATCTTTTTGGTTTCTTTTTAACATGTTTTTAAGATTCATGCAAGATATTGCATGTGGCTATACATTTCTATGGTTACATAACATTCTTCTGTACGACTATACCATATATTTGATATTCATTTTCCTGTTGACAGAAAGGTGTTGCTTTTGAGGATAGATATTATATTTTACTATTACAAATAGCATGACTATGAACATTTCTGTACATGAATCGTGAAGCACAGGTGCATAAGTATATACATATGAGTGAATTGACTAGATCATATACTATGCATATCTTCAAATGTAAAATTTTCCAAAGTGGGGCTTCCCTGGTGGCGCAGTGGTTGAGAATCTGCCTGCCAATGCAGGGGACACGGGTTCGAGCCCTGGTCTGGGAAGATCCCACATGCCGCGGAGCGGCTGGGCCCGTGAGCCACAATTACTGAGCCTGCGCGTCTGGAGCCTGTGCTCCGCAACAAGAGAGGCCGCGATGGTGAGAGGCCCGCGCACCGCGATGAAGAGTGGTCCCCACTTGCCACAACTAGAGAAAGCCCTCGCACAGAAACGAAGACTCAACACAGTCATAAATAAATAAATAAATAAATAAAAGAACGTGAATTTCTAAAAAAAAAAAAGAAGACTGAGGTGACCAGAATTAAAAAAAAAAAAAAAAAAAAAATTTTCCAAAGTGGTTATATGAAAATTATACTCCCACCAGTACACTATGCATGTCCCCATTGCTCATGATCCTTGCCAACACTTAATATCATTATACATTTTAATTTTTGCCATTTTAGTGGGTATATACTAGTATCTCTTTGTGGTTTTAATTTGTCTATCTCTAATCAGCAGTGAAGTTTAGCAGGTTTTCATATGTTTAATGGCTATTTAAATTTCCTTTTTCTGAAGTACCTGTTAAGTATTTGCTCATTTTCTGTTGACTGTTGACATATATTTTGATCATTCTGCAAGACCACCAAACCTGCTCTCAATTTCACAGCTGTTTCTTCGAGATGGGCAAATACTCTCAATGTTCTCAAAAACAAAAGCATATTTGAAGGAGGTCACGTTTAACTTTCTGCATTCTCAACTTTCACTCATTTGGGCCTGGTGGTTCTTCACTAGCTTGTTTGCTCTCCAATGTATTTAAAAGGTTTTCTTTGTAATTTATTTTTATTATTTTTATTTGCCCTCAGTTAGCAGGTTGGTCTAATTTACTGTCCCATGATTCCAAAAATCAGAAATGTAGGCAATTTTTATGATTTAGTTACACTGATTTATTATCATATAGGGCTTTGTTGTCTGGGATCAATGTGTACAATGATCATTCCATGTAAAAACTCACTACATGGATTTCTTGCTTCTGCCTACAAAGAAATAGCTGCTGGAACAATTACTCTCTCACCATCAACAATGATAAAACTGGAAAAAAATATAAGAAATCACTGCTTTATGACATTAAACAACAGACAGCGCAAGAATGCAATCTGTGTGAGAAGGGAAATAAATAAGATGAGCTCTATGACTGACTCAGCTCTCTGCCCAGAGGAAATTTCTGAACTGACAAAGGGAGGGGGAACCAAACAATGTTTGGTAATCTCACTGAGTAGAGGAGTCAAAAATGAAATTTGGAGAGGCTGAGGTAGCTAGAATTTGGGGAACAAAGTACCAAACCAGAAAGTGCTACACAGATAACATCCTCCAGAAATCTTTGTGTTTGTCCTCTTGACTCTTTATGTGAGTATCAATCTGAATACACGCAAGATGAAAACTCCCTGAGGTCAGGCAAAGAATAATTGCTACCAAAGAACAATTAAAGGAGCTGACACACTAGGGGCTGAGAATTGTTCAATTACCCACCAGGCCAGGAGGAAAGACCTTGTTAAATACATGAAAGTATTTGGTATAAATCCCAAAGGATTGTGAGTTAGTAGTAGGGCTAAACAAATTCTAGAAGAGAGGCCACTTTAAAGACCTGTCCAAAGAAAAGCTTAAAAACAACCCTTTAAAGGATCAAGCTGATATGCAAATACCTAAACTGTCTGCCAGAACAAATCTAACACTTAACATAAAATTTTAAATGTCTGGAATTTAGAAAAAAATTAATACATATGTAAAGAAGCAGAAAAATATTACATATAACAATGAGAAAAATAAGTCAAAATAAGCAGACCTAGAAATAACAGAGATGATAAAATTAATAGACAGGGACTTTAAAACAGGTATTATAAATATGCTCAAGAATTTTAAAGAAAATACGAACATAATGAAGAGAGAAATAGAAGATAAAATAATGAGCAAGATGGAAATTCAGAAGATAAATAATGCAGTATCTGAAATGAAAATTTAACTGGAGAGGATTAGCAGCAAATTAGATGCTGCAGAATAAAAGATCAATAAACTTGAATAACTGGCATCAGAAACTATCAAAATGGGGGCTTCCCTGGTGGCGCAGTGGTTAAGAATCTGCCTGCCAATGCAGGGGACACAGTTCGAGCCCTGGTCCGGGAGGATCCCACATGCCACGGAGCAACTAAGCCCATGCACCACAACTATTGAGACTGCATGCCACAACTACTGAAGCCTGCACGCCTAGAGCCCATGCTCTGCAACAAGAGAAGCCACCGCAATGAGATGCCTGCACACCACAACGAAGAGTAGCCCCCACTTGCCGCAACTAGAGGAAGCCCGCACGCAGCAACGAAGACCCAACGCAGCCAAAACTAAAACTAAAAAAAAAAAATCTTTAAAAAAAAAAAAGAAAAGAAACTATTCAAAATGAAGCATAAAATGAAAAAGACTAAAAATAAACATAGTCTCATTGCTCTGTAGGACAATTTCAAGCAGTGTCTAGCATATATGCAATTATAGCCACAGGAAGAATGGGGGGCTGGTGAGTCAAAAATAATATCTGAATTAATGATGGTCAACAATTTTTCAGTTGATGAAAACTATAAATCCACAAGTCCAAGAAACTTAACAAGCCCAAAGAAAAACACAGAGACAACCACACCATTTTATAAGTTGACAGAAAACCATTGATAAAGTCAAAAAGGCAGCTAGAGGAACAAAGGAACAAAGATACAAAATACCATAGACTTCTCATCCGAAATTACGCAAGGCAGAAGAAAGTTAAACATTTTTTAAATGTGGAAAGAAAAATTGTCAGTGTTGAATTCTAGGTATTATGAAAATACCCTTCAAAAATTAAGGTGAAATAAATATTTGTCATCAGACACACAAAACCTGAGAGAAATGATCACCAACAGACCTGTACTATAGGAAAATGTTATCTAAGTTTTAAAGGCAGAAGTGAAATAACAGATTAATTTTGTGATGGTTAATTTTGTGTGTCAACTTGACTAGGCTTACCAGATGCTCAGATAGCTGGTAAAATATTTCTGGGTACGTCTGTGAGGGTGTTTCCAGAAGAAGAAGAGATTAGCATTTGAATCAGTACTGAGTAAAGACAATCACCTTCACCCGTGCACATGGGCAGCATACCGTCTGTTGAGGGCCTAGAAAGAATAAAAAGGCAGAGGAAGAGTAAATTCCCTCTCTTTGCTAGAGCTGAGACATCCATCTTCTGCCATGGGACATTGGCAGTCCTGGTTCTCAGGCTTTCGGACTCGGACTGAATTACACCATAGGCTTTCCTGGGCCTCTAGCTAGCAGATGACAGATCATGGGACTTGTCAGCCTCCATAATTGCATGAGCCAATTCCTATAATAAATCTCCTCTCATATTTATATATCCTTGTGGTTCTGTGTCTCTGGAGAACTCTGACTAATACAAACTTGGAGCTACACAAAGGAATGAAGACTATTAGAAATGGTAAATATATGGGTAAGTATAAAAGGATTTTTTTCCTCTACTTTTAAAATGAAAAAAGATTTAAGAAACAATGAAATAATGTATTTATTGTGACGTTTTAAACATATATAGAATAAAAAGTATGACAGCGATAGCACAAAGGACAGTAGGGTGAATCAAAGTATACTATTGTAATGGTTTTACATTATTTGTGAAATGGTATAGTATATGAAGGTAAACTGATAAATTGATAAATTAAAATGTATACCATATGCCCTAGAGCAACCTCTGAGAAAATAAACCAAGGAGTTATAGCTAAGAAACAAATAGTGGAAATAAAATGGAAAACAAAAACATACTCAATTTATCTAAAAGAAAATGGGGAAAGTTGGTAGAAAAGAGCAAATTACAGATGGGAGAAATAGAAATGAACAGCAAGATGGCAGATTTAAACTTAGATGAATATGTAATTAAATTAAATAAAAATGACCTGAATTTCCAATTAAAAGGCACAGATTGTCAGACTGGATAAAAAATGCAAGAACCAACTATGTGCTTTCCTTAAGAAACCCACTTAAAATATATAGATTGACTAAAAGTAAAAGGATGGAAAACAAGATACCATACACACATAATCAGGGATTTACCCAAGAGAAATGTAAATGTATGTCCATCCAAATATTGGTATGCAAATATTAATAGACACTATTTATCATGGTCAAAAATTGGAAAGAACCCTGGTATCTCTCAACAATTGAATACATAAACAGTTGTAGTACATCCATACAGTAGAACCCTACTCACTAATAAAAAGCAATGAACTACTGATACAACAACATGATTGAAGGTCATTATGCTGAGCAACATAAGTCAGATATAAAAGCATACATACCACATGATTACGTTTGTATGAAATTCTAGAAAAAGCAAAACTAATACATAGTAATAGAAAGCAGATCACTGGTTGCCTGGGGCTAGGGAGAGGGTAGAGGTATTGACTACAAAGAGGTACAAGCGAACTTTCTCAGGTAATAGAAATGTTCTATATTTTTGATCATTGGTTGGATCATTGATAGTTACAAAGGAGTATACATTTGTCAAAACTCATGCAACTGTACCTTGAAAATTACATTCCTGTGATTTATCCATCAATACAATTGATATTTATTGAAACACTTTCTAAGTTGTGAGCTAGTGCATCAGGCTCCATCTCCCTATTACTCTTCACGCAGCCTACACTTCAACCTCCCTGAACTCCTGGCAATTACCAGGAAGAACAATGGCTTTTCTTTCACATGAGTCTTGACCTGGAATGTCCTTCCTTCCATGTGTACTTATTGGCAAACTCTTATTTATTCTTCATGACATTGCTCAAATGAAGTGTTACCGAGTCCAGGCTCACTCTGCTCATCGCACGACACACCAATAAATCGGGAGACGAGGTGTTGAGGCAAGGAATAGTGACTTTATTCGGAAAGCCGGGCCTCTGAGAAGATGGCGGACTAATGTCCTAGAGTACCATCTTATGGGGTCTGGATGCTAGTTTCTTTTTTAGAACAGAGAGGGGGAGGAGGTGAGGAAATAAAGTAAAAAGGCCATAAGTCTTGCAAAACATCTCCTGGTTTGGCCAGCCTCGGGAAGGGGATGTGTTAATTTCTTCTTTCTTGCAGCCATTCACAGGTGGGCAGGGTCAGGGTGTCTCCCTGTGAGCTGAACAAAGGCACTTTAGCTTAACATTTAGGCAGAGGGACAGGGTTCCCTGAGGGAGGTCATTATGTTTGCTTAAGGCTATAGACAGCATCCTTTTAGTGATTATAGTAACAAAAAGCAACAGAGAGCAAAGGTAAAAGTAAAAGGAACAGATCCAACATAGAGTCAGATTTTGTTCTTCCCTGTTACAGAAGGAGCATCATCTCATAGAGTAGACAGATCTGAAGACAATGTGGTCTGCCCCATTTTTGCTCCACAACATTGAAAAGGGCAATTAATCATCTTCAAGATAATATCTTCCTTTATAACAAAAGTATATAAATTTCTCCTTCAGATAAATTTTTCCACGAATTAAATACAATAGGATACATAAAAAGTGCTTGGCACTACTATATATAAAATAGATAACTAATAAGAACCAGTTGTATAGCACAGGGAACTCTACTCAATACTCTGTTATGGCTTATATGGGAAAAAATCTAAAAAAAACAAAAAACTGGATATATGTATATGTATAACTGATTCACTTTGCTGTACACCTGAAACTAACACAACATTGTAAATCAACTATACTCCAATAAAAATTTGTTTTAAAAAAGTGCTTGGAACACATCAGACATGATAAATCTCATTTTCATTCCTATATTCCAGCTCTCATCACATTGTGATGTAATTATCTCCAACTACCAGAGTGTCTCACAAATAATAAACACTTACTGTTTTATAATAACATGAATGAACATGGATGAACAAGGAGACATAAGGGCTAGATATTAATTCTAAGTTCCTTTTTACTTTTACTTCTTTACTTATTTTTATGAAACCTTGAACTCCTTTATTCCCTTTTTTTTTTGCCTTCAGCACAAATATTTCCCATGCAAAAGACATTGTTTGTACAATATAAATGGCTTAAGTAGATAATTGGTATCTTTCAAGAGGTATCTGTATTTGAATAATAAGAATCTCATAAAACTGTATGATGACTCTACAATGAATATATTACTATTAACAAAAATTAATAAAGATTATTTTAATGACTGGTTCCAAAGAACATTGGTGGTGATATTTATTACCTT